>NC_081415.1:718615868-719215868 GCF_030272615.1 Cryptomeria japonica | reverse complement strand
CAATAAATTTTCATTTCATTTCATGAATTCGAATATACAAATTCAAACCAAATGCAATTGAAATTTGAATTTTAAGTCAATTTCCTATAGTACATGTCAAATCATAATTGGCACTGACTTTCAGTCTAACTATTAGTCATCTTTTCTGATTGGGCAATCAATTTAGTCCACATTTCAATCAATTCAGTCATCTCCCTAGTTAACTCAGTTAACTCATCAATCAACTTTTTCGAACAAACTCATCAATCTATTTCACTGATCAATCAATTCAATCAACTCATCAATCAAATGAGTGTAACTCCCAATCAATTTTGTCTCAACTAATCTTGATCATTGATCGATTCTAGTCTCAAATGCATCTTGACCGTTCAATTCCTTTAATCAAAATCTATAAATTTAGCTTCATTCTCCCAATTTCAATAACCATTATCTTTGAAATTATTGTATCATTCTTATGCAGGAATCCCAATACAACATTAAGAGCCACACAACCATGATAATTGGGAAGAAAAATGGAAGCCAATTGTGTCAATAAAGGGGTTTTATATGCTTGATTTTTATGTTTTGTTGATTGATTACATTTCATTGTCTTTACATATTAGCTAGTTAGATTTACTTAGTCAATCTAGCTTTATTATGCCTAACTCCTGTAAAAATAGACACTTTGCTAACAAATGCAGGAATGTGAATGCTCTGGTAGAATCAAATAAACCTAAGAAGAAGAATGCTATGGTATGGAGAAAGAAAGAAGCGACTGAGTCTATTGCACCTGAGTCCGGTGTGGATGCTTCTTCCTTCAAAGATTGATTTAGTAGCTTTGTCTTAGGGGGAGTTTGAAAGAAAAATCTATTTGTACCCCCTCTCGCAAAGGAAATGCATGTGGTGGCTTGTGTATGTTGGTGTTCTATTCTCTGGTAGATTTTGTATGCAGAAGTACAAAATTCAGTTGACGTAACTATGACAAGACAATTTTTGGTAGCAGAATCCTTGGTAAAGCGAAAAAGTTAAATATTTAATTTTCAAGATCATTTTCTCATTATGTCTCAAAGAGTTTGAAGAGAAGAAGGAAATTCATAGCAGAGTTAGCGTGAAAGGTATTTTTCACATCTTTTCTCTATGGATCCTAAGATGTTTGTTGTGGGAGAATCTAACTGTAAAAATGTTCGAAAAATTGAAAAAGTGCAATTAGAGAAATATAATCATGAGAAGATTAGGAATTTGGAAAGTTCTTTGTTAGATTTAGAATTGTTAAAACTTAGGGAATTAGGGCCCAAAGGCTTGGCTATTTGGAGTGATTTTCCATGGTTTATAGAAGAAGATTCAATCAAGTTTATTTTAATTCATATTGAGGATGGTCATATGATGTTGGACAAACCCTATCCGATTTTGAACAAAGCAATATCAACTATTTTTGGTCTGTGTGATGTTGGACCCATTTCAGTGAAGAGATCTATCAAAAACAAAGAAGTCAAAACCCTAACTAGTGTTATAGGTGATCAACGAGCATTGATACAATCATCAACCTTGTAGTGAGGTATGTTGCTTATGAAATTTCATACTTGAAGAAGTTGAGAAATACAACTTCAGAGATCCCAAGAACACCTGCAAGCAAAATAACTATCACAAGAGAAGAATGGAGGCAAAAAGCAATAATGGCTCTAAAGAAAAAAATTATCATTCAAAAAGGAAATCAATAATGAAAATGTACAATACAATCCTTATAAAAGGATAATAAGCAACCCTAAAGATGTGCAACCCTAAAGAAACCCTAAAGGGATAAACTGTATTTAATAATTAGAATAATTATTAAATACCTACCATATTATTAAATGCCTAAGTTTAGCTTAAACGTAGAGTATAATAGACTAATAATTAAATAAATAATTATTAGCTAATACAAGATAACTCTAACACCCCCTTAAGATGAACTTAGGGAGTAGCTAAAAAGTTAAATACATTAAGGAAGAAAAAATGCAACTACATGATGGAGGCAAATTTGGGTCCCGACAACAAAGCCTAATGAGGTACCCAATCACAACCAAATCTCTATGAACTAGAGAAATAGAGAAAACCACGTGGGAAAAAACTCTTCTCCAAAAAGAGATGGAAAAAGCAAGTGAAGGACTGAAGAAGCCTCCAAACAAGAATGTTCCAAAAGATAAGAACAAAAGAAGAGCAAAAGAATCACTAAAGCACAAAGAACCAACAAATACTATCGAAGAATAACTGTCGATCTTAAGAACCTCCACTGAAAAATAAGATGATTAGGTAGAGAAGACTCTAATATGCATGAGTGCCTTGAAATAACACTTCTCGAATCAGATGGCAAACAAAGGCAAACAACTAAACTTGAAGATACAGATGGCAAAAAACACCAAAGCTTGAAGAGTTTATCCAACTAACCAATGAAGCATTTGAACAATAGGAGACCCCCCCCCCCCCCATAATATGAACAAGGGTGAGGGACAAGTTCACTGAAAATGACGACCAATAAGAACTGCATGACAAAGAACTAGGAACATCGAAGGTGCAGAAAAAGTACATAGTGTTGTGGAAGGAACACTCACTTGACACACATCATGAGGCTAATGTCATGGAAGGAACACTCATGTGACAAAGGTAGATTGCAAAAAAAGGCAAACATAAACCCCCCCATGACACTTTAAAATGTAGTGTATGTACAATAAGACACAAGATGTGCAAGATCCCAAGTATACAATGCATAGTGACACTTTATCTTAGTGCGTTTGCATAAAGAAAATGCTTACAAAAAAATGTCTACAATGATCAGAAGAGACATAAGGCTGGAAATACAGAAAGAACAACCAAAGATGAGACATATTACTCAAAGAAAGAGATCCCAAGACCTGAAACATCCAAGATATTCACCAGAGTGCTGAAAAGCAAAAAATTGAATAAAATGTACTTAAGGATTTTTGTGCTTCGTAAAGCTTGCCAATGAAAAACCATGGCCAAGATGCTCTTGTCATCGAAATAGGTCGAATTATATATCAAAATGAATAAAAACGCCCTTTGAAAGCCAACTGTGAGGTCTTTTTTTGGCCCAAACTACTCTAATTTTTTTTAATGATTTTTTTGATGAATTTCTCAAAATTCGTGCCAAAAAAGGCAAAACAAAAAAAGTCCAAAACCCAAATTTGTTGAATTTTGACAAATTTTATATGGAAATGGAGGTTTTTGGGCATTCTAAGTTCAACAATGAGGTCCGTTTGAGCCCAAAATGATCAGAAACAAAATAACTACCCCAGATCCAATAAAATAGCTTTGAAAAACTGAAACCCTAACCTCCAAAAAATCTTCTGAAAAATCAGGAACAAGTAGCAGCAAATGTAGGCTCTGATACCATGAAGAAGTTAAGAAAATTCAACTTTAGAGATCCCAAGAGCACCTGCAAGCAAAATACCTGTCACAAGAGAAGATTGGAGACAAAAAACACAATAATGGGTCTGAAGAAAAAGATTATCATTCAGAGAGGGAATCAATAATGAAAAAGTACAATACAGTCTTTATAAAAGGATAATAAGCAACCCTAAAGATGTGCAACCCTAAAGAAACCCTAAAGGGATAAACTGTATTTAATAATTAAAATAATTATTAAATACCTAAGTTTAGCTTAAGCGTATAGTATAATAGACTAATAGTTAAATAAATAATTATTAGCTAATACAAGATAACTCTAACAATACTAAATTTATTTCAAAAACAAAGAATGATCAACTTTGACGATAGCAGTATATATTGCACATCAAATGGTGAAAGAAAGAAAAGATTTTGATTTGTGTGTTATTGTAGACACAATTAGTAGAGAATATTACTTTGACAAAAAATGAAGGATATCCTTTTCATTTTTGTTCTTTAATCACGTGCTTAATGTTTTACTTCACAAGATCCTTACCATCAAAAGAGAATGTTGTGTGGAAATCAAATGTTTCTATTGGAAATCAAATTTATAGGTATCTAGATTGTTTAGCAAAGAAAGATCAATCATGTAAGAATCATTTCATGAACCTTCAGAAGATGTTATGCTCTGGTCCGATTCCTAGCATTGTTAGTACTCCTGAGGAGAGTTCTTCCTCCGACAGGAAAAGCTTAAAGAGAAGAACTGATGTATCTGCTTTTGAACTGATGAAGGAGATGAAGAGTGAAGAAAATAAAGAGATAATTTCCCTTGATGATCTGGAACCAGCTACAAAGGCTAAGGGAAGTTGGCTTCATTTGAGAAACAAGAAGGTAGTATGGATGAAGATGATCTTTGCAGAGTTGAAAACATTTTAGGAATGCTTGGGGAAGTAGATGGCTTGAAGAAGATTGGAGATTTGTGGCTTGAGCAACCTTTATATGATCAAGATAGGATTGAAGTAGTTTTAGTTGACTATTTGATCTAGAACAATATTTCTCTAAACCATATTGCAAATATACTCCCAGATATTCTGTTTGAAATGTTTGAAGACTGTATGAAGCAACCTCCTAAAGAATCAAGTGAAAAAGATGAAGTTCAGAAAGATATGCAAAAGAGGTGTGCCTATGCTCAAAGGAGATTGTTTGAGCGCATTAAGGAATTGAAAGACTGTATTGGAGAAGCAGCTAGAGTGTATAAGTATCATCTTGTAGTACCCCTCCTCAATTAGACTCTTTTTGTATTTATGTTTGACTTCAGTTGACTGTTCAGTGGAACATTATTGTATATTGATTCAGACTTTATGCAATGTTATTTCATGCTTTATCTAGATTTGCGATGTATACTTTCATGCAGTATCTCAATGCTTATGATTAATGTTATTTTTATGGATCATTATCATGGACTGACATTTTTACTTTACATAAATGCGATGCGTTATTTATATGTTGCGTGTTTGCAAGTGTATGGGATGTGAGGGGATGATTTTCCTTCACTCACTCCGGTGAGACAGGGAACGTTACGATTCTCCTTCATCGGTGTGCATTTTGTGTCTGTTTATATATTTGTCTATATGCACGTGTGGTTCTTTGGTGCAGGACATTGTAGGTACAAGTACCAGGTAGGTACGGGGTATTGAATCCACCTGGTTTCATAGGTCTGAGCGTGCCTTTTATATTCGATGGGGGAGTGGAGGAGATAGTTGTTGGACCCTAAATTGACCCGCAGTTACACTCATGTGAGTGTTGTCAGTCGGTCGTCTTTTCTGTTTGACCGGTAAGCGAGTCAGAGTGCCTTAGTGTTTTTGTCTTGTGAGTCATCGTTTGATCATTCCTCATTTTGTGTGTTTCCATTTATTTAAATGGTTATTTAATTCAGTGAATGGTGTTATTTTTATGTTGGTGTAATTAGTTGATTATTATGCTCTTAAGTCTATTGATTTAATTAAATAAAAGATTTGCTAGAATTAAATAGTTAAAATGGCTTATTTTATTGTGCTATAGTTGTATTATTCTTTTGTGAAAAGAAATAAGTATTTGCCTTGCCATTTAAATGTGGAATGATTATGTTGAAAGAAAGTATTATGAAAATAGAAATGAAATAAATAAAAGCTTTCCCTTTTACCTTTCCATATGACTTTTGTATTTTATTTTGTTGGAAAAGAATTGTTTATGGAAAAAGGGTAAGTCTAATTGCTTTAACTTTTTAAGTAGTTTAATCTGATTGGTTGGAAAAACTTTTAACCTATAAAGTTTAGGTTGAAATATATCTTCCCACATATTCCTGGGAGTTCACGGGAAGAAGGAGGCAAAATTTTGAATGAGAAATTTGGAAAACCATTTTGGAAGGGGAGCTAGAGTTGGATTTGGTTTGCAAGATTGGGATTCTTCCATCCATTTGCTTCTGGGTTTGCTTTGAAGGTTGGATAATCTCTTCTTGTTTTGCAATTTAATTTTGAATGTTTTAGTTGCTTCCTGTGTGTTTGAAAATTGTAAATCTCTTTGAAGATTCTTGTTGAATGTTGAATTGAAAGGAATAGTAGCTGTTAATGATGATTTTATTGAATTCTTATCAAATGGGTGCATGTTGAAAAGAAATGATTGATCTTTCCATTTTCTGTTGGTTATTTATTCTTGCAAAATCAAGTTCTTGAATTATCTCTTCTATTTGGTATAGAAAGGAATAGAATTAGTTTGTTGTGAGTTTTCTAGTTTCTATTTGCCCAAGATTTGGGGCTTATGTGGGCAAAAATTGGTTATTGCCTCTTGCAAGATGCAAGGAATTCTTCCTGTGTGATGGAAGTGAAGAAATTTATCATAATCATTCTCCTATCTCTTAAATTCTTCTTATGTTGCCCAAAATCCTTATTTTATTGGGGCTCTTGTGTGTATCAATTTACCATTTACCTTATTGAAGAGTATCCTTTCTTAATTTGGATGCTGGCACTGTGTATGTGCCCTGTGAAATGAACAGGGGATGAATTGATTTTATAATAAATTATTTTTAAAATATATATTATTAAATTAATATAACCTAGCCCATGTGGCGAGCTAGCCCCACCATGTGGGATGGTAGTGTCTTGCTACCAAGGTAGCAGCACTACCGGTCGGTAGGGCTGCTACGGGTCAATAGCAGCACTACCGGTTGATAGTGGTTGCTGCCAGCGGTAGCAGCACTACTAGCGGGTAGTGTTCATTGCCACTGGTAGCAGCACTACCGCGGGTAGGGCTTGGCCCACCGCATGCCTTTTCCCCCTTCGTGGTGTCGTTTAATGCACCGTTGTTTTATTTTATTAAATTCAATGAATTTTTAAAGGTTAGTTTAAATGTTAATTTTAATGGTAATTTATAAGTTAATTTTATATGTTTTGATTAAGTAAAAGCAGGTTTTTGAAAGGAACTTGAACCTTTTACAAAACAAGAAATAAAGAAAGAGCTAGAAAACATCGTGCCTGATCACTTCAAAAACTAAAACAGATCCGAACTGAACAAAAAGGGATCACAACCCCAAAAACATAACATTACATTAATAAACCAGGAAAAGACCGCATCCAGAAAGAAGAACGACAACAAAAAGATAGAAAACAAGACAACTGCCAAGACAGAGACATAGACAACTATATACTCTTCATGATATCCTCAGCTTGGACAACCGTCAGCTTCATGTTGTCTGTCGAAGTCTTTAACTCCTCTATCTCACGACCCTTGATGTCGCCCTTGATCCTAGTATTGGCTCTGGTCCTCTTCTCATGGCCTTTTTTGTCCGGTTGTTCCTTGTCAACATCCTTCTTAGTGTTTTTCTCAAATCTATTGATCAAGATGTTCATGTTATCCACTGAAGCTTTGAGGATCTGAAAGTTTTTTTCTGTAATCTTCTTAACAATGAGTTCCATCTTATCAATTCTACTACCCAGATTGTTCATAGCAGTGTCCATTCCTTTCCCCTCCTTGTTTTCTTTCATCTCTTTAACCTTTTTTTTAGTGGCAATAATTTTACCCACCATGCTTTCAATGGATTCCGCATTATTAATTGCAACTGCCAACTCTTTAACATTTTCCATCAGGGGTTTCTTTCCAACCGTAGCTCTTTTGACAGTCAGCATATCTTTCTTCAAGCTACCTATATCCTTCACCATTGCACCAACAGTCTCACATAAACCCTTTATAGTCGCATTCTCACCAACACAGTCACTAAGCTTACCACTTTTGTCTTCTTGCTCCTCTTTCTGCATATCTTGGGCATATCTTGCTCCTTCTTGCTCCGCTTTTGTCACTAAGTTAATTTTATATGTTGGTTTTTAATATTTATTTAATAAATTTAATTATTGAAAATCAAGGCTTTGAAATTATTAATTCAAATTGATAAATTTGGGTGTGTAATTGGAAATAGTTTATATGTTTATATAATTCATATTTTTATTTGGTTGAATACTTAATATGGATTTTATTCCTTGTTGGAATATTGAATTGGAGATTAAATAGGAATGAATGTCATTTCTGAATAATGCATTAAATGAAGGGTGTTTTTATTTAATTTTCAATCAATGAATTTTGCAAGTGTTTATGATGTTGTTTTCTCAAAGATTGTCTGAGTGTGGACTTAGTGAAATTAGCCTTTCTTGCAAAAGAGTATTATTGGTGGTTATTTCTCGTCTTTGGTTTAGTAGTCCCATTGTGGCCTATTTGTATATTTTGAGCAAGTGATGTATGATGACCTCATTGCCTTAACATGTAGTGTTTTTCCTTTTGGTTAACCAAGAGTTGTTATGTCCTTGTTTTGACCACTTGTATTTGGATAGTGGTGCTATGGTTGTCTGCTTCGCCATAGGGTCCTCATGGAGTGACCATGTTTGCTAAGTGTCCTTTGAGAGAGTGGCTTTTGAGTGGGGGCCGCACATGAAGTTGATGGTAGGATAACCCCTCGAAAGTCAGTTAATAAGTGATAACTTAATAATTTGTTTAGGAGGTGGGTAGTTTATAACATTATATAAGATATTATACCCCGCACATGGTTGAGTGCTCGTATAGGTTCAAGATGTAGTGGAAAAGCCTAGAATGGAAGACCAACCACCTTGTCTTCATGAAGGGTAGGTAGGGTCCGCATGAGACTTAGTTGGAGCCGAAGGTTTGGGAAAGGTTACCAGGATAACACAGGATGGGGGTCGGGACCTATAGAGGCCTACCATGGTAACCACCATAAGCTATGCGATGATACTCTCTCTTTAGGGTCACTTGTGTATTGTGATGTCGAGTCACTTGAGTATTGTGATGTCGATTCACTTGTGTATTGTGATGTTGATTCACCTAGAATATTGTGGAGTCGTATTGTACTGTCATGCTTGAGGGTCCTCTGTTTTCTCCTAGCACGGTGGGGTGATTCCAGTTTGGGATCACATGGTCGAGTGGTAGTGCCACTTCCCATCATATGTTATTGTTCGTACCTTCATGCGAGAATTGGCTTTGCAGGTGTTCTCGTGGTTCATGAATCATGCTCTATCTCATGTTGAAGATTATTATTCTTTGGAGATCTATGTGGTCATTTGTATCTATGAATTTATGTAACCTTGTTTATGATGTAAGTTGTGAACTTTATATGTATTATTGGAAGCCATGTATTAGAGGATCAATGTAATCCTAAGTTTTGGATGTTATTTATCAACTTTCTATATGATTAGTGTAAATGCTTTATTGAAGAGAAATTATATTGTATCCTTTCAATATTTCAATGGTGTAATCTGTTATTGCATATGGCTTATTATGTTCTATGAGCAAATGATGGATTATTGGATTAATCGTAATTATGGAATTTAACTTTTAGTTTTATTCTTCGTTGGTAACCTTTTAAGGAATTATGGTGTAAGTCTTCCGTTTGTGTTATTATTGTGCAATGTAGTAATTAATGCACTTAATGTGATTTATACTTTTTTAAAAAATAAAAATTATTTTACCCATAGTTGTGGTTATTCCTTTGGGGTTCCTGGTGAGGTATTACACGTCTTCAAAGGCCTATGGCTATGGAACATTTCAAAGCTAAAATTGATTCCATTGAGTTTGAGTTGAATTCAATGGGTAAATCATTTGACATTTTCAGTGAAAGAGATGGCGAATAGAGAAAGAAAATAAACTCTTTGCAGTCTAACCTTATATATTTCTAGAGTCAAAAAGAAGATGCGAATATTTTCTAGAAAGTGAAGGAGTTAGTTGAAGCAAAATTGGAATATCTTTCCAGTCTCCTTATTGAAGCAAAAAAATGTGTGAGTAACCCTTTCATCCCAAGTTCCTTATCTGAAGCTGTTGATTGTAAATGATAGTTTAGGTGTGAGTCCTAGTTTGGCCATGAATTCTTGGAAGACCTTTCTTCTGGAACTCAAAGAGAAGTATAAAAAGATATTCTAGGTGAAGCGTAATTGAAAACCTTTCTATAGTATAGTTTTGGTAACCTTTGTTACCCTTTGTTCTTTATGTCAAAGGGGGAGAAATGTTGTGCATTGGGAGAAATATTGATGATTAAGGAGAATTAAGGAAACATTATATATGGGGGAGATATGGCAAATATGTTGTAAGTGTTTTGCCATCAATGACAAAGGGGCAAATTGTTAGAAATACTTGATTGATTGTCATTGATGTCAAACTAGGTGATCCGTATTGGTTAGGATATGATGCAAAATAGTGGAAAATAAGTATGTATGATGCATAACAGTGGAAGATAGGTATGTATGTATGAAAGACACTCAACAATGGTTGTATGTTATTGGTATACTCTTCCGTTAGACTATTGCTCTAAAATTGTGTAGTCTTAGTTCGTGGATATGTTTCTCATAGTGTTTGATTTTTGGTGTTGGTTGTGGTAATCAGTTTCATGCTCCAGATGTATATGCTTTATTGATTATGTAGTCTGGTGGTATTCAGTGGATAGTTTTTAGGATTGTAGTGCTATGTATTCTTGTCTCGTTGTAGATATGATAAGCACATTTTTGATATGTTGGTTGTCATTGCTCAAGATTGTTGTATTCAAGTTTTGGTGCTTTAGAAGTCGTGTTCTGGATGTTGTGCTCCAGAGATATATTCGACTATGCAATGTTGAGCTCTAGTTTTCCTTTGGTTTTTTATAATCCTTTTGGTGATCCATTATTCATATCTTTAACTATTCCTATGCTGAGGTGGATTGTGTTCTTTATGGAATTTCGAGGTTATGTTCATTCCGGGTTAGACAGACCTTGAATGCTCTTACTATTGTTTTTTCTCTAGTGATTGTAGCATGTGATCTTACCGTTAGAGTATCTTTTGGGAAAGTGTTTTTGAGGTCGACTTGATGCATATTCTTATTGATGTACACACACACACACACACACACACACACACACACACACACATATATATTATGTTTGTATATGAAAACCATATGAGTGAAGTATGAGTGGAAAGAAGGTGATGAGAGACTATGAGAGAGAGTTGATAATTGCGGGTGAAGAAGAAGGACAAATTTAGTGCGACAATATTGTGGATTGGAGCAGGCAGATAGCAAGTGAGTTGCAGAGTTTCTTAACCAGATTTTTTGCAAGCAGTTGATGTGTTGTCTAAGATTAACAAGAATTGATCCCATGCATATGTAGATGCAATTTTTCTTAGTTCGTTTTTATTCCTTTTTGGCATTGAGTCTTCCAGTAGCAAGTCGTTGTAATGTGGGTAGCGAGCACTCTGATAGTGAGCCTTTTTGTAATCGCATATAACTAGTTATATTATCTTGAGAGTCAAACCCCTCTGTGGTTTTTGGGTTTTCCACGTATAAAAATCTGGTATCTCTCTTATGGTTGTGTATGTTTTAGATTTCATTTCAATTGCTTATATCACTTCATGCTAAGGTTAATTGAGATCAAATTAAGTTTTAGATTTTCAGTGTGATATGTTTGAAGAATATTGGTTCACCCCCCCTCTTAGTATTTCGATCTGTTCAACAAATATACCATAATAACACATCATCTCATGTATAGACATTAAGAAATCATAAGCATTAAGCCCTAATATCATCAATATGTCCTCAAATGCATATATCATCATAAACATCATCATGTCTTGAAACATATAATCATTGTGAATAGTCCACCAACATAAATCAAATAAGTATGTCCACACACACACATCCAAAAGAACACCACACATACATAGAGTCAAACATGAGTCCAATAGAAGCAAAATAGGAACCAAGCATGGAAGGGTATTACAATTAGTCTCAAATCAATATGCAAAATATCAAACTATGATTTGTGCATTACATTTGCCAAAAATAAGCCAAATAAGGACATGTGTTGAAAGTGGAAATTTTAATCACAATGACTATAAATTGATAGCACCACTATGAAATATAGGAAAAATTATGCATTTTAAAAAAAATTGCACTTCAATAGAAGCCCATATGAGCCCAAATGAAGCCTTCAGAGTTGCAAAAAAAAGGATTACGTGATTTTTATAAAATACGTGCTCAAAAATTTAAAAAACACACACACTACTATGAAGAGCACAAAATTATACCACAAATAAAAAAAAAACTCAAAGAAAAGGAGCCTAAATGAATGAGATATAGTTGTTTGAAAATAATTGTTTGCATAATTATGATGCCCATATTGTCGTGACACCTTCAAACTTCAAATGCTTGTAGATTTGGCCTCTGGTGTTTGATTTGGATGAAACAAAAGAGAAAACTAACTTTTCAAACCTTCTAAATCCAATTGTGACCTTATATTTGACTAGCAAGTTGTAATTTTTACCTACAATACAAAGCCACGAAAATAAGAAACCCCAGAATGTACAAAAAGTCTCTTAAAATGACTAACCGATGACATTCTAGAAGCTCTGGTACCATGTAAGATTTGGCTATGAAGGTAGCCACCCAAGATCTAGAGGCCTAATGGAAAGCACATTAAGAAGAGAGAATCAATATGACAAAAATAAATTGTATTCTGATCAAGAATGCAATTAAATAGATGAAAGTACATAGAAGAACCCTTGGTAAATTAGATCAAGGTGAAACATAGGAAGGCATAAGATTATGACAAATGTCTTAATCTTACTTGTCATAATCTTATGATATGATAGATAAAGTGATAACTTATCACCCACCTAAGGTGGAAAAGTGATGATGTGATACGTCCACTAAAGGTGAATCACCCACCTAATGTGGAAAAGTGATGGTGTGATACGTCCACTAAAGGTGGATCACCCACCTAAGGTGGAAAAGTGATAACATGATAAAATCATGAAAGGTGGAAGTTTCACTTAAGGTAGAAAGTGGTAAGTGGTAAGTCCACTAAAGGTGGAAATGTCCTATGTGATCCTTAAATAAACTTAAGTAAAGGTGTAATTAGAACCTAGGTGAAGAACTCACAATTTACAACACCTTAATTACACCAACAACTATCATGTGGATTATGACAATGAGAAACCCTCCTTTTGGGTGTTGATTTCCTTTCAATCCCTTGGTCATCTCTCCAAAATTATTAAGCCTTGAAATTACTAGTATCCTCTATTTTCAAGATATCTTTTGTGTTTATCTTCTTTGTGTGTAACAATTTCAACATCTTTACAACTCCTTGATTTTTTAAATACTCTCAGACAATGCATCAAGGATGATGACACACTTGGTAGACTATAACATTGAAGAGCTAGTATCTAAATTGAGTACCTCCCAAATTATTTGTTTTGGTTCTTGTCTAGACCAAGTTTGTTATTTTATAATCTATTTGTATAATTCATTTCTCTTTTTCCAATATTTGTTATTTCTATTCGCAACTCAATACTTTTGTTTAAATGAAAAACATAGTTTAATTAGGAAAAAGTACAAGTTATATAAGATTTTTTATATTACTAATTATTTGTCATAAGCATCAATATTTTCCAAATCCGAGTCTTATCTAGTGATTTATTAAGGTTTGAGATCTTAGATTAATGAGACTCTCAACCCTTTTCTCTCATCACAATTACAAAACCAAAGAATGGAATTGTATTCTTCAATTTGGAACTTGACCTACAACACCCTTCTCACACTATTCAATTTAGAGCAATAGATTATGGATGCACAATACATCATCTTTACATGACGTTGCACTAAAAATCTTTCCATTGTACAATATTGAAACTAAAGTTTCCTCAAACTGCATTGTTACTCACTAACTTTAGCCTCAAACTATCCTATAATTGACCCCCCTATAGTGAATTCTCAAAGAGAAGGAAATTTGGAGATATTGACACAATATTTTATAATTCTTATTTGTGCAATTAAAAAAGTAAGAAATTTTCAAAAATTCAAAATATTTAGATTAAAAATGCTTATTTAATAGCTTTATCTCTTTTATTTTGTCTCAAATCAATGTTTGCCCAAGGTTTAGGATTTTTTTTTTTTACCTAAGTGCACAATCATAGATAGATATTTTGGAACCATACAAAACAATTACATGCACATCATCTCTCTTAATGGATAGAGTCGTCATTTTGTCCTCCATTTTTAGTCCAGTGTTGTAGAATTGTTGTGGTATACTTCAAGGTACTAGAATTTCCATAATACTAAACCTCTACAATTAGGTTTGTAATAGAAAAATAAGCCATCCACAAATGCTAGTTTTTAAAGGTTCTAATGATTGAGAGCATGACATGAAGAGGTTTGGGTTGTAGTCTGCAGGGTTTACAATTTTCATTGGAAATGAGGGGATGCAAAGGAGTCTTGTGAGGATCGAATGCTTGTTAGCATTGTGTAAAGAAGCAACAAATATGTGGAAAATTGTCCCCCAAATTGTGATTGTGATTATTTCATTTACTCAAGGGATGTCTTAGTGTAGACACTTAAAAAAAATTATTTTAATTATTTTTAATTCCTCGCATAATTAATTAATTAATTATGTTAATTCAAATTCCTCTTAATATTAATTAAATATAATTAATGTTGTCACTATAGCATATGATTTATTATTTAATAAATCAATCCCTTTATTTATTCTTCTAAAAAAATCAAATCCTCACAAATCTTCCTCTTAGCTAATGAATTTCAATTAATTAGTTAACCTACATGATTCCTACAAATCATCTTCTTAATTCATTCTTCTAGAAATTCCCTAAACTCACTTAACATTATTCTTCTAATTTTTTATTCCCTCCACTCATTCTCTCTCCTAGTCAAATTCTTCTACAAATATTAATCCCACTTAACATTTCCTTTAATCTCCCTCCTAATGAGTCGTTAATGGTTAATCATCATGATTAGCCACAAAGTCAACTCAATGTCCTTTTCATCCAGCCACTAGCTTTAAATGCTCTTTTCCTAGGTGAATGTAAGATTTTCGAAATCACACATTCCTCTAGGCATCCCCTCTCCCAAGAAATTTTTAATTCTTTTTTATTCCTCCAATCCCCATGATATCCTTTTTTGGAGAATTTTTAATTCCTCCAATGCATCTTGTGGAGTGTGGAGATACAAAATGCCTTTAAGGCATATTTCTTGGTCTCCACACCCTCTCTTGGACATTGTGTGAGCTCACAAGTAAATCCTAGCCCTTCATCTCAAATTCATCCTAGCCATTCATTTTCCTCTCCTCTTCCTATAAAATAAGGCTCCATCCCTTCATTCAAAACATCTTGAAATCCAGTAAGTTTATGGTGCCCTTTTGAGCCCAGGAAATCATCTTGGCAACTTGATCATTTCATCCTTATCATTTTTCAAATCCATTCCATTTGTGCACAACATTGGAGAGCCATCCACATCCAGCAATCAAAGGAGCACATCAAGTGGAGCATTATCAAGGGGCGCCTTCACTTCATCAAACTCAATCTAAAGGAGAAGGTAAAATAGCAAGGTGAAATGGTCTTTTAATGATATTTTAGCATTCTGCATGTTTATTTCGTTATGTTTTGATCATTTGACTTTCAAATCTATTTCACCCTCTTCATTTTGGCACGCCCGGTGGGACCCATGTCCCTAAGAACTAATGTTTTTTTTTAAGTTTTTGTGAGTTGTGAGACGCAGGTTCCAAAATAGCACGACTGCAAAAAAAATAAATCTTTTTTGCAGGTTCCAGAATAGCGGCTCTGTATTTCGGCGCAACTACTTCTTTTTTGTTTCTGTTGCATTTTTTGTTTCTGTTCTTTTTCTGTTTCTGTTTCAGTTTCAGCACGATAGCTCTGCGATTAGCACGAACGTTTTTGTGGGAATTTGAATTCCTGTTATCCAATCTGTTATTTGCTCTGTTATCTGTTCTATTTAATTATATTTTGTGTGAAAGTAGGAGAGTATGCTCTTGTCTATATAGACAATTAGAAATTCAGACCTTTCACTTTTCTATTCTGTTTAGCGCGACTGTATGCTTTGACTGCAGGAAAGTGTGAAAATAGGAGAGTATGCTCTTGTCTATCTAGACAATCAGAAATATAGACCTTTGACACTTTTCTATCTGTTTAGTGCTACTGTCTGCTTTGTTAATCTGTCTAAAATTTTTAGGCGCTAACTGTAGTCTACATTTTTTTTTTTTTTTTTTCATTTCCTGTTATCTGCTCTGTTTAAAGATAATCTGTCTGATCGCAGGAAAGTGTGAAAGTAGGAGATTATTCTATTAAATTGAGAGTTTCTGCTTTGTTAAATCTAGGGTTTTTGTTTGCTCTATTAAATCTAAGGGTTTCTATCTGAGTAAATTTTTTTCTGTTTTTTCGCCATATCTTCTTTATCTCGGCTCCATTTTCCTCCAAACTTCACCAGATTCTCTGCATTTCCATTTTCCACATTTCCTTCCTGGGAGGCCTTATCCCAAAAATCCACTTTTTGAAGCCTAAATCCCATATTTCTCTATTTTTAGGGTTTGCCATAACTTCTTCCCCTTTTATCCAATCACCTCCAAATTTTTCTCATATTATCCATCTCCAACTTTTTCTTCTTTGTCCCTCTTGGACAAATTTTTCCATTCCTTCATCTCTCCTCCAAAATCCTCATTTTTCGCTTGCCTATCCCTTGGAGAGTGACAAAAACCTAGTCAAACCTCATTTACCCATCAAAGCTTTCTTCAAATCCACATTTGTCATTAGTTAAAAAGTTTTTATTCATGTTTTTCTATTCATTCCCAAAAAAATTTTAAAAAAAATATTTTTGTCATTTTGTTGTTTTTTGCAGGACGCTTGTTGAAGACTCTATTTTTCCAAACTAATCAAATTGTTTTGCAGGATGCTTGTTGAAGACTCTATTTTTCCAAACTACTAATCAAGTTGTTTTGCAGAACGCTTTTTGAAGACTCCATTTTTCAAACTACTAATCAAGTGGTTTTGCAGGTTGCCTAGCTGATTCAACCAAATATTGTGCATTTATTTAAATAAGGCACCTAGATATTAATTAAAATGGAATGAACCATTGTCTTATGTGTCTTTAAGAAAAGTGTAAAGGTAGGAAAGTATGCTCTTGTTTTACTAGACGATCAGAAATCCAGACCCTCCAACCTTTTCTTATTTGATTGTGGGTTTACCTCTAGTGGGCCTGCCCTCCCAACTTGCTCTTTGAGAAGGTAAGAGGGGAACGACCCAAGTGAGTACACCCGAACTTGGGGTTCCCAAATCACTATAATAAATAGGCCATTGACTACGAAAGGGTTAATGGTTGGGGCTATATGAGAGTTCACTCTCACATTGGGTGCTTAGTAGGATCCTAGAGATCTCAATCATGCTTGCGTGCCTACTAAGTTCTTGGTGCTTCGTTGGGCTATAGGCCTCAATTGCGCTTGCGCAACTTTGAAGGGTAGCTCCTAATGGGAAGACTTACTAAACACCTTGTTCATAGTGGTCAAAAACCTTCTAGTCATTGGTGCAGGAGGTCGGACCTCTGAAGCGGCCCATATTCTTACGGCCCTTAGTAGAGACACAAAGTTCGCCATGAGGAGTTTTCATGGGAATTGATGCTTGGCTGCCTCGAGAAGTGAGTGTCGTGGAGGGGAGTCAGTGGGGTCAAGCATCTAAGTGTCCGCTCTGGGTAAGCGTAGATGGGAAACCTATTGGGATTCAATGACTATTGTCCTTGCCAACCTTAAGAATGCTGTATATGAGCATGAGTGTCTTTGAGATAATATGCATTTGATCATTGTGTTTGCTTTGTTTGATACATACTTGCCAAGAGAAGACTAAAAACACATCACTATCCCCAAACACTTTGCAAAAATATTTGTCAAGACACAAACAATTGTCCAAGTCATTACCCACACAAAGTCCAAAATTGCGTCAAAACTCTATCCGTCCCATTTTTCATAAGCCTAAGAGAGAAGCTAAGAGTCCGTCATCTCCATCAACATTCAAGTTTGTCCTTTGAAACACCAACTATCATCCAAATCAGGGTGGTCGTATCCCTTCATACAACTTGCCATTCGAATTGATCCTTCATGTTCATACCAAAGACAATTTAGTCATCAAATTTCTTCTAAATCATCATTACTATACCTCCTCCATCAATCATCCTCAAATTTCCTAAGTCCTTTCATCATAAATTTCTTAAGTCCTTTCATCACAAATATCGTGTATGGTCGCAACTCGATCCCAAAAGAAAAAGATGGCTGAACAACAATATGGCATGCTGGACATTGATGTCCTATATGAAGATCCCACGTAAGATCATACACAAAGTGGGCAACCTAGCGATCAAGATCAAAGTCAAAATCTTGACATGGTTAACCAAGATGAGCTTTGTCCGGAAGTGCAAACTTTCCTAGCGGATTCTTATAACCAAGAGATGATGGAAAAATTTATTAAACACAATCCTACTGCACTTCTGAAAACTCTCCTTGAACATGGAGCTCAACTTCCGCCTGAATTTAATAGATCCGCTCTCACCCAACAACCACAAGGAGACCTCGCTCCCACACAAAGTGTTGCACCTACTATTCAAACTCAATCAATTGCAGCCCCATCAATCATCCAGGCTCAATCAATGCCACCCGCGGTACCTCCCATCATGGTCTTCATCCCACCTTCTTCCTCCTTACCATCTGTAGTACCCTTGCCCTAATCAATTTCTAATCTTAGTTTAATCTTGGTTAGTTTATCTTAATATAATGATTATAGTCAGATGTTTGATTTAACGCATAGCTGTTGATGTGGTTTTCACACTAGTTGTATGCAAGTTGTTTAGTGTACCTATTTCGTGGTATTAATATTGGGCTAACGCTTTCATTAAATTTTATATATGTATGCATGTATGACTCTTGGTTGCAGGAAATTTCAGGTACAACGCCGCATGAGTGCGAGGTTCGTCTTCACCTGGATTGGCAGGTTTGAGTGTACTTCTTTAATCCTTAGAGTTGGATTAGGTGGTCGTAAGACCCTAGTTGACCATAGTCGTGCTCAAGTGAGCATCGTTAGTCGTCGTCGGTATCCCTTTTTGTTTGGGTTGCAAGTCGTCTGTTTGGTTGACCTTCTCGGTTTGCGTGCTTGGTGTGTATGGTTAAATTGATTAATTAGTCCTTAGTAATTATTTTGATTAAATATGTATTTGTGCATTAAAGATTAATGGACTAGATTAATCGGGATTTCGTTATGCGATTTTCGTTGATATTGGATTGCTCGTTTTAAATTGGGAGTAACTTCAATTAAATGGTTGATTTGAATATTAAATGCATTTTGGATATGCTGTTGAAAAGAAAGTTCTGTATTTAATTGCAATAGAGTTAATTGTTTTCTGTTGGCCTTTTAAATTTGAAAGGTTAAATTGAATTAAATGAGAAAATCAATTTTGAATTGAAAAGCAAGTCAATTTACTGAGATAGTTAGAAAAGAATTAATTTTGAGAATTATTTTTAAATAAAAATTTTAACTCCAAAAATGGAATTTTGGTCAACTCTTCCTTATAACCTAAAATTTGGGGGAAATTTTGGGGGATGGATATTTTTGGAAAATTTTTGGTTGGAAAGAGATTTTTGGGATGAAATTGGGGGTTTTGGGAGGAAGGAAGGGCTTCTGGATCTGGCAGGATTGGGCTCTCCTTCAGCTATTCCAGGAATGCGTATGAAGGTAGGATTTACCTTAACTGTTCTTCCTTGTGGTTATGGAAATGGTCTGTTGGGTGAATGAAATTGATTGTTGTCAAAATCCAATCTTTTTAAATATTGTTATCAGATTTAAATTTGGATTTGTGGGTTTAGATCCATGCTTTTAGCTTGTGTTCTTCAAGAAGATTACATGGTTGTATCATTGTGTTAAAATGGATCCTTTTGGCCCAATATGGGTCTTTGATGGAAATGGTTTGGGTTTTGAAATATCCTCTTGTAAGTCTCTTTTTAAGACTGTTTTTTTATGTTATTATGAGGTCTTGCTATTGTGAGTGGGAGTGTTTGAAACCCACGTTTCTTATTAAAAAAAAATGGACCTCTTGTATGATTGAGTCGAAATATATAATTTCGAAGCATTTCGTGTTTTCCGTTTTTTATAAAAAAACGAACTGTGTGTTTAAAAAAAAAAAAATTTATAAAAATCGAACTGTGCGTTGTTTTGTAATGATTTTCGTTTGGGGTTCGGAGGGTGGGGAGCGGAGCTCCACCCGCCTCCTCCCCCCGCTCGTCCCCCGCTCGTTTCCCCTTCTCCCCCTCGCCGTTCACCAGTGGCCGCGGCTCACTGTGGTGGCCGCAGGGCGCCGCGGGACCTGCGGGCACCACAGTGGCGCCGCCCGTGCGGTTCCCGCCTGCGGCTAGGGTTTGGGCGCCCAGCCGTCCTCGTTGGGAGGTGGGCCCCGCCTTCACCGCCCCTTTATAAAATGTTGTTTTTAAAATTAGTTTTTTTAAAAAATGTTTTTTTAATGTATTTTTTTAATTCAAAATATATATATATATATATATATATATATATATATATATATATATATATATATATATATATATATATATATAATATTTTAATATTATTTAATGGGAATTTTTAATTAAGATTTAATTATGAACAATGTGGCATAAATGAATATATGCTGATGATTCTTAGATAGATTTTTATGCTAGATTTAATATTAAATTGGGTATATTTTGGGTAGATGAAATATTGTTGTATTGGAAAAATCTTTTTGAGTTAAAACGTACTTTATTCCCATATATATATTGTTTGAAGATTTTAAGGGTATAAGTCATCTGGAAAGGTTCGAAATGAATATTTAACCATTGGTCATTAGAAATTTAAACGATATGCTTTTGGAAATGATTATCTTCATTTAGACTCTCTTTTTATATTATATTTCCGTGATCCATATAGTGCATCTGGTCTTGGAAAAAAAAAAAAAATGAAACTGTAGAGGTCGGTTTTGAACGAGTATGTCAATGACATTTTGATTGGAGATTAAATATCTTATTTAATTGATTAATGATTGTCTAAGATTTATTAATATGAATTGGTTTAAAAACTCATTATGGCTTAATATGTTTGTTCGATGCTTTGAACCTTAAAGAGTTAGAAAACCAAGGACAACCTATCCCTAGATGAGGTAGATAACTGTAATTTGATATAGATCTTGTAGAAAACTTGATCGACGTTTAATGTTTAGATCAATTCGGAAAGATTGTATCTGTTGAATATTCCTATGCGAGTTTAATTTCTGTATTCGCTTTTGCTTATGAAATGGCAAGTCGTGCTTGTTTTGATAGGACCCTGTCGTATGGAATGATTTGGGGTACCTGTTTCAGTCCTCGGTTCCGAGTGGACTGTTGTTTTGTGGTAATGTTGTACTTGGTCTTATCCTCTATGTGAGAGTCGAATGATGATTCGTGGTTGACCTTAGTTTGTCAGGTCTCTAGTTAGAGTACCGTCAGTAAGTGATCATCTTTGAGTCATGTTTGACCAGATGGTTGTTTCTCCCTTCTTGAACTCCGTTCGTCTGACCATGTGTATTCCTTGGGTTTGAGTTCGTCTGAGTTTAGTCTAGTGTCGTATGGGAAAGTGGCTTTCGATTGGGGGTCGCGCCCAAAGTGGCTGCTAGGTAACCCATCGAAAGTGAGTCTAATAAGTGATAACCTATCAGTAGATTAGAATGTAATATCTAAATAAGATAATTGTGCCTCACACATGGGACGAGTGCTAACACAGACTCGACATGTTGTGAGAAGGCCTGAAATGGCAAACCACCATCCTTGTCTTCACGAGAGGATGTGTGGGTCCACATGAGGCTTGGATGGGCCGGAAGCTCGGATCAGGTTGCCAGGGTAACCCAGTGTATGGGGCCGAAACCTATGAAGACCTGCCATGGTAACCATACCAGGTTGTGTGATGACACTTGTCCCTACGTTCGCTAGTGTGTTGTCGTTTTGTCCTGTTAGGAGCACGTTTGTGGGTCGTCCTTTTGTCTATGCCCTTGTGAGTACCTGGTTTCATGATAGACCTTGGGTGGTGATGGCTCAGTCTTGTGGATGCTCTTCTGGACCTTTGTTTTAGCTTTGATTATGTTCAGCTGGATCCTTTCCTTTTCAAGGATCGTTTATGTATTAATTGACCGATGTGGTCGTGTGTATATTGTTTATTTTCGCCTTGATGGCCGGATTGTAATGGTGTAACCTCTTGTATTCTTAACTTTATTATTTATCAGAGGGGTCTTGTAGTTGAGCAGACCCGGAGATGTAGCCCTTTAGGGGTGAACTCCGAGATCATTATGGTGTTATGTGATGTGTTCTCTTATGTTCTCCCTTATTCAGCTTTATCGTGTATGAGTAGCTTATGTTAGAATGGTTAAGTGGATAAATGGAATTAACTTTAAATGTTTATATGCGGTTCCTTCTTGAATGCCATTTTGATCGAATGCATAAGTGGTTTAGATGAGATTTATCGTAGATGCATGTATGTAATCGTCTTTTAAAATGCAATAAGTTGGAATGTGAAAGAATGTAATTTAGAGTAATGGAATATATTCAGTTGTTGTTAAGGAAATTAAGTATGCTTGAAAAGATCTCATATGATTTTGATGAAATCCTAGTGTATTAAGATATTAGATGTATGGCTTGTAATTTTAAATGAAAAGCTTGAATGAAGATTATGAATAGATCTTAATGGATGAATCTTTGCTTGTGATTTATATTTCCATCTTCTGAAAGAAATTATCCTGATTAAGAATTATCTCATTATTAAGATAATTAGCTTATTGGATTAATTGTGTGAGTTAAGTGAGTTGTGAAATTTAAGTAATCTCGTTGGGAAACTCTTTAGGTGTTAGTTGATGTCTTCCGCTATTTAAATCTGAATCTTTGATATCTTGTTGTATCTTAATGTGGTGTAACTTTAAAAAATAAAAAATAAAAAAAATTATTTGCACCCTATTCTTGTGTTATGGCTTAATCCCTTCGGGGTTTCCTGGCGAGGCATTACACCATCCATACCACTATCAAATCCGATCTCATCCATTCTCCAACAAACTTCTATACCACCTCCTTCTATTCAACCACAAATTTCTATTCCACAAACTTCGCAAATTTTATCCGGGCCGTATTCAATCCTGTCACAATAGTTGGCGAACCGCAACCAACTGTCCCTCAAACCCCAGCGACATCGGTCATCACATCCCACTTTTCCACCTCCTCATCATATCAATATACTGGTGGTGGTGCACCTTCTTTGGTTCATCCAATTCTTGGGGCAAATACAAGTCATCAATATCAAAGTCCACAACAAGACCTCATCAAGGAAATTCAAGACATGAAGAATATCATCAAGGACATGAAACAAAGGACTAATAAAAGGAAAATTTACTCATTCGAAGAGTTTTGCCCTTGTCCTTATGACCCGTCTATATCAGTTGCATCATATCCCTTGGGATTTGAGATCCCTAAATTCACCAAGTATGAAGGCAAAGGAGACCCCCGCGATCATGTTCGAGAATTCCACATCTTATGCTAGGAAGTCTCCTATAGTGACCTTTATCTTCACAAACTCTTTCCCAAGAGTCTCACAGGAGATGCCTTGGCATGGTTCTCATCTTTACCACGAGGTTCCATTGTCTCTTTTCCAGACTTGGCAGAAAAATTTGTGGCCCACTATGCATACAACATGGGTAATGATGTTTCTATGATGGACTTATGTAATACAAAACAAAGGCTCGGAGAAACCTTCGCCAATTGCCTACAAAGATGGCGACATCTTATCAAGAAATTCCAGTGGGACATGTTAGAACAACATCAAATTGAGCTATTCCAAAAGAACTTGGTGCCTGAACTTTCAAAACCTTTAATATCTCAATGTATCAAATCCTTCCAAAAATTGACAGATAAGGGCCTCGCCCTCGAACGTGTCTTGTTGGAGGAAGAAACCTTGAAACATTACCAGAAATCAACACAAAGTTCTTCCTCTTATTACAACGACAAGCCAAAATTCTGGTCCAAAAACAAAAACGTGGTCAATGATGGTATAACTGATGCAAAGCGGGTCCAAACCGTGGCCGCTCCCCCAAAATCCACCACCAACAATCATCAATTCAACAACCAAAATCAACCCCCAAAACCTCACAACAATGTCTCAATCCAGGGACGACCACCCCGATCGAATAACAGGACTCCAAGAGATTTCACTCCTCTGGCTGAGCCTATTGAAGTGGTGTTTCAAAAACTTGTCCAAGCAGGGATAGTGGTTTTTCCAATCACTCGCCCGTTTGACTCCAATCAACCTAAACCAAGATGGTATAATGAAAATGAGTATTGTGAATACCATTGTATCAAGGGACATGATACACGAAAGTGTATGAAACTGAAGATATACATATAAGATCTCATTGATAGAGGTGAGATTGAAGTAGCAAATGCAAAAACCTGGTAATAACAATGACAAACTCAAAATGTACCAGGAACCCTTCCCGGAACATGATAAAGGAAAAGGCTCATCATCTAACGCAATGGGTTATGACTACGCTAATCACGTAACCAGTTTTGATTTTTTGGTAGGTCGCATTGAACCTGCAGACAATAATGTCAATGTCATAACCATCCAAGGAGTTAATCCTCCTTCTTCCCAAAGCAGACCAAATCCTGCTCGGATAGTCATTCAAGGCACCACGCCTTCCACCTCCCATTTCCAGAATGACTGCAATGCAACTACACACCAAGGAAGAGTCACCATCCAAGGAGTTCCTCCCCCACCAAATCCCCCGCCCATGTCTTCCACCTGCCGATATGACCTCCTTGATCAACTTGGGAAGACACCCGCGCAGATCTCCATTTTGGAACTTCTCAAAACCTCCCCAGTCCATAAAGAAATTTTGGAACAAACCCTTCTCCAATCACGCGTTCCAGATAACATCAATGCCACCCAATTTCAAGCCCTCATTGGAAACCTTGCTGCCCAACAACACATTGTATTTAACTCCAAAGATGCTCCCGCGGATGAAGACCATAACAAACCTTTGCACATCGAAGCTCTCATCCACAAGCACAAGGTCAAACGTATCCTAAGGATTTGATTGTATGGAGCATTACTTACTAAAAAAATTTAGTGAATGATGTTGAATTTTTTTTAGGAGCATTGCTTCTTCAAATATTTTAGTGAATGATGTTGATTTTTTAGGAACATTTAAGCATAGGTGGTCCCATGAATTTTGTAGTATTGGATAAGCTTCAAATGTTAAGTTCCAAAATTTATGAAAGTTGTGGTCCCATTGATTTTTAACAACTAATGCTAAATATTTTTAGAGAGTTGATAATTGAATTAAAAAATTCTCTCTAAATTTATTGACTGAAAATATAAATTTAGCAACAAAATCTTTTAAAATTAAAGGGAAATTTTTTTTCGCCCTTATCTAAACATACTTTCTTAAAACTAAAAAATAAGAATTCCTATTAACCCAAAATATCTAATTTATCCTTTAACGGAAAAAAATTGACTCTAACCACATCCTAAGAATTCTATAAAGGGCTACAACAAGAACTTTAAAAATACACAATTTACAAAAATTATTTGAAATGCAAAAAGACAAATAGTTATCATTTTTATCCAGCATGAGCCTTAAGTTGAAACCGCTTTAGATTGAAACCTCTTTAAGAGCCATTGAGGGGTACCCATTCCACCAAAATTGCTTGTGACACGATCCCAAACTCATCCCTTATGATACCAAAACCTTGCACTCATCAAGACTTGATCTCTCGTGAACTCATTAAGAACCATTTTAACTTCAACAACAAACCAAAAATCCATTCAGAATAAGTATCATTTCGAAAAACCCTAAAAGTAGACCTCCCTACCTTTGTTCAATATCAGTTTGTCAACGTCAACCAAAAACTAAAAAAAATCGTTAACCCTAATAAATTTCTCCGCCCAATCGACTTTTACCAGTGTAGCTTCCCTTTCACATCTTTCCAGCCACAGCATACATGGGAAGCCAAAATCTGGCAAGCCGCATAAATCCCACCATAACAAAAACCAATTTTTAGAGACAAAATTGGCGAAATTACCCCTCCTTTAGAACAACCACATCCTTTTCTGGCAAATTTTTTTAAATTTCCGAACTCCTTTTGGTGTTCTACTTCATGTTTGTCCGGGATTTTGTTCAGAAGTTTTTAGTTTTCATTGTCTAGGAATTCTAGCTCGTCGGTCTCATCGGAATTACTGTTTTTCAAAACGGCGTGTTCTGCACGACTCAACCTATGAAATGTGCAAATAAACAGAAGCACGGAAGGCGCAAAGATCACGAGTTTTCTCTGCATCAAGGATGTCAGTGTTCTTAAGGTTTGTAGAACAGTTTATATACACCTACAAATGTATATGTTCTATATATCGCCTTCGCTGTAAATGCACATAGTTGAACTTACGATCTAAAAATAAAATTGATATAAGCGATGGTGGGGATTTTTTTTTGAAATTAATTAAAAAGTATTTGAAAAAAAGCTGTATTGCAACCAATAAAATTTATGTTCCCAGTGCAGAGTCTAAATTTGATTTACTCCCAGTAGCACATATGCTTTGCAGTCATCTCACAAACAAGACTAGCAGGATCAAAAGCTACAAATATTCCATATCTTACACACCTTTTGTTAAGATCTCCGTGCTTAGCACCGGGTGTAAGGAGTAGGTATCCCGTATCACTTCAGGCAGTAATCTGGAAATTTTGAGTAGTACTCTTTTGTTTGGAATTTGGATGAAATAAGGCTACAATCTACCTCGGAAAATGAAAAGAATCTACTGCCAAACACCATATATACATTATTTTTGAGTTGATGTGGTCAACTATAAATCGAGATATCATGCTACATTCTTTTACCAGATACAAACTTATGCTTCCAATCTCTGCTTTGGTAGGGATAAAGTTTACAGTGTCCACTATTTTGAATTTTAATTGGGGCTTTTACAACCAAATCCACACACTTATGTACTTTTAAAAAATTAGAAAAATTAAAAAAACCTTCAATTTCAAAATGAAATTTAGGATCAAATCTATTCCTGTAGTTTCCGTCCATCATGAAATTATTTGCAAAACCAGACAAAATTATAAGCTTAGTAATATATGAAGCTCAAAATGATTTCTCTCTTCATCTTAATAATAGATTATAGAATATGATTTTAAGTATTGATGAAAAAACTGGAGCTTTTATAATCACCAATATAAATTCTGGAAATATTGTTTCTGATTCAAAAAAATAGTTGAATAATAATATCAAATTATGAAAAATATTTAAGAATTGAGAAATAAGACTTTGAAAGAATGATTACAAAATGAATTGCTAGTTTGTTTAGAGCATTGAATCTTGTCCAAAAACTCCTTCCATGATGAATCATGGGCAGAAGCTAAACTGGCTCCAAAAAGACAGCATGTTTGCACGGAATGCACATAACAAAAAAGTTAGTCACCCATTTTACACCATTGATTGTGCAAGCTACGGCTGCAATTTTCCAAGCAGTCAATAACATGATATACGACTATGCTGTTTTGGAGCCAGAGAGGCTTGGTGTGAAAAGTTTCTCTGAATGCAACACTGAATCAAACACAATATCAATGGAATGCTTTGGGAAAACCAATTAGATTAATATGAGCAATCCACCCTCATTAATGTTTTCTCCTCCTTTCAAAGACTAACTTTAAACAACAGCAATCCACTTTCGTAGGAATTTGCAAATATTAATTAATTTTGACAGGCCCCAATAGGGATGTGAAACAGAGAAAATTACACCTAGACATAAAAAATTTCAGTTGCTTGTGTAAATTTCCAAAAAATCTAAACCATAACCGACAGCATTCATTTTTACACCAACCACTTTAATATACTTTTCAAAGAATGTGTCAAGAAACCAAAAAGATTTCAGTTGATAATGCGTTTTTCCAGGTCAAGATTCCATGGATGACATGTCGAGAAACCAAGGTTTGCTCCACATCTATCTCCTAGAAATACCGTCTGCTATTTAATTAAATGCACTGTATTAACTTTATAATTTATAAACACAGTTTATGCAACTCTGATTTTACCCGGCAGCCAACAATAAGGATGTGACACATAATGAGGCAATGGCAACGGCCAAAATCAATAGGCAGTTAGGAAACAATTTTAAATTGATAGAACTGGTTAATCAGGAAGCCACTTAAACCTAATCAAGTGAATGGGTCTCCGCACAATCACTTGTCAAGAATTTTTCAGCTCATAACCAGATACCCAATATATCCATCATGCAATCACAGAGAAGAATCCCATGAAAAGTGAGGACTGGACAAATTATTTCTCAGTTCAGAGAATTACAGGAGTCATATTAGAGGTAAATTTGATTGCCTAAAATTGTGTAAATCACAGACAATATATCAGCATTGCCCCTTCACCAGTCTAACAAAATTAATTTCCCCACTGTACATCATTAATCCACATTATTCCATAATGATATACAGCATGAAGAAACCTCAGCTTCCTCCAAACAACTCATGAGGATTCCAAACTGTTGTTCCGACACCTAAGTTGCTCTTTCAGCTTCTGCTGTAGGTTCTGATTCTCCTCGCTGAGAAGTAAAGCCTGTTTCCTCAGCCTTTCATTTTCTTGCACAATACTCTGATTCCGTTCATAAAGCTGTAAATTTAACCTCTGAATGCGCAAAGCCTCTTTGTCAGATGTCCTCTTAACCCTGTTGATATTCATACAGGAAGAAAATAAATGAAAATGACATTCAATATAAACATACATTTTAAGTATCACCTCCCACATTATGCTGCTATAAAAAAAAAATCAACCTGTATCAATATTAGTAAAACCACTGGTGACCATACACAAAAGCAGGTTGTAAGTTCTCTAGTGGCATATAGCTGTTTTCAATGATAGTTTCTATGTCAATACTCAGAGATGAAGCATATTTCTTTCCAAACAACAATATTAACCACTAAAACAATGACGTTTAAAGAGTGAATAAAATAGAATTCGAAGGAAACCACCATTACAAGAATAATGTCAGCCCACCATCAAGGCAGAAGAGAGTTCCAAAATGAGAATCTAAGGTAATGTCTCTGACAACCCCATGACAGTAACAACCTTAAGAAATGTAATACATGGAATCTCCCTGGCCATTAAAAAAGGAAGTAGTTACACTAAGGAAGAAGATTTCAAGAGCCTGAAATGGATGGAACAGCCACATATGACAGCTGGGAGCAAAAGTGCAATCCAACATTTCAGGACAATTATTCTGCTCATTCCTGTGAGGTAAAGCAAATATTTTTTGGACAAACAACTGTTCAACCAAAAAGATAGTGGACAGACATCGGCTGAGTCACTGTTTGTAAAGTTAGGGGAAGCTGCAAATAGAATATTCTATGGGACCATTTCACTGCAAGAAGGTCCTTTATTAAACCTGCAAAGCTTGGAAAGAAAATTTTAGCACCATTTGTCCAGATCAATTATCTTCTAGTAGGCTACTACTGAGAACCCATTTGTACAAAAAATAAATATAAGAATGATTGAATATGCAAGTACCGTAGAAATCCTACGAAAAAATATTGAATAGGAAAATATCATGGGTAGGAAGCAAGGGGTGAGGGACGTCCACCGTGGAAAACACCCACACAATCCAAACAAACCTATCTCGCCACTGCTAATTACATTAGAATTTAAGATGACCTCTCATTCCTTGCATAACTCATCAGGTATATTAATGCTAGAATACACAAAACTACTTTTTTCACCGAACTCTGTACTTGTACTTTTCTGTGGAGGTATTATAACAGCTCATTTAAACAGGTTAACCTTGCTTCACGGATAAACTGGTTGTCAATTCTTCAGAGGGTTATAGAAACAAGAAATTTTGACCAAAAACTACCAATATTCTTTCAATAAATCGACTCACTTTAGGTTCACTCAGAGAAGCCCTCTCAACAAGAGAAACACCCACAGCTCATTAACCATGAGGACTTTCATAAAGCACTCCATTTATCCTTGTAATACAAAATGAGTTGAACAAGCACAAATTAAATGAATAAATGAAAAAAAGAAAAAAAAACTTCAAAAACTTGCAAAGTTTGTTTAACAGCATGTTGGGTTTTGACCTACTTCACCGAAACAAAACTAAAACTCGAATAGAGAGAAGCATTGCCATCTGGTATTGACCTGCTACATGATTTAACAACTGGCTGAACTTCCAGCATAAACTATCAGAAACATATTATAGAATGAAAACATTCAAATCTAAAATGTAGGGTTTGGAAGAAGCAAACCCTAACCCAAAACACACAATATTTCAGAAAATTACCTTCTTCTGCAAACAACCCATGCCTTGACCGAAGACAAAGTGGGGTGCCTTCTAACAACAGCGCTTACCAACCATAGCCTTCGTCCCACCCTGCGGCGCTTTGCGTTTGACAAACTATCAATCCTTTTAACCCACATCTTCACCCCCCAAAAACCAAGAAAAAAATAAATTCAACTTTTCCCCAAATCTCGTAACAGGTAAAAACAATATAAAAATATATATCTAAACCGCCCCTGTTGTTCAGAACTCCATGAAAAAAGGATGAATCAAAGCAAAATGTTGGTGTGCAGAGAGTGCAGAAACCAGCGATGGTATATATAACACAGCTTACGAGTATGGCGTCATTACTGTTATTATTAGTAGTATGACTAGTATTTTTCGGTGGAAGTTAGCAAATGGCATTCGATGGCGTTGAATGAATGAATGAATGCAGAGGTGAATGAAGAATATATGAATGGGCTGTTATGATGGGAGGAGTTGGACGAAAAGATTCGCAATGATTGAATGAATAGGAAAGAAATGGCAGGATTGGTGAATATGTTCATATGAATCTGAATACGAATACGAATACGAATGTGAAGGAAAGAATAGTCTTTTCTTACTCTCGCTCTTCTTTGCAATCATGATTATTGTCACCCCCCACTACACGCTCCCCCTGCAATTATATGATGGATGGCTTTGAATGCTTTTCATTCCTGCACCTGCTCCTTTGGGAGGAGGAATATTAATCAATGAATACACCACATTTTCACACCCCCTCTTTGGTTTTTATTTACTACATTTGATTAGGTTTATCAGTTGGGTTGTGCCACATGGAAATATTAATGAGTGGCAATGAGATAAGTATTGAAGACCACAGAATTATTCAATTTGGTATCATCTTTTGAAGCTAGCAAACAAGACCATAATGTTGCACAAGCATGCTATGTGGTCCTCTTCTCTCCAAAGTGCCCATCCTAGTCTTTTAGCAATCATCCATTGTCCCATCATTTTTCATGTCCGTATTATGGAATTTAAAACAAGTTCCTGCATTCAATCATATTACTTCAATGTAGCCTCTGTCGGCAAGGCCGACATTTGAATTATACAAAATTCACATCTTCATTACTGTTAGACTCTAAACCAGGCACATCCCCTAAAAGTGCTTGGGATTTATTTGTTTTAAAGCAATTATTTTATTGTAAATTGTTTCTATATAATTGTACTCTTGTAATGGTGAATTTGCATGTATTTTATTCTTTATAGGGTTTTATGCTTTTAGATATATTGACAAATAATATAATTTTATGTGAAGTTGAGCCTTTTGTACTATATGATTTGTATATTACACATATATTGAACACTCATTCTATTTATATATTTACAATGCTCTATGTATTTGCCACATCCATTTATTTATTAGCCTATACACACATTACTCGTTATGATTTAGCTTCTTTTGTATATGAGGACTAGAGTTAACTTAACACATTTTTTATGATTTCTTACTATGTCTTTTATATTTAGAGACATTGAATACGTTCATTTTAAACACATCAAGGAACTATTGATTATTGTTCAATTACCATTCACTTTACACTCTCTAATTCATGTGCTAAAAGGAATCTAATCCTACACAAGCATTCTTAGTATCATATGCATCACTGAAGAGTGTTGTTTTCCATCATTTGTGCATATTTTCTATAGGTTGACCTAGGAGAATGTGTTCCCTAATGACCCAATGATAACCCTATCAAATTGTTTATATATAGCACCAAGCCTTGGATATTAGAAGACATAGAGGTACCTTAGGTGAAGTGAAGAATAGACATTTATAGCTTGCAATATAAGTTTGTAGGTACAAGATAGATTTGTTGTTGCAATTTTAACCCTTATCCTTGGACTTTTCCCTACACATAGCCAACATTTTTTTATGATTATGAGATGAATACTAAACTAGTACTAATTATCATATTTTATTAATTGTAAAGCTAAGTGCAAATGCTTCTATTTACATTTGTCATATTTATTAGTTATTGTAAATTATCAAATAACCTACCCAACTCATTAAATTGATTAGTTTGTGCTAATTAAGCTATTAAAAAAAAAAAGTGGTCACTTTTGATCTCATTTATATGCACTTACCTTACTCATTGGTAAGAGAGATGAGTGTCACCCATCAATTGCATTCCCTATATGATCACCCCTTCATTAACATCTCCATAAATGATAACAAAACAAAGATGATCTCAAATATAAGATAATAACTAGAATACATGGATCTCTAGCCTTCCAATATTAATTAGTACATATTGTAGTGGGTGATATATAATGTGCCTTGTGAGTTGGCTCTTATTACAAGTGCAATTGCTAGCACATCAAGAGGATAGAAACAAGGTGGTCCATCTCTCACCCACCACATATCATAGTCAGATGAGACCCATGCATCATCAACATTTGTTATAAGTATTAGAGGACCTACATCATTATCATTTATATCTACATACCTAATGGATGGGACCCTCACACACTCACCCCATCGAAAGGTTAATCTATGATGCCACATATATAGGACTAGCTCAAGAAGCATCATGTATTGTAGGTTAAACTAGAGGAGCATACACTCATAATAGAATGGCTTCATCATCCTATCACACTTACCATATATTTATCCAAATTGTTTGTATATCTCAAGGTGAGGTATAAATGAATCAACCTATGAAACTCTTACCTCCATGATCTAAGGATCATCACCCCTTTCCACCTATCTATATATGTGGTGTCTCAATGAGCCATCACTTCTCTATGTGAAGGTGTTGTAGCTAATGGCAATCTTAGACAAGATTGATCTCATATTTATACCCATAGAATTAACACTAAATTATGGAAGCTCCTTGGAGAGACATCACTCACTTATTAATGAGTGTGTGTGGATCATCAAAAAGTTGGGCTAGGAGACATTAATTTTTATCTCAATCATCTAATAAATATGACAAGAAATACATGAAACCATCAAATAGTATTTATAAAACCATGAGCTAAACCACTCAAAATGTGGCACCCAAATTTGTAGTGAAAATCCCAACGCCCAAATCCCAAGATGAGGCCATAGGCTAGAAATAATATATTGCATTCACTTGTCATAAACTCATTATCACCCACTCACTAACTTGTGCAATCCATTTTGGCTCAATTATCTTAGTATAATATTCTTTATGATGCATCATAGCATGTATCTTAAGTTAGTGATCAAGTGTAACTCCCTCTTATAACTCTTTTAAGTGTTGCATGTGATTAAAAATGCCATAAATTTTGATATGGAAGGTCAATTGAGCCCCTTTTTAAAAATTGTAGAGCTCAAAGAGTTCCACATCCTAGGAATCTAAGAACTAATGTCAAACATCTTGAAATGTTTGTTTTGGCAAAAAATGACCTCTATAGCCAAAATATTGACTTTTTTTTTCTTCTGTTTTATATCTCAAAAATTATATTTTTATAGTCTTGACATTAGAAGCAAGATTGTAATACCTTTCTAACATCCTCCCTTGTGTTAAACACCATAAAAGAGAAAAGAGAGTACCAACACTATTAACTAACTGGTAGGGCCCAAGAGGCTCATAGACTCAAAACACCACTTAAAATTATATGTACTCATTGGCTTTGTTAATGCATTTGCAACATTCTATGAATTGTCAACTTTATCCATAATCACCATCCTATCCTCTACCATGTCATGAACATAATGGTGGTGGACATTAATATGCTTCATCCTCACATGAAAGGTCAAACTCTTTGCTAGACATATGACACTCTATCACATAGAACTACAACAAATCTCTAACTCAACCTTAGATCTAAATGCGGTCTCTTAAGAAAAATGGATCTTTTACAAGCATGAATAGATACCATGTAATCAACTTCTATAGTGGAAAAATTAACCATATCACGTCACTCATCTAATTGATAGAACCACCAAATAAGGAGAAAATGTTACCACTTGTTAATCTCTTGTTATTGATATCACTTACCTAATTTGAATCAATATATCCATGGATATTCACTTCGAGTTATTTCCCTATAAAATCACCCTAGTAACAAATAGAGTACTCAAAGGTATCCCTATCCCACAAATATTTAAAGACCCTCTTAACTACATCCTAGTGAACTTGCCAAAATTAACCATGAAATAACTAAGAAATCCTACTACTTGGGCAATGTCTATTTTAATACAAACCATAACATACGCTAAACTCCCAAAATTACTAGCATGAGATACTTGAGCCATGTCCTCCATCAATTGGGTGAATTCAAACACTACTCTACATATGATTTGGTTCCCCCTGAGATAAGTATGGTATGCAAACTATAATGTTGAATTTGTTGAACACTAAGTTCATATAGCTGATTTGGCCTAACCAGAACTTTAATATTCCCTTTTATCTCTTATGATCTCCATACCTAAAATATATTTGGAAACCCCTAAGTCCATTTTAATTTGTGTTGAAAGTTGAGGCTTTAATTCACAAATCACATCCTTTTTATTATTGAAAATATTGTATTATCGACGAATAAAAAAATAACAATGAATTGATCATCACCCATCTTATAATAGATGCAATAATTTGATATAGATCTTTGAAATACCAAAATCAACACAAAGGAATCAAACTTCTAGTTCTACATCCTATGAGAATATTTAAGACTATATAATACTTTTTCAACTTACAAACCAAATTTTATTTACCTTTTTCAGCATGGTGCTATGAATGTGTCATGTAAATTTATTTGTGCCAATCACCATGAAAGAAATTTTTCTTCACATCCACCTTCTCAACCTTAAGACCAAAATTTATTGCAATAGATAATAATAATGGAAAGGATACCAATTTACCAACTCAAGAGAAAATATCAGGCCATAATTAATTCCCTCAACTTGGTAATTGTCACCACTCTAATCTTACACTTCTCAATTTTATCATAAGAATTGATTTATTCCCTTTGAACATCTATTGAAAACCAAGTGGTTTCCAATCATCAATCAAAGACCTAATAAGTCTCATGTGTGATTTTTTTCAATGCAACCATCTCCTCATATATAGTAGCTCTCTTTAAAATATTAGAATCATCCATATCTAATGCCTCCTTCAAAGTTTAAGGCTCGTCCATGTTAATAATTAAAGTAAAAATACATTGATCCAATAGTACATATCTAGTTGTTGTCTATGCAAAGTGGACCACCCCTTAAGAGTTGTTGTGGAGGTTCTATCTCCTCTCTAAAACTATTTGAACTATCAAATCCCTACTCCTCTTTAGGTCCTCCACATGCTTCCAATTCAACCTTTTTTTATATTTTGGGATGGTTGGACCATCTCTTTCTTTCAATATTCCTTCAGCCACAATTCCATGGAAGAAGGTTTAACTTCTTTAAATATACCACTTTTACTATCCATTTTTTCTTTTTCCACAAAGTCCTAAATCTTGTACCCTTTCACATTGTCACCATAGCTAATAACGATACATTTCATAGCTATGTTCTCAAAGTTAGGCTACATCTCCCTATGCACATGTGTGTATGCCACACAAATAAAAAATAAAATATTTATCAATGAAGGATTTTTACCTAACCACAACTCCATAGATGTCTTCTCAATAAGAGGTGATATGTATACCTATTAACTAAGCAAAAACCTGTTGCATTCACTTCTACCTAAAACTATTTTTCCAAGTTTGATCTATTGAGAATAATCCTACCTTTCTCCACCAATGCCATGTTCATTCTTTTGTAACTATATTCTACTTAGAGTAATACAAAGTTGTCTTATGTCTCTCCATCCTATAATCCTTATAGAATATATCAGTAATTATTTTAAAAAAAAACTCATAGCCATTGTTAGTGCTTAAAACCTTGATTTTCTTACCAATTTGATATTCTACAAGAGAGTTAAACTCTTTAAAACAAATAAAGACTTCAATTTTGTTTCTAAGGAAAGATACTTATGTCATTTTATTGTAGTCATCAATAAGTTATACATAATATAAACAAATTAGAAATAAAAGGAACATTAATAGGACCGAATTTTTCATAATGGATTAAGTCCAACACTCTACATAGGTTATGAATACTAGAGTAAAACCAATTATGATCTTTTTTTTTCATAAATATAATGGTTATAGAAATCAAATCCAAGATTACAATCATTTAACCCCTCAATAAGTTTTTTGATTTTGGGTACTCTTAGACCTCTCTCAGCTATGTGGACCATCATTGTGGTGCCATAACATTGTCTTCTCACCTACTAGATTAATCTCTAAAGTACGAGTGCCCTTAAGTACCTAGAAAGAATGACCATTAGAAGTGGCTGTAACACTCCACTTTGCTATTGGCTCCAACGATGAATGTGTAGAATCTATAGATCTTTTTATTACAAATATAGAATACCTATTATACTCAACCTTGCATGCATCCAAGTAAAATAAAGTGCATGTGAGCACCCATAACAAGCACTGTAGCTCCTCTCACCATCTTTGACCCCCACTTGAGAAAATAAATTGCACACCTAAATCATTTAGTTTAGTTACAAGATCTAGGCTTTGTGTCAATCTAAGGATAAGTAGTACAACACTGATCCCTTTCACTTGTCCATCAAGGAATTAAATAAAAATTCTTCCATGACCAAAACTCTTTAGATGAGATTCATCTATAAGATACAACTTCACACCATCATATTCTTCGTATTTAGAGAACTAACCCTAATGTTAGGTCATGTGGAAAGAGGTAGCAAATTTTACCAACCATGCACCATCCAATGCATGTGTAGCAAAGGAAATGACAAAGAAATCACCATCATCCTAAAAAATATTTTTAGACCTTTCACCAAAATAACCCTTTTTCTTCTCCTTCTCATTGTAGTCTCTTTTGAAAGGGCCAAGGTTTGAACCATAATTTCAAAAAAATCCTTGGTTTTACTAGGATATTTGGATCTCCCATAAAATTGAAATATAGATTTGTCTTGCTTATTTTTAATCTTCTTTCCTTTCATTTTCAATCTTCCATGAACAAATAGGACCTCCTTGGTTAATTCAATTTTTTTCTCGTGCATCTCATCTAAAATTATTATGCAATTACCTTATCCATTTTGAGTTTAGAGGCAATACTCTTGATTGCTATGACCAAGTGATTCCACAATCTTGGAAAATAATACAACAAAGCAATGCAATGATCCTTCATCTTTGTATTCACTCCAATAGAGTGCAACTAGGTAGCAATAATGTTGAAAACATTGAGGTGCTTCACGATAAAACAATCATCTTCATCTTGAGGGTATACATTTTATTTCTTAAGAAAAGTTTATTTACTAGGGATTCAGTCTAATCAATATCACCTAAATTCTTTGATAGATTTGCAATATTGGTTTCTTCATGTACATTCCACAATGCAAAGTAATAAAAAACAATACAAAGTCTACCAATGGATGCTTGATAATGATGGTGCTAGCTTGCATGATAGACTGTCTAGGAGATTTTGATAATAAAAGTGCTAGGTTATTGATCATGAAAGTGATAGGGAGAAAAAGTGAATGAGTGTAGGTCTTATGTGTATGTCTCACTTAACATTTGGTCAATCGTAGAGATTGATTAGAAAGATCAATGGATGAGAAAATTTGAGAGAGGGTAGAACTTAAAATTAGCACATGGATTGATGATGTGGAAGAATAAAGAGAGGTGTAATACATAGAAGAAATGAATAAATATTCATCTTATTTATTTAAGGTGGGGAATTAAATAAATAATTTTAAGTTTATTTAATTTTGAAAGGAAGTATTAGCTAATCAAATATTTAAATTTTTTTTATTTAACTCTACTGGATCAAAAGATGAATTACTTAAGTAATAAAATTGTTTAATTAATAGTGAATTAATCAAACAATTAAAATTATTTAATTATTATAGATGAAAACAGGAAATATTAGCTTAATTAAATAACTAAAAATTATTCAATTAATATGGATAGAAGAATTGGTGAGATCATGATGAAGTGATGAGATGAAAATGCTTTGTCCATTTTTAGGTGTCTGCATCGAAAAAATGAAATGATGATATATGCATACCCATGCCATTTTTTATTTAGTTTGGTGTTTATTTTGAGGAGAGTGCCTTGATGCATAAGCACATTGGCAAATAGCGTGCAAAGTTGGAACCCTTGCCCTATTCCACCTACCCACCCATTACACATATTTCTATGTGGTTACTGTTTGTCCCATCTATACATTTATACATCCCTAAAGAGTTGCTCTATTCATCTATTTCTCACACCTATGCATGCACATGTTTTCATTTACACATCACCCACTATGATTTGACTTGTTTCATATTTCAAGACTAGTTATTGTTTGTGGAATCTTCCTTCCCAAATTATAAATTTAAATTCAAATTGATTGAATTTCAAGTATTGTCCACTTAGGGATCTAAACACATATTTATATGATGTGTTGCTATGTCCTTGTATTTACACATCAGGTAATCATCAAGCACTATTAAATTGTCATGCTTTACACACTTTAATTGACACAATAAAGGTTTCTAGTTCTATTTTAGCATTCCTGAACATATGCATGATTGAAAAGTGTCATTTTAAAAAATCATTTGTACACATTTTCTATGTGTTAATCTAAGTGAACATATCCTCTAGTAATACAGTGTCAACCTTACTAATTTTAAAAAAAAATATTTCTAGCTCTCAAATATTGAAAGATACAAAAGACATAAAGATGTATTAGAAGAAATGAAGAACACAAATTGTAGATCTCATACTACATATTCATAAATACAAGATAAATATATGATTAAAGATTTATTCTCAAACTTTAACTTGTCCCTAAAAAAAATCTAATTCTAAACTAAATATCAAAATCTTATTAGCTATTCAAATCTCAAAATATTATAAACTTTAAAACATCACTATTAAATCTTTAATCATAGAACTAAATGCTATAATATTTACTTACATTTTCACATTTAATAATTATTAAAAACGATCATATTATTAACCCTAACTCACTATATCCATTAATCTAGATTAATTTTAATTCAATATACAAGGTTAACATAGACTAAACTTTATTTTCCTTTGCAATTCTATAATGTAATTAAATATCACTTGTGAGAGTTTAGTGTGAAAAATGATGATAACATGTATGAATATTAGTTGGCTTCAAATAAAAGAATGATCACAATCTATAGTCTTCCTTTTTTATGGATAATAATATAATGCTTGCTACGAATGGAGAAAATGATATAATTACATATTGTTTTCTAACTAGCCTTTCATAGAAGATTGTTTTGTATTGAGAGGGCGCGGAGTTACAACTATATCAAGATATTATTTTTTCCTATAGTTTATAATTATATAGGTACATTTTCTACTCTAAAATAATGTAGTTTGTTGAAAAGAATAAGTGCCATTGACAAGTTAATTCTTTTTGAAATAATTGCATATAAGAAGAAAATGTAAATCATATTAATAAATAAATTATAATGTAAAAAATTAGATATTAAAATTATTATTTATGTCAATAATCAGATGATTAAAAATAAGATAAGTTAGAAAAGTTGATAATTTATATATTTGATAATATTAAGACTATGATATAATTTATTAGAAAATAGATTAAATTTAAAAATTAATGTTTTTTATATATATGTAAAGGGGAAAAAGTGAACCACTTTGATAGGTGAGTGACCACCTATTAGGGACTCACTAATTAACCTCTCCACTTTAGGTGTGGTATAGAGTCTAGGACTGTTAGGTACCCCTTAGATGACACTGAATGTTTCATAGGGCTCTCTGACGCAACTTAGTGACACTATGTCTGAGGATGCACGTGTGAATCTAAGATGATAGCGCGACGCATTGGCGTCCTATACAGACATAGTCACAAAGTCTATATAGAGAATGGACTATGACAGAAACATGCCCAGATAATAAAAACTAAGTGAAATAACAACGTGGAAAGTAAATACGACTATCTATTAAGTAATGAAGAGGAAAGAAGGAATAAGTATTATCTCATAGCCGATCCACACTTGAAGTCTCCAGTTAGCTCCCCAAATCCATTTGACAACTTGCACACAGTCAAACCCCCACTTTGGTGTTTCCACCTCCACAAACAACAAAGAAGAAGAAGAAGAAGAAGAAGAAGAAGAAGAAGAAGAAGAAGAAGAAGAAGGAGGAGAAGAATGAGGCCAAAATAAGAAGATAAACAGGTTGTGACGAATACAGATGTTGGTAATCACCAAGAGGTGTTACAGGCATCTTCTAGGTGTAGGTGTAATGCTCAAACAACCACCTTTAGACTATCAAATTTGCGAGACGCTAGCGCGACGCATGGACATCTCTGTGGCACGCTAGTGTCTACGTGTCAATCGGTGTAAAGCAGAGGTGCTTATGTAGCATATAATTACATGGGTGCAATTTACGACACTACAATTTAACAAATTTTAACTCTAAATTTAGTGTAAATTAAAATATAATTATAAATAAACAAATGTCTAGAAAGTATGAATAAAAGTAAGTTTGATTTATTTAAATATTTTCTAGTTTCAATTTTATATCGTTTATGATAAGTATTGAGACATTTTTGTAAGAAGAACGAATTTGATACTTCCAAATTACACTTAATAATTAAAATACTATTATCTATAGTAGGAATTAAAATGGTGTCATTATCATTACACTAATAGTTCAATGATTAGAGAATCATATTATCATTATGGCCACTTCAACTAGGATCATTTTGACTAGGTCAACTTAATTATAGCCAACCAAGAAGGGTACCAAGGTAATTATTACTATTAAAACACCATTGAGTATTATTGAGATTCTTCTTTGCTTACATAACTGATTATCAACATTCCTTCTTTCTAATATTTTTAGGGGTAAATGCTTTTGAGCAGAGCTAAGAACCAATGAGGCCACATATGAGGGACCTCATCACCAACATGACCACAATAATAACACCTAGTAAGAGTTTGAGCCTTCTTGGCAAGAATCACAATACCATGATTAAACCATCACACTATGCCATTACTAGCATTACTATACATTTTTTTAAATTATTAATTCAATATTCATATTGATTATCATCTAATGTCATTCAATGACTATTAATAGTTTTTTTTTATTATTGATGGTCCTAATATGCTAATAATATCTTATGAATATTCAACTCTTTCCTTCAATATCCTATCTAATTATTATAATTTTGCATGAGAAGTGTTGCATTTTGCTCATTTTGTGTTTGGTGGGGCTCCTCTAAGGGTAGGATCATTTGGTGACTCCTTTTTGCTATCTTGTTTTTTGGCGGGGGAGCTTGGTGATGCCTTAAACATATCTTTTTTTGAAGCCCTAACAAGGATGGATTCATCTTCTTTGATGCATGCTAAGGTGGTTGATCAATTGAACAAGGCTTTAAATGATGAAATCTCTCTCTTAAATGGGGGGCCTAGAGTCCCAAAAGCAAATGGGTGTCTAGAGAGAAGTCAAGATCGTCCAGTCTTAGTGATTCAACCAAATTTTATTGTGGAATATGTTAATTACCTATGCAATCACACTCTTATCTATAATTTCGTGGCGTTTTGGGCTTCTCTACCATTTTTATAATTGTGGGATCATCAAACTTGGAACCTTGAGGGTGATACAAAGGTTATACTAGCATCCAATGACTTATTTATAATGATTTTATCTTGCATGGAAGATAGAAATAGGGCCTTCGAGTGAGGGCCCTACTTCTACAATTAGGTTGGCCTTTTTATCAAACCTTGGCTTGAAGGATTTCATTTTGCAAAGGAGTTTCCTTTAGGGTACCTATCTAGGTTCATCTCCCAAGAATCTTGTTGGAGTCTTGGAGGAATGGCATACTTGTATGATATCTCTTTTTCTTGGGAAACCAATGAGCCATTCACAACAAATGCTAAATAAAAAGGTAATCCCTTACACTCAATTTTATGTTAAAATTTATTTGAATAATCCACTACCAAACTCTATATAAATCTATCTTAGGTCCTCTTCTTGGACTCAACAGCCTGATTACTAAACTTTTCTTTTTCGGTATTAAATATGCCATGAGTATGGATATTTGTAATTTAGAATGTGCCTTAGAATCAACCATGCAGTTGAGTCTACAAGGATACCTTCACATCTTGCACCTAAGGTTGTTAAAGAGAAAGCCCCTATGTATGAAGGGAATTTAAAAAAGAAGGAATTTATTCAACTATGAAGCCTAGTGATAAGGGTAGAGGTGAAAATATAAGTCTCAAGATAGATAGGGAGATGTGATCTTCAATTAGTTTGATGTCTTGGATGATTTGACTCAAGACGATGGGATTCTAATAGAATTTATTTTTGGTACGGACTCCTAGTAGTATTTCACTCAGATATCAAAGAGATGGATGGATAAAAAATGGATTAGGTTGCACTTTAGGATACTTAAATAGAAACATATCAGTCTCTTTTAGTTATTGGTGAGTTGGGTTCAAGGAAGATTCAAGAGTTGAAAGATGGATGAAATTCATCTATCTCTAGTCCTCATTTAGAGAATGAAGTTTTAGATACTAGAAAAGGTAGTGGAGCCCACCCTCTTTAGGGTTACATCAAAAATCCCTTAAAAATGGTGTAATTGAGAAGCCCATTAAGGTGGGGCATAAGAAATACTAGGAGAAAACGAAACTAACTAGGGAAAATTTGGTGGAATTAGGGTTAGTGAAAATCATTGGCTCTTATTCTTCTCCCTCCCAAAGATGATCGTTCTCTCATGGAATGTAAGGGGTGTGTATAGCATCCATAGACAAAAGGATATTCGAGAGTTGATTAATTCTCATTCTTCTAACATTGTATTCATTCATGAGACCAAGTTATATGTGGCAGGTATGCTTAACAAGGTACCCCAAATTTGAGTAAGAGGTAAATGTTAGTGTATTGGGGCTCAAGGCAATTCAGGTGGTGTATCTTACCATTGAGACCCATGTAAAGTTGTACCTCTTTGGTAGATCCTCTATTTCTATGGCGGATGTTAAGGTCATATATTGTACTCTCTTACTTATGGAGTCCAATTTTATGCTCTCCTATCACTCATTTTAGTATTTTATTATTCCTCTATACATTATAGGACATAATTTATCATATTAAATTAGTGTTTAATTTAATATTATGAGTCCTATTTCACTTTAATACATCAACAGTTTATTTTTTGGGCCCTTATTTTAAGTGTGACCTTTATCTTATTTCATTTCATGCTTATATGCCCATCCTATATCATTTCAAATTTTAATGCACCTTTTCCCACATCTAAATATCATAAATTTTTATATCAATCATGGTTTTGGTATTAGGGCCCTATTATCTTTTGACCTTAAAAATTCGGGCCTATTTTGTTAGGACATAGGTGCTAAGGGCAACTTTGTCCAGGACATAGGTGCCCGAGCATCATTGTCTGACACTTTATGGTTAAAATTTTGAGAGTATAATATGTCGATCTTACCCTTTACAAAACTATCCTTGATACAAAAATATGATAATTCTAAGTTGGCCAAAATGTAATTTTACTTTGAGATCCCTATATAAGGCATCATTCCTAATTCATTTCATCATATCTCATTATCATCATGTCATTTTATCATTTCAATTCAAGAGCAACACTTCAAGAGCTGATCTAAGTCTAAGGAGTAGCAAGATATATCAAGGCATCTTCAATTATGTTTCAGTTATGATTTCATGATGGATTTTATGATGATTTATCATATTATTGCATCAACAAATGAAGGACTTATCTTAAGATAATCACATCATCAATTGAAGGTATAATCATTTAAATCAAGCATTTCTGTTCAAGCATTTCAATTTCAAATCTATTCTCTACCCTATCAAGGCACACTTTCTATTCCAATTTTGATTCAACTACAGGGTTAATTTTGAACTCAAGATTTGACCTAGGCAAACCTCTATCAACCCAATATCTTCTCTTGTGAGCAGATTCAAGTTCAACTATAAGCTTATGATGGGGAAGGAAGATGGAAAAGTGCTCAAGACCTGAAGACAGAGGACCCCTTCAAAGCTAATTAGAAATCACTTGGACAAGGATGCATGACATGACAAAGTTCATCTACAAACAAAGAAGTGCATTAAAATGATGCTCTACAAACAAAATTTTGAAAAAGAAGTGCCTACCAAAATTTTGATTTTCTTTCTAAAAATAAGTAAAAATTCATAGAAATTTATGAATTTTTTTAAGAACCAACAAAAATTCAATTGCTTGCATGGAAAGTACATATGCTTGCATTTGTGTCATACTACTATATATAATTCGATTGGTGGATAATTAGTCCACAAATTTACTCTTGCAAAAAAAAAAAGTGTTTTACCAATGCATAAAATAGTCGTTCTGTCGGCTGCATAGACATCGCCTAGAATTCGTACATAGGGTCAAACCCTAAAAAAAATTGCCAAAAAAATTTCAGCAGCTACCACCAAAAATTTGCTTATGTTAGCTATGTGTAGGTTGACTATACCTGCCTACATAGGTAAAAAGTGCAAGTACGCTTGCCAATATTTTTATTTTTATTGCTATTTTTTTTTTTAAATGTAGAAATTTATGATTTTTTTTTTAAGAACTTGCAATTTTTTTTTAGCTACCTACATGGAAAGTACATACACCTATATCTGTTCTATATGATTGTATGAATCCATACAGCTATACGAAATTCGTATAGTGGGTCAAACCCCCAAAAAATTGCCTTGAATTTGTTGATCATGGATTTGAATTTGTTAGGGTTCTTGATCACTCCAAGCATGATGGAAACATCCATTTCACTCTAAAGAGCATGTCTAATTTTTTCATTGACCCCTAGATTTTGCCTTGAAATACGTACCCACAAGAAAAATTACCTGAAAAACTCAACAACTTAGATTTTAATTAAATGACAACCGATATGTAGATTTTGGGACATTGTGAACACAATGGTGAGGTCAATATTACTTTAAAGTGAACAAAAAAATTGCCCTCTTGCAGATCCACAAATAAGGTTAGATTTGAGATCTTGCAACACTCTTGAGAAAAAGAAACGCTCAAAGATTGAAAAGGAGTTTGCTAATTTTACACTCTAGTACTATGTTGAATTTTGTAACACAAGCCTACAAGATCAAACAACAAACAAAGAACATATTCCACAAATGAGAGCAACAAGAGAGATATGCTATACTCCTCAAAATCAAAGATTACATAATGATTAATACAATGCATAATAACTTGCTTTATAGAAAGCAAGAGAAGCCCTAATCTAATATTAGGATAACTTTAAAAAACATAAAGGAGCTAAATAAAGCTCAACTAAGTATTAACTGAGTGAACTTAAGCTAAAAAAACATGACTCTAAGAATAGAATGCTCTAACACTGACACCTATAAGATGAGGTGATCAAGCTCTAATATAGAGTGAAAGGAAGAAGAGGTGCAAAATGCGCTCCTATTTAATGTATGAGAGGAGGCATGTATAAATAAATTAAAAATTCTAAGTTACAATATATATATATATATATATATATATATATATATATATATATATATTGTAGCATAGTGATTTACATGGGAAAAACCCTTTTAGGAGAAAAATATCACATTTTGAAGTAATCCAATGTATTATTTAGCAATCAATGCTTACAAAAGAGTTATAGAGTCTAATACTTTACAATAGTAGATCAATAACAAGAGATTTGAAGTAATATGAAATCATAATAGTACCTACAAAAATTACACTATAGATCACCATCTCAAGTACCTAATAAATAGGAGAAGCCATATATAAAATCATCAAATATTAATTAGAAAACCATGAGCTCAGACCAATAGAAATATGGTATCCAAATCCCTAGTTAAAAATCCTACATCGAAATCCCAAGATGAGTCTATATAGGGTAAAAATAAAAGTCCTTCCACCTACATAAGCTTATAATAATCTACCCACCAACTTGGGTGCTCCATTTTGGTCCATATTCCCTTTCAAAGATGTCTTTCTCTTACCATTTACAAACATTCTTATGTTTCCAATTCCCAATTTTTGGAGATCACAAATTTTGATTAGGGAAGCTAATTAACTGTTGGGATTAGAGTGTCTCAACCTTTAACAAGTCCTAGAATTTAATTATTTATTGTATTCTAATATGTGTTTCCTACTAATTGAGGTGACATCCTACATGGATATGAGTGTATGACATGGGAGATACTTTTGTGGAAGTAGGTATCCCACTTGGTGGACCCCATTAGAAGCTAATTTGGTGGCACGCGTAATGACATGTGAGATTAATATGACATATTTATTGATATATTGAGTTATGACTAATTATGACATACATAAGAGTTAGGATGATAAATTGTGAGAAAGCTATGATAGGTGGGCCTAGTGTGATTGAGGTACCCATGCAAGGTTTTACATGAATGTAGGTGCATTGCATGTTTGAGGGGTTGTGTGCATGAGGAGATAGGCATTAGAAATGGTAAATACCAATCAGGTGGGTCCCAACTATGACACTACACTAATGCAAAGTTTTTTGTATGCATGCAAGTGTTGTGCATGTGGAGGAGACTCGATAAATATCATTCAACGTTGTATTGGCTAATTACCAAATAATGCAAAAGTAGACAATTAAGTTATGTTTTGTTACAGATATAAAGTTAATAAAATAATAGAATAAAGTGTAAAGTGCACAATATTTAACCTTACTTAAAAGTGAGAAGGTTTTAAAGGCTTAGAAAAAAATGCAACTTCATATTAGTGAAATAGGAAATTATAGAGGAAGAAGCTTATGATAATATTTAAAAGGCAAAAAATCAATAAATAATAAACAATACAATAAAGAATAAAAACCGTAAAAAATTAAAAAGACAAAACCCAAGATGAAGATGGTGAAAATACATGCCCTCAATAACAAACGTCAAAAATTCCAAATGAAAAAAATGTAATAAGAATATGTACTAATAGTCACAATGACCATGGAAATGATAGTAAACCAGCCCAAGAAAAAGGAAAAGAACAAAGTGCAATCCAACACAATGCAATATCAAGGTGTGAACCAAATCATATAAAAGGAGAGAATAAATTGAAAAAGAGGTCAATGAATTGTACAAAAAACATATGACCACCAATAACAATCACAACAAAAGAAAATAATACAACCACAAAGGTGACGTAGTAGTACTACCAGTTGGGTTTGTATAGAAAGATCTTAATACAAGAGAGGCATGTTAGAAAGGATGAGATCAAGAATTAAAAATTGTTGGTCACAACGATGAAATAGACAAAAATAAATAAATAGACTCTATCATGTTGTTAATGATATCCCATATGTGTGTTGCCAAATAGAGACTAACTTTGGAGAGAGTACCAATTTTTGTATCAAACTCCTCAAAGACATGTGGAAACGAATTATTGATGAACACTAGTCTCAACCTTTTGATCATATCTTTATAAGAGAGAAAAACACATTGTCAACTCTATCGACCCCATTCAACATTTTGATAATAACTCTAGATCGCAAAAAACTTGGAGTTGGTTCAATATACTATCCTTTACTAATATCAACAAAAATTTCAAAGCCATAAGTTCAAAGTTATTCACACCTCCCCTAATCTAGCACCAAATTTAATAAAAAGATTTAAGTTAAAAATTAGCATGTCATTAGCCTCACATTAAGTAGGATTACCTTAACATGCCCCATCAAAGAAATCCCAAGGAAATGATTTATCAATATCTAGAACAAACAAGGGTCTTTGAATTTTCATCTTATAGTTTGTTTGAAGTGATCAAATATATATCAAATCCAAAATCCAAAATAAAAATTGAAAATAAGTGTACCTGCCAAAAAAATCTAATTATACAGTAAAAAAACCACAATTTTAATAAAATATTAATAATTATTATAAAAAATAAAATTTAAAACCAAAACTACACTCTTATAACATCTAGGAACTGGCCATGCATCCATATATTTAACCAGAAATATAAAAGACACATCTTTCGATACGCTTTTTTATACATGTTTTTTTGATGAGATAAATGACTAAATAACTACTTCGTAACAACTATACAAAATAATATAAAACCCCCAAAATAAACAAGAGTTGTGTTACAGATATATAGTCTCCACCTTGTGCAAAAATAGGAGGCTTTGAAAAAAATGGGAGATTCGTTTCATGTTTTAAAAAATATTAAAGTGATGGATGAAAATAGGTAAGACAAATTTTTTGATTCTTATTATTTTTCTTTTGGGCTTAATAACATCAAAGTTTCAAAAAGATTGTGTTTTCATAACTGTGATCCAAGAATGCTAGTCAAATAAGTTTGAATAAAATGTGAATTACAATTTATGAAACATAGGCAACATAGTATTGCATTAAAAGTCTCGTGGTTGCGTTGAAAAATGTGACCTAGGAATGCTAGCCAAATAAGTTTGCATAAAATGTGAAATTGTAGTTTTTGAAACACAAACAACATAGTATTACATTAAAATTCTTGTGGTTGTGTAGCTATTGCTTAATGCAATCATAGTTGAGGGGAATGATGTCCTTGACATTGCTCCATAAATCAAAAAATTGCTAAGCACGTCATTGGGACTCAGTTATCTCATCTATCTCATCTCAATAGACACATGGTCAACAAGTTAGGGTAAAAAATGTACATAGTGGATTCATGGGAAAGTCTTGATTCTCAACACTTTGAGCATTCAAGTTCTCAGTTAGTTGGACTATAATAATATCAAGCTTTAGATGAGTTTTCTTAAACTAATGCAGCTTGATGGCTCAAAAAGAATATATGGGGTTCTATCAAAGAACAAGGAAGCACAAATTGACAGATATCAACAACCTTTCATCATTTTTCATTTGTCAAAATAAATTTTTAAATTAATATTATGTTTCAAAATTGTCACGTCGGCATGACCTAAACAATGATAGAACAAACCCTTATGCTGAAATGACAGCTTAGAAATAAGATAAAAAATGCTTCAACTACATTAACCTTTGACTTGTATTTTAAAATAATAAACTGCATAGAATTAATGTTAGGTCAATTAGGGAAAATTTTGGTTTATTTTTTTGCATGCATTCAAGTGTAGTACATGAGATCAATTGGCCAGTCATTTAGCAAATGGTGTTGTTTGCTGAGAGGTAGAGAGAGGGAGAGATGGACGAAAAAATATAAGGAGATAGAGATAGAAAGGAAAAGATATATATATATATATATATATATAGAGAGAGAGAGAGAGAGAGAGAGAGAGAGAGAGAGAGAGAGAGAGAGAGAGAGAGAGAGAGAGAGAGAGAGAGAGAGAGATAAATGGCTCAAAGAGAAAGGGAGAGATATAGATATATGAGTAAAGAAAGGGAGCAAGAGAGGAATAGACGAGGAGAGATAGAGAGAGGGAGGGAGAGGAAGGGAGAGTGATAGGTATACAAGGGAAAATGAAAAGAGGGCCGAGAGAGTAAATAGAGGGGAGAGAAAGAGAGAAGAGGGGGGAGAGGGAAAGAGATAAGTAGAGAGGAAGAGAGAAGAAGAGGGGTGAGAGGTAAAGAGATAGGTATAGAGAAAGATAGAAGAAGAGGGAGAGAGAGGTAACTCCATATTTAGAGAGGGAGAGGGAGAGGGAGCGAGATATATATAGATAAAGGGTAATACAGAGAGAGGAGAAATTAAGAGCGTGTGTGTGGCTATGAGTGAGAGAGAGATATAGAGATAGAGATAAGGAGGGTGATTTGTTATCCTTGGATTGTTGGAATGAAATGACTAATCTTATGGTAACACATTTTAGATTATTAGTAATGCATGCATTGATGTACATGTTTTTGTATAACGTTCTTGGTCTTTTTCAAATAAAGATCACAAAGGCTTAATTGATGTACCTACATTATTGATGCCTAGAACCTCAAACAATAGTTGTAAGGTATTGATTTACTTTCATAGGCATACTAATTTTTTGCAAAAGATTGACTTAGCATTTAAGAGCTTGAGGGGTGCAAACTTAGGATGCATGACTATTGGGTACTCTTCTATAGCAAAATAAGAATAAAAAAATATTTAATCATGACTCAAATTCATATTAATATGACTACTCCATCCTTAGTTTTCACACACCTTGAACTCATCTTAAGATTTTATATTATAGATGGTAATGTTATTGTTTCTCTTAAGATTGCCTAATTAAATAAACACATGCTTAAAAGTAACTCTAACTAATTGTAATTGAAATCCTACACCCTCCCAACTCAATTTGTATGACATCCCTATGATCAACACCTCCATGACCACATAAGAAATTAACTTATTAATATAATAAATAATTAAGAAGAAATAAAACTATTTTTTAATTTATTAAAATTGAAATATTAATGATGTTATATAATTTTAAACAAAAAATTAGATTATAGTTATATTTTTTAATAAGACATAAATATAAATTAAATTAATTCTAGAAACATTTAATTATTTTTTGTAATTTCATAAAAAAAGATAAATAATATAAATTAATTTCAAATCTAAGTAAAGATTAAAATAAAAATAAAAATGTAAAATTCAAATATATCAAAATATAAATATTAATAAATTTCTTAAATTACTAAATAATTTAAAATATTTATTTATTGAAAACTCTCTATATATATCAATTTTATTTATATAATAATGATTAAAATAAAATAAATAATTTAAACAAATAAATTATTGATTTAAAATATATATTTCTTTAAATGCTAATATATAATAATAATTATTATTATTTTGATAGGTAATTGGCCGAAGCTTGAATAGCTTTTGATTGGAGCTATGAACCAGTGGGGCCACAGTAGGGGGCCCCATCCCCATTACATATCTTTGAATCATCATTATTATTATTATTATTATTATTATTATTATTATTATTGTGTTTGATTAGATTGACCCCAATACCTTCCCCATCCTATGGAAGGCAAGAGTGACAACTTAGAATTACTCTTTAGATGTCCCTATTGGGAGTTGAACTTGGGTCTCCACCATGAGAACCCAGTGTTTTAACCAGTTAAACTCAACCCCTTGGACTCTAATATATAATTATTAACTATTTATATATTATTTTTATTATTTAAAAATATATTATAAAAATAATAATAAAAGTTTTAAGTATTTTTACTACCTAATGAATGCATTTGTGTAGACGATCGTTCTTTCACCCTCCGAAAAATTTTGATTGCAGTTAACCGTGGTGAACTCAAAACATTAAAAAAATATAAAAAATTAATTCTATCTGTGTATACTGATTGGTCAAAATAAATTGGCTTTATTTTCAATTCAAATGTTAAAAATCAGAAAAAAAGAAAATAGAATTAAATAAATATAATAAAAAAATAAAAAAATTGTAAACTATAATTATTCAATTTTTATGATTCATAACACAACTTCCAATGCAAATTAATTGAAAAAAAAGTGCAATGAAAACATTAATCTATGACTAACAATACAAATTATATTCTTTTATCCTTTTGTACCATATATTATTCAAATCCAAATTAATTGTTACAATGTACCAAAATCACATGCACCCATTAAAATCAATTAAATGAAAAGCTAAAGTTTAATGTCATTTCAAGTGAGTTGATCTCTTTTAAAAAGAAAAGATTTTGTCCCTAAAATACAATTGATTGGTATTTAGCACTTAGTCTCCATCAATGAGTACCCTCCCGCCTCCCTCTCTTTATGTTCTTGAATGCTTATAATTATTTCCATGTTCCTTTGGATCTTCCAGTCAAACTTATCTGACTAAGATATGAAATGATTAGTAATTGACCCCCAACACGAGGGTTTTCAATATCTATCTTTGACCACAACTTTAACAATCATTTCATCACAAGTTTCTATCAAGCTTTAGTCTTTTGGGATTATTATTAATGATGGCCCTCTTTTGAAGGGTTTATTTGTTTATTATTATTTTTAAATATTAGATTTTGTAAATATTAAGCATTAGATTTTGTAGATATCTTAATAACTAAATATTAAGAGTAGTGTGTTTTCCATATCATCCTTATGTGAGCACATTAATCCTTATTATTAGTCTTTTATTTTTATTAAGATTATTTGTAAAATAAATAATGTTTTTCTTATTTATTATGAATTTCATTCTTATATATGTATGTGTATATTTGTAGTCAGCGGTCATTCTTTATACAAAATGGTCAATTTTTTGTGGGTTTTCAGCAATAGGATGCAGATCGTGAAGATTTAGCTACTATTTTTTTTTTTGCAGAAATCCATTGTGTTTTGTAGATTTTAGAAACTGTACGAAATGTTGTTTTGTGCGGAGATTAGTCACATCCATATCTGTATATGTATATGTGTTGGTTTGATGATGATGATATTGATGTAATAGGTTGATTGATGACTTGTATTGTGTTGTGATTGATGGCAACAATGTTTTGTTAGTCATCTAAGTCATTTAGTCCAATCGGTAAAGCCCAACTGGTAGTGGAAGCAGTTAAACAGAAAACCAGTAAATAGTATACAGAGTTATGTTTAGGCGACCGGTACGGAAGATCGGTGAAGAGTTAAGTGTTGTGGTTTGGAATGTATGTTCATGCCATTGATAGGAGTCTATGACCGAAACCGCATCAACAGATTCGATGGAATGAGCAAGTTATGTTGTTCTGAGCAGTCAATCAAGAAGAACATTTAACTGGTACAAGCATAAGTTACTTAGATCGGTAAACTGGTAGACAAAATGTTTTATTTTCATGTTATGAATTATATGGCCGACAGAAGGAAAGCATGATGAGCAAGCTTGACTAGATACATTGAACCTAGGAAATTGTTCTAAAGGTTCTTAGCTGACTTAGCAGAGTTGTTTATAAAAAGGACTATATTGTGTGATGATGTATTAGACATGAAATCAAGAGTGTGAATTTGATTGTGCGGTGAAAGAAGAAGCTTTGTATTGATGTTTACTTAGTGTTAGAAGCATAACTGAAGCAGATCTAATCAGGCACTGAGGTGCTATATGCAGATCAGTTAAACTTGTTGTTCCCTAACAATTGCAGCAAGATAAAATCCTGTAACAAGGTCACTCCTAACAAGATGCGGTAGGATCCTCACAATCCGAAGGTTAAATCCCTTAACAGGGTCACACATTAACTTGTGTTGTGTAAATCCTATAACTGGGTAGCTCCTAACAAGGTTGGTCCTAACAGGCCTTATTGTAATAGCTCTGAACCGAGCTAAGACACTCTTAATCAGGTGTGCTCCTAACAAAGTAGTTGTAAGACCTTAACCAGTCAAATCCCTATTCTACAGATAGTTGATCTTGTGGTACCAATTCCCACCGTGGTTTTTCCCATTTACGTTTCCACGTGAAAAACATTGTGTTATGAGTTGCATGTTTTATTGGGTGTTAGCTTATGTTGTTATTTTCCTTGCATGGTTGTTAAGTTTCAAATTGATAAAAGTGGTGATCAAATTTGTTTTGTTGTTTTTTCTTGCACTAATTCACCCCCCTCTCAGTGCCTTATAAGTTTATCAATATGTATGTGTATGTGTATGTGTATGTGTATGTGTATGTGTATGCATGCATGCATACATGTATGTATATATGTAGATATATGAATGTATGTAACTATGCATCTATCTTTGTAAGTCTACATACAAACATACATATATACACACATACACACACATGGAATTTGTCTTTATATTTATTTATATTATTTAAAAATCACAATATAAAAATCATGTATTTTTTATATATGTTGATTAAAGAAGTTTATCATTTGTGTATGGTATTGGATATAATTATTTAGGTAAAGTGTGTAGTGATTAAAAATTGTTGTTATAAGTGCATCATTATGCATTAAAAAATTAAAAGAAAATAAATAAATGAGAATATATTTATAATAACAAAAGTAAAACTTTGAGTTGTAGGGATTTTTGAAGAGGAGAGTTTTGTTAGGGTTTCATTTTTAGTTTTGTTAGCGTTGCTTTATATTCTTATAATGTCATAAAATATTTTTGAGTAGGATTTTTTTTATTTTAATGTATAATTATGGGGGTTGTTGGCGAGCTATGTCTAGCATCATAAAAATGTGACCCTTGCAATTTTTGACCGCATTTGGGTCTTTGCATTAGGGGACAAATCGCTAAGCCTGATCGGAGACCCGAAACATGCTCAAGATATCAATAACTTGCATTTTTCATCATTCTGCACTACCTTTTTTGCTGTTGTCTGTCCTAAATTAGGGCCAGACATGGGCATGGCGCCCTTGTCCTCTCAAGACAGGGGCGTGGCGCACTTGTCCTAGCCCTATTTTGGCCCCCCTTTGATTTCCCCTTGCATTGGGCTTGTCAATTGTTGAGTGGGAAAGGTTTTCCTATGTCGGCCTAAGATGGGGAATTATCTAAACACCCCTAATTGGCAATTATATAAGGAGCACTTCCTCTCCTATTTGCATAAGCGAAAATAAGCAAAAATAAGTGAAGACAAGTGGATCATAAGGCGAAATTACAAGGTGACATTATCATCAAGCGTCAAGCATTTAAGCATTCATTCAAGCATTGAGCATTTCAAGTCTCCTTTCAAGGCTAAGTGTTGCATTCAAGACAAGGATTCAACCATTGAAGAGGATATTTCTATCAACATTCAAGACATCCTATTCTGCATATCCATTCAAGCAAATTCATCTACAAAGGTATCAAAATTTCAATTACATCCCCTTCTTGAGGTGGATTTTACTTCAGACATTTTCTTTCATTTACTTGCAACATTTTATAACTTGGTTAATTCTAAAATGGGGTTTGACCTGAAGACAAACCCCCAATCCCAACAACATTTCCCTCTCTTTTTTGTGTGTAGGTTGCAGGTGCGCGACTGTAATTGCAGGTTTAGGCTTCATTTTTAGAGATGGAAAAACCCTTTTTAGTGTGCGGATTTTTCGGAGGATTGTACATAACTTACGCACGGTCCCTGCAAATTTTGCTCATATTTGCAGGGGAGCTTCTTCTCAACATTCTACTGCTAATTCTAGGTGCACAACTTCATCCCGCATCTCTATCTCAAGATATAATCGTTTCTCTGTCATTTCTGCACTTAGTCTCAATTTGCTTAACTCAACTAGTCTATTAGAAAAGAGGGTTAATTTACTTTCCTAATACTTCCCAAATTTACTGTAATTTACTTAGTATTCAGTCTCTTACCATTGGAGATTGGATCTAGTGAATTCAACCCCTCTTTTGAATGTAATGTGTGAAAAATTGAAGGGATTCCTCTGTGAAACTTTCATTCCTCTTTTGAGGGGAGTAAAGCTTTCCACTTGATCTCCCCTCATCATTTTTCACCCTATTACATTTTGGTGAACCCGACGTCGTACATGATTTACATTGAAAATTATTGCATACTTTCATTTACAAATTTAATTTTCTTGCAATTTACACAAACTTAGTGGTTAATTCATTCAAAACCCTAGTTGCTAAAATTTAAATTGAACTTGTATTTTGCAAAAAATTGCTAGCTATTGTATTAGATTTGAAAATTAAATTGCTTGTCAAATTCAATTCTCATTGTCTTGTTTAATTTGCAAATCGAATTCACAAAATTAAGTGGTTAGTTGTCAAAACCCTAATTTTCAAACATCAACTTGAACTTGTAAAAAATTGGATTTACATTTAATTTTCAGATTTGTGACTGTTTTCAGACTTGTCTTCTTGCCTAAAATTCAAAATTTCAATTTTCCTCCTTTTCCCAAAATTCAAAATTTCAAAATTTAGTGGTTAGGTCCTAAAACCCTAATTTTCAAATTTAATTGGATTTTGTGCAAATTTCAAACAATTTCAGTTTTCTAAATATTAAGTTGGCCCTATCTAGTAGGTTTGACCCTTTTCAAAATTGCAATTCAATTTCTTGTCCTTTTCAAAACCCTAATAGGGTACTATTTCAACATTCAAACCTTAATTTCACCTATCTAGAGATCGTAAAATCAATCATTTTTTGGGGGTTAGCTCTCAAATCATCGTAGCTTTCATCCCAAAAAATTTCCAAAAAAGTTGGGAGGACCGTGCATAACTTACACACGGTCAATTTCGGGAGACTGTTATGAGTGTATTTAATTGCTTAAGTCTAGAAAATTGGCTGATTTTGTCGAATTTTGATCCCTCTAAAATTGTAAACACTTCCCAATTTCAACATTGCAAATTTCAAGGAAACATTTAAAATTAAGTGGTTAATTATAATCTGCCCTAATTTTAAGATCTTAATTGTGTCAATTTTAAATTTGAAATTAAGTGTTATCCCATTGACCCTAACATAAATTTCAATCTCTTTTTATTAATTATAAATCTTTCTTGGATATTGTGTCATTTCTTCTTTCCACAAAGTTAAAATTGTATAATCATCATTTTCTTGAATTTTGCATTATTCAATTTTGTAAACTTTGTTCCCAAAATTCAAAATTCAAATTTTTCCCTCTAATGCATGAGTTTTACAACTATTAGTCCTACCTATACTTGTTAGGGTTTATGAACTAACAATTATATGCAGATTTAAATACAAAAGATAAAGAAATAAAACAGGACACAGATAACACAAACATTTAACGTGGTTCACCCAGAATGGGTTACGTCCACCATACACAACTGTCCAATCTTTCTTATTATCCAGCAAAAATAGTACATCAACCTTCCAATGCCTTAAGCATCCCAGCCGCTTATAACATGCGTTTTTAGGGCAACAAACAAAGTCGGCCTTTTTAGGGTTTTATTACAATGTCGGTTTTCATCAACGAAAAACGACAAAAAAAAATTTCTCAGGGGCTACCGCCCCCAAACCCTTGCCCGGGGCCCAGCCTGGCCCCGGACCCCGACGAGGATACGTGCTAAGTGTATAGTACTTTGCTGATCAGTCACCACATTTCAACAATCTCCCACTTGGAGACTGATACTACACGACACCACTGTACATGCAACATCTGCTGGATAAAACACTAGGACTTGACTGGTATAAATTCCACAATTATCAATCAAGAAGACCAACAGAAACTGATGAAGAAATCAGCGTCTCCTGTGGAACTGCCTTTGTGAACATATTGGCAGGATTCTCACTTGTATGAATCTTCTCAAGCCGTAACTGACCCTCCTCTAAAACAGTCCGGATGAAGTGGTACCTGAGCTGATGTGCTTTGTCCTTGAATGAAAAGCAGAGTTCTTCGCAAGATGAATGGCACTCTGGCTATCAGTATACAATGGGCGATCCTCCTGTGTCTGACCCAATTCCTCCAGAAAACATTGTAACCAAATCATCTCGTTGCTGGCTTCTGTAGCAGCAACATACTCAGCTTCAGTGTTTGAAAGTGCAACAACCTTTTGCAGCCTAGAAATCCAACTGCTGCAGTTCCCCCTATAGTAAAAACATACTCTGTAGTACTCCTCCGTGAATCAATATCACCCGCCAGATCAGAGTCAACAAATCCACTCAGAGCAGCATTAGATCCTTTGAAACATAATGCCTTCGTAGTAGTTCTTTTCAAATACCGAAGAATCCATTTCACAGCATTCCAGTGTTCCATACCCGGATTACTCATAAACCTGCTCACAACTCCCACTGCATGTGCAATATCTGGCCTTGTGCATACCATTACATACATCAGACTGCCAACAGCTGATGAATACAGGATGTTAGACATTTTATTAACCTCTTCCTATGCCTTTGGGCACATCTCCTTAGTCAATTTGAAATGACTAGCCAAAGGTGTACTAACTGCTTTTGCATCTTGCATGTTAAATCTTTTCAACACCTTCTTTATATACTCACTTTGGGACAAATTCAAGGTTCTATTTTTCCTGTCCCGTGTAATCCTCATACCGAGAATTTGCTTAGCTGCACCCAAATCCTTCATAGCAAATGACCTGGCTGATTTCTGTTTAAGATCATTTATATGTTACATGTTAGACCCAGCAACAAGCATGTCATCAACATAAAGCAACAGGATAATATAACTGTCATTATCAAATCTCTTAAAATATACACAATGATCAGAATGACATCTATGATAACCGTGTTCAGCCATGAAACTATCAAATTTTAAATACCATTGTCGGGGTGCTTGCTTTAGGCCATACAAAATTTTCTTCAACTTGCACACCAAGTTCTCCTTACCTTTGACCTCATATCCCTGTGGTTGCAACATGTAAATTTCCTCCTCCAAATCTCCATGGAGAAAAGCTGTTTTGACATCTAATTGTTCAAGATGTAAATCATCTGCAGCCACAAGACTAAGTATAGTTCTAATTGAAGTCATTTTTACAACTGGATAAAATATTTCATCATAATCTATACCCTTTTTTTGTGCAAAACCTTTTACCACAAGTCTGGCCTTATATCTTTTCTGACCTCCTTCCTCCTCCTTTAGCCGATAAACCCATTTGTTAGGCAAGGCTCTTTTTTTTGCAGGTAAAGGGACTAAGTCCCAAGTCTTATTTTTCATCAAGTAGTCCATCTCCTCTTTCATGCCTAGCTCCCACTGTTGTTTGGCATCTACCTGCATTGCTTCTTCATATTCTTCTGGTTCATCAAAATCCGTTAATAAAATAGAATACAAAGAATGAGAAAATATTTCAGGGGGTCTACTTGTCCTCGTAGAATGTCTAACACTTACAGGAGTTTGTGGGACGATCTGTTGTTGCTAAGCATCAGGCACCTGTGGCATTTCATTTTCAGGAATCTCATCCAACACCACATATTCTTGTTTGTCATGTTCATGCTTCTTTTCCTGCATATGTTCTTTATACATAACCTTCTCATTGAATATAACATTTCTACATCTAATTATTTTCTTATTTTCAAAATCCCATAACCGATAGCCATATTCATCTATCCCATATCCAATGAAGGTACATTTCTGAGATTTAGCATCAAGCTTGGTTCTGTTTTCTTTATCAACATAGACAAAAGCTTCGCAACCAAAAGTTTTTAGAAAAGAATAATTTACCTTTTTACCAGTCCATGCCTCCTTTGGAATACCACCATCCAAAGGGGTTGAAGGTCCTCTATTTATCAAATAGACAGCAGTATGTACAACATCTGCCCAAAAATGTAAGGGCAATCCAACATGCAATCTCATGCTCCTCTCGCGTTCCATGATAGTCCTATTCATTCTCTCTGACACACCATTTTCTTGTGGAGTTCCTGGAATTGTCTTCTGCTTTCGAATCCCATTTAAGGAATAGTAATCTTCAAATGTTTTGCTGCAATACTCACCTCCATTATCCGATCTGAGACACTTCAACTATTTTCCTGTCTCATTCTCAACCAAAGCTTTCCATTTCTTAAAAGTTTCAAAAACATCTGATTTTTGTTTTAGGAAATATACCCATGTTTTTCTGGTTGAGTCATCAATAAAAATAACATAATAACAAGAGCCACCAAGAGATGATACCTGAGCCGGTCCCCATACATCTGAATGTACAAGCTCTAACTTCTCACTCTTCTTCTCTTTCCCAACCTTGAGAAATCTGACTCTTTTCTGTTGACCATAAACACAGTTTTCACAGAACTCTAAATCAATATTCTTAGTCCTGGCAATAGATTTTTGGAGTGAAGGATTTTCATCCCTTTCTCACTCATGTGCCCAAGCCTATGGTGCCACATTATTGAATCTGTTCTTGCAACATTTATTGTTGTTGTCCCTGCAGTAACTTTATCTGTAGCAGCTAAGGTAGAGTAAGTGTTACCAGTACACAGATATAATGTGCCTACCTTCGCACCTTTAGCTACTACTAATGATCCTTTAGTGACCTTCCACATACTATCTGAGAAGGTAACTATGCAACCTTCACTACCTAGTTGCCCTGCAGAAATTAAATTTCTTCTTAAATTAGGAACATGTCTTACCTCCTGCAGAAACCAGTCATTACCATTCTGCAACTTGATCTTTATCTTTCCTTTTCCAACAATTTGACAGGGCTCATCATCACCCAAATATATCTGTCCAAAATCACCTTGAACATAATCTAGAAAATATTTTCTATGGGGTGTGGCATGAAATGAAGCCCCAGAATCTATTACCCATGAATCATTAACATTATCCAAACATAAGATTAAAGCATTTTGTAAAGTATTACTTGCAATATTAGCTTCCTTACTATCATTTTCATTTTTTTCTCCTTATTTGTTTTTCCGAGACCAACAGTCTTTCTTTAGATGACCAGGGTTTCCGCAATACCAACAATCTTTCTTTCCTCTAGATTGAGAGCATCCTTTCTTTGACTTCCCTCATGACTTCTCATTCCCAGGGCCTTTTCCTCTTTCCTTTGATCTTCCTCTGTTCTCCACATTCAAAACACTACCCGATGATGTTGAAGTGTCACCTGTGTTTTTCCTTCACATTTCCTCGCTTAGGATAACACCAACAATATCATCAAATACCAAAGTATTTTTACCAGAGACAGAGTTACTTACAACCATAACCAAGCTATTCCAGCTTTCTGGCAAAGAACATAAAATCAAGAGAGCCCTAACCTCTTCTGCAAAGGTAATTTTTACCGAAGACAATTGATTGGTAATTGTATTAAATTCATTTAAGTGCTCCGCTATAGATCCTCCCTCACTCATTTTCAAATTAAACAAATGCTTCATAAGAAATACTTTATTCGAAGCCGAGGGTTTCTCATACAACTTAGTCAATGTTGCCATCAAATCTACAATCATTTTTGCTTCTATTATATTGAATGCTACAGACGACGCAAGGCACAATTGAATGGATCCCAGTGCCTTTCTATCTAAAATGTCCCACTCTTCATCTGATATTGTGGTTGGTTTCTTTGCCTTTCCTTCCAATGGCCGCCACAAATCCTTTTGATACAAGTAATCCTCCATCTGCATTTTCCATAACTGATAATTCTGGCCGTTAAACTTTTCGACCTTGAATTTGGAATCCTCCATTGTTCCCACTCAAATCTGAAAGTCCTGCCAATTTACAGAAAACCTCGCTCTGATACCAATTGTTAGGGTTTCAAGCAGATCCGAAGCAAATATGAACTAACAATTATATGCAGATTTAAATACAAAAGATAAAGAAATAAAATAGGACACAAATAACACAAAGATTTAACGTGGTTCACCCAGAATGGGTTACGTCCACCATACACAGTCGTCCAATCTTTCTTATTATCCAGCAAAAATAGTACATCAACCTTACAATGCCTTAAGCATCCCAGCTGCTTATAACATGCGTTTTTAGGGCAACAAACAAAGTCAGCCTTTTTAGGGTTTTATTACAATGTTGGTTTTCATCAACGAAAAACGGCAAAAAAAAATTTCTCGGGGGCTGCCGCCCCCGAACCCCCGCTTTTCTTGGGGGCTGCCACCCTCAAACCCCTGCCCAGGGCCCAGCCTGGCCCCGGACCCCAATGAGGATACGTGTTGAGTGTACAGTACTTTGCTGATCAGTCGCCACATTTCAACAATCTCCCACTTGGAGACTGATCAGGCTCCACACCGAACAATACTATCCCCGTTAGACGAAGCATTATAATTAAGGCTTCCTAAGGTTTAATTCTTGAAGAGATGGAGCCTAATTTGGGTGACTTCTACAATGAGGATATTGCTAATTCTTTCCATCCTAATAATATCTCTACCTACCCAATTGATGATTCCCATGATGAAGAAGAAACTTTAACTAAAGTTTCTATAGATCAACTTTAAAAATTAGACAATCATTTTGACAATTTCCAACAATGGGTGTCCCAAGAATATCCTAATAGTGAAGCTCTTCCATTAATTGAAGGTCTAAAGAACACGATTCAAAGTGATAAGAATGGAATTGATATATTGCGTGGTATTGCTCACATTGTTGATTCTAATGTTATGCCTATGAAGAGCTATGATGAGAACCTAGGTTGTTCACAACCTCCTACACAAATCAATCATTCTATTCCTTTGACCACTTCTATGGCTAGTATTCCTACTTTCACTTCAACATCATGGCTACTTCAACTCAAGATGTCATACCTACAACCATTAGTCATGGGGGCAATCCCTCTTCTTCATTCAATCCTCCATATTTATCTATGCCTTCAATGAGTATTCCTATTGTCTCTCAACCAATCAATGTGACACAAAGGAGCAATCCATTCAATCATTTTACTCCTCTTTTTAGTGTCCCATTCCCTACTCAATCATCACCTATGCCTAATTACCATAGTTCCCACCACCTTATTCTCAATCAATGCCTTCTTTCAATAACATCACACCACCTTCTCAATCAAACATGTCTAACATAAATTCTTCAACCGAAGCAACCATTAATAACCTTGCTCAAACTGTGTCTTCATTGCAACAACAAATTGCTTCAATGGGTCAATCCAAGTTTAGTGTGCCCACATTTGATGTTGCGGGCCCACTTTCTCTTGATATTGTTAGAGATGTCCCTCCTAAACATGTTGATGTCCCTCAATTGTAACTCTATAATGGAAATGGTGATCCTTTAACACATACAAAAATATTCCAAACTTTTTGTACTGACTTTGCTTATGATCAAAGATTGCTTGCCAAATTGTTTACTAGAACATTAAGAGATAATGATTTACAATGGTATTGTTCTTTGACTTCTTATTCTATTGCTTCTTTTCAAAACTTAGCAAATGCTTTTATTCAACAATTTCAAAGCAACATAGGTCGTAAAATCACTTTGACTGATTTAATGCATTGTAAACAATGTGTTAAAGAAAAAGTGACTGATTTCATTGGTAGATACAAGCATTTGTGTTCTCAAATCTCTTCTCCAGTGCTTGATAATGATATTCAAAGAATTTTCATTTCTAATTTTCAAAAAGACATTACGGAAACACTTCCCTTTTCTAAGTTTACTTCCTTTCTGCAGTTGTGCGCAACACTTCACAATTATTAACTGACTGTGAGTCAAATGGAGCAATCTACTCCTATGGCTCCAAGTGATAAGGGTGAGAGTGTGGAACAACCATTTGTGAAGTTCAAACCAAAGAAAGGTTTTATCAAATTCAATGACACCATCAACCACAACAATGTGAATGCTACAATAGGTGTGCCTCCTATTTCTAAATTTTTCAAAAGAGAGAAAGAATTTACTCCTTTGAATGAATCTTTGTATAGCATAATGTCTTTGTTGTTACAAAGAAATGTTATCAAACTTCCTCCAATAAAACTAGTTGATCCTTCTAAAGAAACTTCTCCTAACTTTGATAATAACTCTTTTTGTCAGTTTCATCATCAACTTGGTCATGATACTGAAAAATGTTTTGCATTAAAATGTAAGATTCAAGACTTGATTGATAATAACACTATATCTGTGGCAGGTGTGAATGATAAAGGAAACAAATCAGTAGCTCCTCCTAATCAAAATCTTAATATTTTCACTGATCCTTTACCCTCTCATACCTGTAACGTGATTGAGACTGAACACACTTCTTTCTCTCCCACTAATTTCACTTTTACAACGCAAAATGTGGTTAATTTGGTAGAGAAACAAGAAACACTTAAGGATCCATGTATCACATTTTATCCTAGTGAGACCATTAGGGCATCTGATGGCCCTTTATACATAGTTGTGAAGATCTAAGGCAAACCTTGTCATGGTGTGCTTATTGATCCCTCTTGCATGGTTAATATCATCACTGGAGAATATATTTATACTTTACATTTGCATCAACCAATCTATGATGATACTAAGGTGGTTGTTAATTTATTTGATGGATTTTATTGTCCCGCTATTGGTTCTATCACACTTCCTATTGAGGTTCATACTAAATCTATAGATGCCAACTTTGTTATCATTCCTTCATCTGAACAATTCCATGTGAAGTTAGGCTACCCTTGGCTATCTTCCATGAAGGCTATTTCTTCTCCAATCCACAAGTGTTTGAAATTTCCCCACAATGGAGAAATCATAACTGTTAACCATAGCTTATTTCGACCAATCGAAAGAAGCCCAGGTATTCCTATTGATTACTTTTGACCTCAATAATTTAAATCTCTTCCACCAAGAAGTGATGCTCTCTTTAAATCTTATCAAAAATGAAATAAAGATATGATTTTATCCTTAAGCCAACCTAGAACTCTAACACTTGATATTCCCATCATTCTTGAAGATGAAGTTCTTCCCCTAACAGATAGAACTAATCTTCCTCCTAAGGAAGATTCCCAACCTATTCCTATGGATGAGACTATGCCTTCTCCTAAGAAAAACAATAATATTCCTCCTAAGGTTATACCTATACCTTCTCCTTATGATGGACCTGGTCTCCTTCCTAAACCAAACATTCCTCCTTTATATGGTGCAGTTCCACCTCCTTCCTCTTATAGAGAGAAGAGACCCGCCTCTCCTCTTATCCAACATAAAAAACCTCAACCTAAACATCCAACTACCAAAGATGAGAACATTCCTCCTTCAACAAATATACCTCAGTCTCCTCAGCCTTTCACTAAGACTAGACATAATCGTTGTACAAGAGAACATCGACGAAAACGTCGTGCTAGAGCTCGTGAAGTTGTTTCTCAAACTATTCAATCTCCCAAAACACCAATAGTTGAAATGATTCCATTTTCTCCTAAGCAAGATGTTGAACCTAAATCTTGAAATCATAAGTTGCAGAAAACATGTGATGGTTTTACTTCTATTCATGTTAGAGCTCCTCTTTTTATAAATCGTGATGAAGAAATAGGTGAAAATGTTATTCATGATGACAATGCAACTCCTAATGCTTCTGATAGTGAATATGAATATGTTGATGTTGACAATCATTTATCTGTAGAATTTTCAAAAGCCTTAATCCTAGCTCCTAGAAATGAACAAAGTGACTTAGCACATGAGCATAGTCCTTGTTTGGACCTTGTGATAGCTCCTTCTATTGTGCTCAATGTTTCTCCTCTGGCGTGTTTCCCGCCTTCCTAAAATAATGAACATCAAGATCGAGAGGTGGATGTCGTGCTAGACTAGATGCATTAGTACTGTAGATCCTCTACCTCTCTCCTTTCTTTCTCTTTTGTGACCATTATTCTATGTGTGTCCCTATTCTTCTATTTGTTGTCCCTAGTGATGTCTACTTGAGGACGATGCAAAACATTGAGATCTCTTTTGGTCTCTTTCATGTTGACTCAAAAGACACATGTGTTCCCTTTCTTCTAAGGTGGTTTCCTTTCTTTGGGGAATGAGGACTATTCTATGCATATATATACATGATATACATGAGTTATCATACAACATACTAACCCCGAGGAAAGTGAATCTACCTCGTGCTTTGTTTTTTGTGTTCATTATCCTTCGGTTTATTCCTCGATTGGGGGAAACATCCTTGCAATAACGTGCTCCCTCTCTTTCTCTCTCTTAGGTGTATCCTACCTGCAAGCAATTGCTCACGATAAGGTGTGCGCAATCCCTTTAACGTGGGGGCATACACTCCGCTCATATTTCCTTTCTTGATACTTAAAGTTACTTAGTGAACTTGGTTTTGCTTTGTAATTTTTGGTATCCTTTATTTTCATGACTTATAGTGAGGGGAACTTTAATACTTGCAGTCATGGTTCTCCCTCCTGATCTTCCCTTTTAGTTTGTCAATCAAAATCATAAGATCCTTAGTCCACTGGGGGCTTGGTCCATCTTGCCTCCTTGATGTGGTAAAAGTCTTTCAATCTTGTCTCCTTGTACTTTACCGGTAGTATTGGCGTACGCTTATACTCCCGCTAAAGTGGGGGCTAAATGTAGCGTCATAAAATTGCGACCCTTGCAATTTTCGACCGCATTTGGGTCTTTGCATTAGCGGGCAAATCCCTAAGCTTGATTGGAGACCCGAAACATGCTCAAGACATCAATAACTTGCATTTTTCATCATTTTTTACTGCCTTTTTTGTTGTTGCCTATCCTAAATTAGGGCAGGACAGGGGCATGGCGCCCTTTTCCCCCTAGGACAGGGGCCTAGCATCCTTTTCCTCTCAGGATAGGGGCGTGACACCCTTGTCCTAGCCCTATTTTGGGCCCCCTTTGATTCCCCCTTGCATTGGGCTTTTCAATTGTTGAGTGGGAAAGGTTTTCCTATGTTGGCATAAGACGGGAAATTATCTAAACACCCATAATTGGCAAGTATATAAGGAGAACTTCCCCTCCTATTTTCATAAGTGAAAATAAGCGAAGATAAGTGGATCATAAGGTGAAATTACAAGGTGACATTATCATCAAGCATCAAGCATTCAAGCATTCATTCAAGAATTGAGCATTTCAAGTCTCATTTCAAGGCTAGGTGTTGCATTCAAGGAAAGGACTCAACCATTGAAGAGGAGATTTCTATAAACATTCAAGACATCCTATTTCACATATCCATTCAATAAAATTCATCTACAAAGGTATCAACATTTCAATTACATACCCTTCTTGAGGTGGATTTTACTTTAGACATTTTCTTTCATTTACTTGCAGCATTTTACAACTACTTGGTTAATTCCAAAACGTGGTTTGACCTGAAGGAAAACCTCCAATCCCAACAACATTTCCCTCTCTTTTTTGTGTGTAGGTTGCAGGTGCACAGCTGTAATTGCAGGTTTAGGCTTCATTTTTAGAAACAAAAAAACCCTTTTCAATGCATAGATTTTTCTAAAGATCGTGCATAACTTACGCACGGTCCCTGCAACTTTTGCTCAGATTTGTAGGGGAGCTTCGTCTCGACATTCTACTTCTAATTCTATGTGCATAGCTTCATCTCGCATCTCTATCTCAAGATATAATCGTTTCTCTGCCATTTCTGCACTTAGTCTCAATTTGCTTAATTCAAATAGTCTTTTACAAAAGAGAGTTAATTTACTTTCCTAATACTTCCCAAATTTACTACAATTCACTTAGTATTCAATCTCTTACCATTAGGGATGGGATCTAGTGAATTCAATCCCTCTTTTGAATGTAATGTGTGAAAAATTGAAGGGAATACTTTGTGAAACTTTCATTCCTCTTTTGAGGGGAGTAAAGCTTTCCACTTGATCTCCCCTCATCATTTTTCACCCTATTACACTATGCTTGCTTAAATTTTTTTATATCTATTTAATGGCCTCAAACTTCATCAATTTGACATATGCTATTGGTGTTGAAGGTTTGATGGTCTGAGAGGGTAGCTCCATCAAATAAGCAATCTAAATTTTTTGTTCACAAGTCATTTGATGAGGTATGCATTTTGAATCACCTTTGGGTGCGGTTCTCCCAATATTGAAGTCTGATAGTGCCTATAAATAGGTTGAAATTTTACTTTAATAGACTATTTTATTTGGAGTGTTCGACTTGAAAGCATGCTAAGTGACTAGACTAATAAATATGGAGTGTTACATGAGTTCTACCTTGATTCTATCTAAAAATTCACTGATTTCTCTTTGCTCACAATATCCATATGAAAGACTTGATATAAAATGACCGTTTGGTTTGTTTGTCCATCACTTATAGTCTTCTAAATGTGGATTTAAAACTTTGTAGTCTTCGAAGAAAGGGCTCTCTATGTGCATGTTTGGGTAGATTTTTTAGGATTACATTTGCCATGCTAGAACCTTTTGCCTCAAATTGAAAGCTCACTTGGCATTGTTACTTGTGATGAACTAGATAAGTTCTTCTTAGCTTATGCTTAAAAATGATTTAGTATTGAAATTAATTTCTCCAGGGACTTGAAGAAAACTATTTCCATTTAAATTGGCCAAATGTATCATACTTAGAATTTTCTTTACCTTAATATGCTAAATACTTGTTTTAGGTCCTAATTTTTTAATTAAAATATCAAAGATTGTCCCTTCATTACCACTTGTTAGCAATGTGTGTTTAGTGTTGTCATTGATGCCAACTTGATATTTGTGGATTTTTGCTTGACATGTAGAGGTCCAAAAATGAATGTTTACAATGTTGTTATGGTGTCTAGTAGTGATATTGAATGAGTATGTGGTGTTTCCAGAAGGTGACACTAGTGGAAGCTAAAATATGCAGGAAATAGTATTTAAAGTCTTTATGGGAAAATGCAAACCTTGTTTTTGAAGATGACGGCTTGTAGTCTTGCATTTAATGTATATGTTCTATAGATGTTTCACTATTATGTTTTCGGGTCCTTAGCAGTTTTGGTGTTGAATTTAATTATTGCAGTTTGCTGACAATGAGGTTGTCTATCAGGATTGGTTCGAAGAATGCTCTGCATTGCTATGTTGAGTTGATTCAAGTGTTGTAGCTTGGAGGATATGTTCACATTGTTCATGCAATGTTCCAATTCAGAATTAAAGTGTTGGTTTTCTCAGCATGTGAAGTTATGTTGTTTAGTTGTTCGATGTTATCATTTGTGTTGGTTTGCAACAGACTTAGTTGGTTCATCTTATTTGGATCACACTCTTTTGGTATGAATATGCATTGGAGGTTGAGTTAAGGTGTTGTTATGGGTCTTACCATGGCGTGTGAAGATCCACATTAAATAATTTGCATTGGATAATGTTTTTGAGTCAACTGGTTAACATGCTTTAATGTTTATCTACATGTTTCACTTAATGCCGACTTTGGAGGATGTGTTGTGCATGGTTCATTAGAATCGGTTTACAAAGACATGTAATGGAGTGGACCACATTTAGTGTAGTTGGTCATTATGGTTGACTTTGGGTAAATTATATTTATTTTATTTGTGTTTGACCTATTTGAGAGTTTTTGTTGAATAAGGTGATATAAATAGATGTGTGGATGTGTGAATCGGGGAATGGATTGATTGAGAGTGTTGTGTAAGCATATGTGGGCAGCAAAAGTGTAAATATCAAATTGCGACGAGCTTTGATGATCATATCTTTCAGTGTGACAAAGTTTTGAGGCAACGAATGTGTGAGTTATGTTTACCATGATATTGGTCGCTTGAATCAAAAGTTCAAGGATAGTTTCATGATTAGGAGATCTTATTCATTTCAATTCATCATTCCTTTGTGCCTACCGAAAGATGGTGAATCCTTTTGGCAACTTGTGCATATTTGTGTCTTGCCTTGGGATCATGTGTCTCAACTTGCAAGTCCATTGTATCTTGCCCTAAGGTTGTACGCAACGAGATTCCTTGGCCTCTTAGCTAAACCATTGTATTTAGTTATTAATTCAGTGAGTGTGATTCTCACCATGGTTTATCCCATAATGGTTTTTTCACATAAAAATCTAGTGTTCATGTGTTTGGTGTTTGTTGTTTCATCTTTCATTATTGTTTTGTTAGTTAAAGATAACTAATAAGTGTTTTTGATTGAAAAAGTTAATTTTCTCAAGACTGTTCACCACCCCCCCTCCCAATCTTATGGCATGTTCAACACCCCTCATAGAAAGTCCTCCCTTTGGCTTTCTATTAAGGCTTTTATTTCTAAAAAGTAAGATGGTTGGATGCTTGTTGGGAGTCATAAAATACCAACAACCCTTGGATTGGTGCTCCTCTAACTTAGAATTCAATCAACAATGGTGGCTAACCCACCAAACAACCAAAGGGTGCTAATTAAAAATATTTAGACAAGAGAAATGAGGTGAATCCCTCTAATGGGGAGTCATCAAAGGAGGTGAATAAACTTAATAAACTAGAATTCCACTTCCAACTTCAATGAACTCTTCTCAATTATATGTTCATTGTCCATGTTGGCATTTTGAGTTTGTTGGCATTTTGTATAGAGATTTCATTAATGATATGTTGTCATTGTTGTCAATTGAACCAGTAATGGTATTCATGATTATTGTTGATATTGTTGTTTTTGATATTGGCTAGTAACCGGTAAGAAGAGCTTTGTGGAAGATGTTGTAAACCGATATGTAAAGTTTGTGAGTTGAACCGGTGAACCGGTGTAAAGGGTTAAACCTTTCTATGCAATGTAATCGGTAAACCCTATCAGCTATTAAACCCTAACCGATCAAGTTTGTTGGTTTATTATCTGATAAGCAATAATGATGGAGACACGTGTGATCATTGTATGAGGATAAGTTCAAATTATTTTGGCGTGTTTGTTTTTGTCTAGGGAAGGAGCAAAGTGGATTTCATCTAATGCACAACATGTGATGAGTTACAAAGTCCGATGAAGCGGTGATCATGGAGCGGTTGGAATTTTCTTGAAGAATGTGAAGATATTGTCATGATTTCTAACAGTCAAGATTGTACCGACTTGTTTTGTAATCTTGATGATGAGAATTAGGTTTATGTTGTGTTACCGACCTAATTGATTTGTATTTAAGGTTGATGAAGTTGTTTGTAAAGGTTGTTGGCAAGATTGATAGAAACCTATTGAGAGTGTTGTTGCCTAACCAGTGAATGGATCTGCACTTTGAGTGAAGGCAGATTGAAGCTTAAAAGGATCTGATCAAGAAAATGTAGTGCTACTCAGACAGATCAAGAAAACCTATTGTTTTCTAACAATTACATCAAAAGTGAAATACCTTAACCAGGTAAGCTCTAACAAGCTTGGTTACTCATTAAATCCTCTAACAAGGTGGTCCATTAGCTTGGATTCTTAAATCCTCCAACGAGGTTACTCCTAACAGGGTATTGTGCTTTTCATCAAGGCATATTTGTAAATCCCTTAACCAGGTGATTCCTAACCAGAATTAGTTCTTAACAGGACTTATTGTAAAGCTTTAACAGGCTTGGCTCCTAACAGGGCGAACTTCAGAAGAGTTCAGATAGCTATCCTTATGAGTCTCATCTCACCGTGGTTTTTACCTATTTGGGTTTTCCACTTATAAACATTTGTGTCAAGTGGTGAATGTTTTTGTGGTTATGATCTTATTTGTTGATTTGATTAACTTCCGATAAGGCATGATAAATAGAAGCATTGAGAGATGAATATGTTGAGTTATGATTAAGCATTGTTGATGTTTACTATTAAGTTTTCATAGAAGTTATACCGATTGATGTCAAGAATTCTTATGAATATTGATCTTGACTCAAATATGTTTACTTTGTGTGGCTGAGTTTGAGTTTGGAAACTTTGTGTCAGTTTTTCAATACATTGATTCACCCCCCCTCCCTCTCAGTATTCTACCAAATACTTATTCTTTCATCATACCATTAGTCCATCCTTATCTCCCCTAACACCATGATGACATTCTTGCAGTCCATCTAGGCAACTAGAAGAGGGAGAACTTATTCTAGACAAACGACGACATAATTCCCCAAATTTTCAATCAAGCAACTTCCCAAGATAGGAATTCTATAGAATAAATATTTAGTTCTCAATATTGATGAGTTAGATAGAAAATATATCACTCTCAAGTTTTATTCAGTGAATTTTATCTCCTAGAATGTTCAAGAATTGACAAACCTCCTTAAGAAGTATTCTATTAGTAATTCCTAACATTGATTTCTAGGTTTGGACATTCTTTATTTGTAAGGTATAAATTATTGCCCTTTTTATTTTTGCTAATTGCCATGTTTTTTGGCTAGCAAGTCATTTTTTTTGTAGTAAAGATCATATGGGTTGTGGAGGAGTTTGTGCCTTTCTCATTCCTAAGTGGTAGTTGCATTTAGTTGATAATGGATATGACCCCACCAGTAGAATATCATGAGCTCTTTTAAACATTACTAATCATTTCATTTGGAGTTATTAATATTTATGTCTCCAATGATCCTATTGAAAGACCTTCCCTTTGTTGTTGGGTTTATTATTCAATTCCTATTGCCACTTAGGTTCTATGTAAAAAAATTTATATGGTTGGGATGGCTTGTGATAAACATTATAGTGCCCCTAGTTTTTTCCTAAGACATTAATAGACAAATACTTGATAAATATTTTTTTATGAGGCAAATGTGACACTAACTGTGTCATATTATACATTTACGTGTACAGATAATCATGTGGTAGTATGATGACACACTTGACATGATTACCAATGAATTAAGTGTGACAACACAAGCAAAAGTCTTACTACACCACAAACTCAAAAAATTTAACTAATGCAAGCAATGATATCCAAATGAAGGTTGGGATTCTGATGTCAAAGGAAAATCCCTAGAACTTTGATTACTAAGTCAATTCTCAAACATCACAAAAGATAAAATGACAAAGGTAACTCCACACCAATTCAAAATTTTGTTGGCATTATGTGAACCGGTATGAGGACATAATGACATTGTATGTTGTCATTGATGTCAATATTCTGAAGAAGTGAGAACTGACATATGAGAGAACCAGTAGAACATTGTGAACCGACATTTGTGCCAAAGTGAAGTGGTGTGTTTGTTCATGATGAACCGACATATAGTTATGTCAACCGACTCATGGAAGTATTGTATGACTACCAGTTGGTAGTCTCAACTTCAGGGTTTCCGGTTTAAGTACTTCAAGCCTGTGTGACTCAACCGGTGACTTTGTGTGATGAGTTAGAATGGTAACAAAGAACAGATCATGTTGCCACGTAAGCCTTGTGCGCATGAAGAATCTTGCATGAAGGAGATTGTTCCTATCTACCTCGGGAATGTGAGAAGTCTATAAAACGGTGATAACGTTTGATGGGTTATCAGCTGCCATAAAATCGGTGGAAATGGACGATGGAGAATGTCTTGAGATTGGATCAAGAACTGCTGCATTTAATGCAGTGTGCTCAACGGTCAGGATTGAACCATTTGAATTTCTTAACCTAACAGGTTTAGGGTTTAGGGTTTATGCTATCGACCTATCTATTTTCCTATAAGGTCGATATTGTGTCTCTTTCTGAGGTTGTTGGCAAATGTTGTGTGTGTGTATCCAAGAGAGGGATACGTGATTCTTGCCAGACCCAAAGGAGAGAAGTGATACCTGCACAGTGTAAGTGCAGAAGGTGAAGAGGAGCTTGAGCGGATCTGCATTGGCATTGAGTGCTGTTACCAGATCATTGTAATACCTATTGATCTCTAACCACCTCAACAGTTGGAAAATCCCTTAACAGGGTAGCCTTAACTAGCTTGCAGAAAATCCCTTAATAGGGTAGCATTAACCGGCTTACTGTAAATCCTTTAACAGGGTAATTCAAAGCTATTGAGTTCAAAATCCTTTAGCTATTGAGTTTTTGAAATCCTCTAACAAGGTAACCTTTAATAGGGCGTAACCCTTAACCGGGTATTCTAGCCATCCCTTACCGGGTGATCCCTAACAGGATCGGTTCCTAGCAGAACCTATTGTAATGTCTCTAATCGAACAAGGCTCCTAACAAAGTGGACTTCTAAAGAGTTCAAAAACAGCTTGTGGGTATTCATCCCCACCATGGTTTTTCCCAATTGGGTTTCCACGTGAAAAATATATGTGTCATGTTTGATGCTTTTATCTTGTGATGCTTTCCTATTGTCTGTCAAGCATATGATGGTTCTGTGTTTTATGCCTATCAATAAAACATGTTGAACTAGCTATTATTATGATCTGATGATAGATTACCTGTTTATGCATAAGGGTGAAATGGTAGTGTAGTCTTGAGTTGAGTGAAAAGCTAAGTGAGTAACCGGTTAATGCTTGTCTCAGTCATTCTTAGCTTTACTAATTGCACTCTGTTTCAAACCAGTGTCACTGTTTGCTAGTCATTTGAAGTGTCTGCTGTCAAACCGGTTTAGGACTATATTTTTGTCTGTACTAATTCACCCCCCCCTCTCAGTACCGGGCTAGTACTATTTGTTCATCATTGATTTATCAATTGGTATCAGAGTATCCTCCAGGTCCTTTGTGCTATAAGCTTAACCGCTTGAGGTAAAGATCCCAATCTAATGATGAAGAGGGAAGGTCCAAAGTTTAACAGAGAAAATTTCAGTATATGGAAAGACAGAATGAAGATATACATTAGAAGCATGGGTGCTCAACACTGGAGCTATGTTGAGACTGCCTATGTTGCTCCTACCGGTACCCTTATCGACGACCAAAAGAGAGAGATGCAGGAGAATGGGCAAGTCATGGAAGCCCTAAGTAGTAGTTTAACTAACATTGAGTTTATTGATGTTCAAGATAAGGTAAATCCCAAAGAGGTATGGGATACTCTTGAAAATATCTATGGCGGTGATGAGCATGTAAAACAGGCTAAGGAAGAAAGCCTTAGAGGGAAGTTTGAAGATATGTGGATGGTTGAAGGTGAGACCATTCAACAGTATGGAATAAGAATCAAAACAGTTGTTGGAGATATCAAGAGTACAGGTGGTAAAATAGAATATTCCACTATGGTAAGCAAAGTCCTGAGATCCCTATTGTCGGTCTATGCAATAAGGGTTGTTGCTATTCAAGAGCTAAGATCAATAGACAAGACTAAGGTATCCCTAGACTCCATCATTGCAAAGTTGACAGCCTATGAGCTAAATTGTTTCAATGGCAATGTTCAAAAGACTGAATTAGCTTTTAAAGCTTCTGCAGTACCATCCAGAAAAGGAAAAGAAGCTAGCAGTAGTGGTGAACCAAGACAGGGCAGAGAAATGGATGATGAGGAGATTCTAATGGCATTTGAAGCTCTCCTTTCTAGGAAACTTCCTAAAGGAACCAGCAAATACAGAGGTAAGCTACCTTTGAAATGCTTTTCTTGTAACTAGATAGGACATATTGTTGTAAACTGTCCTAATGGCGACAACAAGGACAAACCGGAAAGGTTCAAGAAATTCAAAGGAGGAAACTGAAGAAACTGTTTTGTGGCAGTTGATGAAGGTGTCACAGATGAAGAGTCGGAGGATGAAGAAAATGAAGATATTTTGTTTGTTGTTGTCAAGGAAGATGTGTCAGACAAGAAGGCTCTTGTCTCCCGGTTTGATAATTCTAATGAGTGGATCATTGACAGTGGCTGTTCTCACCATATGACTGGTGACCGGAGCAAGTTTCTATCCTTGGAGGAGTATGATGGTGGTGTGGTTCGCTTTGGCAATGATGCACCATGCATGGTCAAAGGCAGAGGGTCCATCTCTCTTAATGGAAAGAGTAGTGCTGACAATGTGTATTGGGTTGATGGTCTCAGACACAACCTTCTGAGACCACTCTAAATGACAGTGGCCTCACTCTGGAATTCAAGAATGGAGTTTGCAAAATCAAAGGAAAGAATGGTGAATTGGTGGCCACCAACATGCAGACCAAAGGTAACCTATTTCAGCTGAATGCAAATGTAATTACATGTCTTATGGCTAAATTTGATGATAGCTGGATATGGCATAGGAGACTCTGCCATGTAAACTTTGATAACATTGTGAAGGCTAGTAAGATCAAGGCAATTAGAGGGTTGCCGGTGCTAAGCAAACCGGATAATACCTTGTGCAGAGAGTGTCAATTGGGGAAAACGTCTTCCTCAACCTTTAAAGGTAAATCTTTCACTACTGACAACTTGCTTGACCTTGTGCATATTGATTTGTGTGGTCCTATGAAAACTAGAAGTGTGCAGGGTGATAGGTACTTCATGATTCTCACTGATGACTACTCAAGAATGATGTGGGTCACATTCTTGAAAGACAAGTTTGAAGCCTTTGTAAAGTTCAAAGCTTTTAGAGCATTAGCGAAGAAGGAAAGCGGTAAAAGGATCAAGTGCCTGAGAACTGATCAAGGAGGGGAATTCACTTCCGGTGAATTCAACAAGTACTATGAAGAACATGGCATCAAGAGGCAAGTGTCTGCCCCCCGGACTCCACAATAGAATGGCCTAGCAGAGAGGAATAATTGGACTATGGTTGAAGCAGCTAGAACCATGTTGATTCAAGGAAAGGTAGCTCACACCTTTTGGAGAGAAGCGGTGAGCACTGTAGTCTACACAATGAACTGGGTACTCATCAAGAAAGGTAAGGATAAAACTCCATATATGAATATTGGACTAGTAAGACACCTGTGGTTAGTTACTTTAGAGTGTTTGGTAGAAAATGTTACATCAAGAGGAATGAACACCAGAGCAAATTTGATGTGAAATGTGATGAGGGAATATTCCTAGGATATTCCACCAAGAGCAAAGCTCTCAAGTGTTTCAACAATAGGACTTAGAGAATTATGGAAAGCATAAATGTAAGAGTTGATGAAACCTCTGAGAAAACTGAGGAAACTGGCAGTGAGCAAGCGGTAAATGAACCGGTTGACAACCAACCAAGTACCAGTAACAATGTTCCTACATCGGCAAATGTAGATGCTGATACTAATGGAGATGAGGATGAAGAAGAAAAGCAAGAGGAATCTATCAAGACCATTCCTCGGTATGTCAAGTTGAATCACGATCCTAAGCAGATCATTGGAGATAAGGATGCAAGAATCCTTACAAGAAGAAAGGTCAGAGAAAACTCATGTATGATATCTGAATTTGAGCCTAAATCATTCAAAGAGGCACATAAGGATGAAGACTGGATCAAGGCAATGGAAGAGGAACTTGACCAGATAGAGAAAAATGGTACATGGTCTTTGGTACCCAGACCGGAGCACAAAAATGTCATTGGTACTAAATGGGTTTTCAGAAATAAGCTGAATGAGGATGGCATAGTGATTAGGAACAAAGCCAGATTAGTATGCAAAGGATATGGTCAAGAAGGAGAAGACTATGGTGAAAGCTTTTCTCTTGTAGCCAGATTGGAAGGAGTTTGTATGCTTCTTGCATATGCATCTTTTAAAGGTTTCAAAGTATATCAAATGGATGTAAAATCTACATTCCTAAATGGTGTACTTGAAGAGGAGGTGTATATTGAGCAACTAGATGGGTTTGCCCTATTTGAAGACAGTAACATGGTATGTAGGCTACATAAAGCCTTATATGGACTAAATCAGGCACCTAGAGCATGGTATGAATGTCTGCATTCCCATCTTGTGAAGATTGGATTTGAGAGAACAAGTGAAGATAGTAATATCTACTTGAAGTCTGAAGGAGATCAGATCCTGATCTGTGAGGTATTTGTTGATGACATTATCTTTGGTGGAGATGACAAGATGAGTCACGAGTTTGCAGATGAGATGAAGAAAGAATTTGAAATGTCACTCATAGGGGAGATTAAATTCTTCATTGGACTGCAGATCTAGCAGATGAAGAATGGAATCTTTATCACTCAGTCCAAGTATGTCAAAGAGGTGTTGAAGACCTTTGGCATGGAAGATAGCAAACCGGTTGGTACTCTGATGGTGACCAGTTGTAAACTATCTAAAGAAGATGACTCAGAATTGGTTGATGAGAAGGAATACCAATCAATGATTGGTAAGTTGCATTATGTAGTGCATAGCAGACCGGATATTGCACATGCAGTTGGCATTACTACAAAATTCCAGAAAAGCCCAAGAGAATCTCACTTGGTTGCAATCAAGCGGATTCTTAGGTATCTGAAGGGAACTGTTGACTATGGATTATGGTATCCTTATAGCAAGGATTTCAACTTGAAAGTATACACAGATGCTGATTGGGCAATCAATATAGATGACCGAAAAAGCACAACAGGTGGTGCATTCTTTCTCGGTGGTAGACTGGTCTCATGGATGAGTAAGAAGCAGAGTTGTATCTCCCAGTCTACAGCGGAAGCAGAGTATGTTGCAGCTTTCATGAACTGTACTCAGACAATTTGGATGAAGCATGTATTAAATGGCTTCAAAGTTCTTGTATCTGAACTGGTAAGTATATTTTGTGACAATAATAGTGCAATTAATATCTCCAAGAATCTAGTTTTACATTCTAGAACCAAGCACTTTGAGCTTAAGTATCATTTCTTGAGGGAAAAGGTTCAGAACAAAGAGATTGCACTAGAACATGTTTCCAGTCAGGAGTAGTTAGCAGACATATTCACCAAGCCTCTCCCAAAGGCTACATTTATGTACTTAAGAGGTGAATTAGGGGTGTTGCCCCTTAAGGAGGTAAACTAAAGGTATATGCTCCACATCAGTCAGGTATTGCATAGTCAATTTTTTCTTCAGGATTGATGTGTTGAAGGATGCTACTCCTTAGGGGGAGCAACATAATGGAACAGGGAAGCTTGTGCCTCCACTTTGGCATTGTTGTCAAAGGGAGAGAAGATGTGAAGCGGAGAAGATATCTTTGTTTATTGCCATCAATGTCAAAGGGGGAGATTGTTGGCATTATGTGAACCGATATGAGGACATAATGACATTGTATATTGTCATTGATGTCAATATGCTGAAGAAGTGAGAACCGGCATATGAAAGAACCGGTAGAACACTGTGAACCGACATTTGTGCCAAAGTGAAGCGGTGTGTTTGTTCATGATGAACCGACATATAGTTATGTGAACCGGCTCATAGAAGTATTGTATGACTACCAGTTGGTAGTCTCAGCTTTAGGGTTTCCGGTTTAAGTACTTCAAGCTTGTGTGGCTCAACCGGTGACTTTGTGTGATGAGTTAGCATGGTAACAAAGAACAAATCATGTTGCCACGTAAGCCTTGTGCGCGTGAAGGATCTTGCATGAAGGATATTGTTCCTATCTACCTCGGGAATGTGAGAAGTTTGTAAAACGGTGATAACATGTGATGGGTTATCAGCCGCCATAAAATCGGTGGAAATGGACGATGGAGAATGTCTTGAGATTGGATCAAGAACTACTGCATTTAATGCAGTGTGCTCAACGGTTAGGATTGAACCATTTGAATTCCTTAACCTAACAGGTTTAGGGTTTAGGGTTTATGCTACCGACCTATCTGTTTTCCTATAAGGACGATGTTGTGTCTCTTTCTGAGGTTGTTGGCAAAAGTTGTGTGTGTGTATCCAAGAGAAGGGATACGTGATTCTTGCCAAACCCAAAGGAGGGAAGTGATACCTGCACAGTGTAAGTGCAGAAGGTGAAGAGGAGCTTGAGCGGATCTGCATTGGCATTGAATGCTATTACCAGATCATTGTAATACCTATTGATCTCTAACCACCTCAACAGTTGGAAAATCCCTTAACAAGGTAGCCTTAACCGGCTTGCTGAAAATCCCTTAACAAGGTAGCCTTAACCGGCTTACTGTAAATCCTTTAACAGGGTAATTCAAATCTATTGAGTTCTTAATCCTTTAGCTATTGAGTTCTTGAAATCCTCTAACAAGGTAACCTTTAATAGGGTATTCTAGCCATCCCTTAACCGGGTGATCCCTAACAGGATCGGTTCCTAGCAGAACCTATTGTAATGTCTCTAACCGGACAAGGCTCCTAACAGAGCGGAATTCTAAAGAGTTCAAAAATAGCTTGTGGGTATTCATCCCCACCGTGGTTTTTCCCTATTGGGTTTCCACGAGAAAAATATATGTGTCATGTGTGATGCTTTTATCTTTTGATGCTTTCCTATTGTCTGTCAAGCATATGATGGTTCTGTGTTTTATGCCTATCAATTAAAATTTTGAACTAGCTGTTATTATGATCTGATGATAGATTACCTGTTTATGCATAAGGGTGAAATGGTAGTGTAGTCTTTAGTTGAGTGAAAAGCTAAGTGAGTAACCGGTTAATGCTTGTCTCAGTCATTCTTAGCTTTATCGGTTGCACTATGTTTCAAACCGGTGTCACTGTTTGCCAGTCATTTGAAGTGTCTGCTGTCAAACCGGTGTCACTGTTTGCCAGTCATTTGAAGTGTCTGCTGTCAAACTGGTTTAGGACTGTATTTTTGTCTGTACTGATTCACACCCCCCCCCCTCTCAGTATCGGGTTATTACTATCTGTTCATCATTGAGTTATCAAATTTAGACATAGATTTATATAATTTTATACTTTATATAGCATCCTTTACAATATTCGGACTTAAGAGTCTGCATTGGATGTGTAATGTGGGAAAAGAGATCTTAGACTAATGAATGCATTAAACTAGATCAAACCTTCTCCCATACAACATTGTAGGAATGTGAATAGGCTTAGCTATTGTCCTCAAACAAGAGCCAAGATACCTAAATTTAATTCTCTTTTTTTATTGTGATTGAGGATTTGTTGAGTGTATGCAATGAACTATGCTAAGGATGACCATATTGAACAAGTTTAATAGAATGCTAATTACATAGAACAAGAAAGATAGAAGCAAAAGGTAGATCTGGGAAAGATATATAAAGAAGAACTTGGTATTAAAATCTAAAGTTGACTGGGCAAAATTCTAGTGGTAGGTTCTAGTGTCCTAGTGCTATGTAGATGAGAATCATGATTGGGAACAAAGTTAGAATAGGTCTGTACACTTATCATTGAAATCTAGGGAAAACAAGAGGAACAAGCATAGGTAATAGTTTCCTTAGGGTTTGTGGGATTCAAAGTTTAATGATCTATGTTATAATCCACTTTGTCTAAATGTACCATTGTCATAGTCATAATCATAAATATATAGGCCTATACATATAAAAAAGGGGAAAAGGTTGAGTTGTATAGGGAATTTCCTTGTTCAAATCTCGTGTTGGTCTTCCCACCTTAGTTAGCACTTAGTCTCCATGAATAAGCACCCCCAACAATTCCTCTTTAAGTTGTTGAATGGTTATATTTTCCTCTCTACCTTCTACTCAAACTTATCCTTTTTTCTAACTACAAAATCATTACTAATTGACCTCAAACACTTGTTCACAAGTTTTGGATATCCCTTGCCAATCTTTGACCACAATCTAAAGAATCATCTCATCACAAGTGTCTTTATTATTATGGGATTATGGTTAATAATGACCCTCTCTTGAAGGGTTTTATTTGTTTATTATCATTTTTAAATGTTATATTTTTTAAATATCTTAATAACTAGATATTAATATTAATGTGTTTTCTATATCATCCTCATGTGAGCGCATTAATCCTTATTATTAGTATTATTTTTGAAAAAAGGTGGCAGTGCCACTTAATATATTCTATTTATATATTTCTTTACAAACATTAATCCTTATTACTAGTCTTTTGCTTTTGATAATTATATAACAAATATTTATGAATTTATTTTAAACTTGTTAATAATTAAATTAACTATTTTTTATATTAATTATTTTTTAATTATAAATATATATTTTTATTAATATTATAATATATTAAAATTTTAAAATTATTTATTAATATTAGTTGTAAAATAAATAAAAATTTATTTATTATGAATCTCATTCTTATATTTGTATATGTATCTATGAATATGTGTATGTATGTATTAGATGAAATTTGGAATTGGGATCTCAATTAAGATAATAAAACCACTAACAAGCCCAAATTTACCACTACATTGAAAGAGGGGTGAATCCAATCGATCTAGGCATAATCCAAATAAGGAAAGGGCTAAATTTTCATTAGATTCACTAGTTAGGGTGTTTTCCCTCTCTTTCCTAAGTTGAATTGGAATGTAGTTGTGAAATTAAGGGAAAATGAGGGATAATTGAGGTAAATAAATGAATATAGAATGCTATAGATGTTCCATAGAGCCACAAATTGAAATATGGGCAAAAGAATAGATTTAGAACTTGTTCCCAAAATTTTGGCTTGATTTTTCGAGACCAGGTAGCATAGCTCTGCTCTAGTCCTCCACATTTTTCGTCGTCGAAAGCAAAACTTGCTCGTCATTGTCGACACTCCTAGAATTTCCAAGTACAATTCTTGCACCTATTATGTTGATGCTACTCTCAAGGGGAGCAATGGTGTGAGTTGGTCAATATGTTTGTTTGTTTTTTCAACTCTCTTTGTCATTGTTGTCAAAGTGGGAGAGAGTATTAGATGGGAGAGAGAATTGGTGTATGATTTGGAAATAGAGTTGTTGTGAGATTATTGTTGTGGAGAGAGATTTGTTTCATTATTGTTGTTTTTTGGTGTTGCCATCAATGACAAAGGGGAATATTGTTGGAGATTGTTGATAGCACAAGCTTGTATGTTTGTCATTGATTTTAAATCTAGTTATCTAGATGGATGTTAGTCCATATATGCTTCGTCAGACCTTGGTTATCTGGATGGATGTTGGTTCAAATACTCTTTTGGTGTTGGTTGTGTCATCCTGTATTCAAGGTGGTTCGAAATGCTTTTGGTGCCCTTTGGATATGTTGTTAATTGCATTGTGGTTTAGTGGATCATGTTCTTTTGGTCCGGATATGTGTTGGAAGATGCGTTGAGATGTTTATTTGGGTCTCACCTTGGCGTGTGGATATCCGCATGGAGTATTTTGCATTGGAAGTGGTTATGTGACAAACTAGTTGATTATGTCTTCATGTTATGCTTTGTAACGTCTTGTGGAGTATGTGTTAGCATGTGCGGATTGTCAGATCATTCATGGAATGATGCATTATGATATGATTTGGTTCTCTCTTTCTCGTAGAGTGGACTAATCTAAGTATTTTAGGTTCAAGTGGCTTATCTTGTGTAATATTGCTTATTCTATTTTGGTCGACCCTCGCTTAGGTTTTCAATGTTGTATCTCATATTTAAGATCTTTGGATGGATGAGTTGTGTGGTGAATGAGAAGTGAATTGTGTGAGAAGTGTATGTGAATGATTTGCAAGCATATTTGAGTTTGTGGTGATGCAAAAGTCAATTTGAGAAGAGCTTTGAAGGTAATATATTCTGCAAGACAGTGTATTGTGTCAACAAAGATTATCAGAGATATTTGCCATGATGTTGGTCGCTTGATTCAATTGTTCAAGGACAATTTCATGATCAAGAGAATCCTTCTCAATTTTAGTTCAACTATTTCATTTGTTGTTGATTAACAGGGAGTCCTTCAACAACAATTTGTATCTTGTCTTGAAGATGTGTCCTTCAGTTGTATATGTTCTCTTGTATCTTGCCTAAGGTAGTGCATCTTATTTTTGCAAGTCCTTCAGGTGTTGGTGCTCCTTGGTTGCATGCCTAAAACATTGTAAACATTCTAATTCATATTGTGAATCAGATTCTCACTGTGGTTTTTCCATATTTGTGTTTTCCATGTAAATCTAGTGTTCATGTGTATGCTTGATGTATAGATGATTAAAGTGCTATTGTTAAATAAGTCAATTAATAAGTATTTTTTAAGTTTCGGATTGATTCACCCCCCACCCCCCTCTTAGTTTTGTTGGGTGTTCAACAATCCTCTCCTCTTGTGTGTCAATGGCATCTAGTGTTTGGGGCAATCATTCTTCTTCCTTCTTCCCCAAATCTCTCTAACATTTCCTTGTCCCTAGAGCTTCATGGGAACCTCTAGCCTAGCCCGCTTCATTCATGGTGTCTGGGGGATCAATCCCTACCTTTGGATTGCTCACTAGCCAATATGTTTGCACGTTGGAAGGGACTACAACATGAGAGGCTATCTTAGGGACACTATGTTGGTATGTGGCGACTGATCATGTTGTTGGGCTTAAATTTTTGGTGACTTTCAAGCATGTTTGCCCCTTATATCAGTTAGTGTTGATATGTGAGTGCGGGGGGTTATCCCCCTTGCAAGCCTGCTTAACTAAGGGTCTAGGGAGCAGAGCACCCCAATAGGGGTTTTCAAGGGCAACAGCCCTAAAACAAAATTTCGTTTATAATTTGTCATTGTAAACCTTGACCATTTATCTTTAGGCCATATATCTAACAGTAGATATTTTATGCACTTTTGTTTGCCCTAGAAGGCAACCCTATTTTATGCGGGCATTGTATTATGGTTGGATATCATATCATAATTTGAGCTTCATTGGGCACTAGAAAAAAAGTTGATGATTGTTACTCTAGTGGATGTAGCCCACATTGGGTGAACCACGTTAAATCTGTGTTATTGTGTTTTGTTATTTTTGCCTCTTTTGTTCTACATTTAATTTAATATTGTTTATTGCTCCAATTTGCCTTAAAACCCTAACACACCAATGCTCAAAGAGGACACTAGAATGTTTCAAGGACTCCAAAGCCAATAGTGGACACCACCATTGCACTCTAGTTTCTTTCTAGCGTGCTAGTGTCCCAGTTGGCTGCCCTAGTCCACCTAGGATGCCAGTGTCCTCAAATCTTCGTCGACGAGCTTTTTGGGGCCCCAGATGGACAGACCTTGTTCAAGGAAGTTGCTCGTTAGGTCCTAGAGAGTCTAAGGAACCTTTAAGGTGGTCTTTTGGTGTTGTCAATGAGTACTTGTGGTGTCAATTGCATTAGTTTGTGTACTCTTGTTTGTAGAAAGTCGATTGCCACACCTAGAACTAAGGATCGCCTTCTGATGTCTTATAAAGACTTGCAAAGTCTTGCAAGGGTCAAAACCCCTTGTTGATCATCCCTGAGGTGTCACGAGCCTTCCTCTATGGTTGATTGGCATTTTTGGATCTAAGTCTTTCGCTTGTGCATTGCAATAGGATGTTGTATGTGAGTTGTGTAAGCTAATAAGTTGTCCAACATAGTTGAGCTTGGTTTGATGCAGATTTGAGGGTGATGATCCCCTCATCCCATTCTAGTGTGTAATTGTGAGAGAACATGAGTGTGGGTTGGTACCCTATTGTTATTGAGGTATTGTCTTCTCTCTCATATTGAGAGCAGTGATTTGTCTCTTTTTTGCTTAGTCTTTCGATAGTGCCTCCTTGTTGATGAATTAGAGAGGGCTTAATTGTTGTCATTCAAATGTGACAAGTTGTGTCATATCTTTGATGTTGAAGTTGTTAACAATATCTAGAATGAATATATATATTCTATATATTCTAGGTTTCTTGGCTTATGTCCTTGAGTTCCTTAACGGGGCATTACATATCTTTTCAATTCCTTTTGGGGAAAGATGTGTATTATAGTGAATTTTGATGAAAAATATAAAAAAAAATCAAATATATATTTTTGATTAATTTTGTATTAGTCATTAATATTGTTTTTGAAAACCCCTTATTTGCGACAAACAAAATTTGAGCTAAACTAAACATAAAATGATTATTTTTTTTCATTGTATATAGAATGATGTTTAGATTGATTACATATAATTAAAAAAATTTAAAGTTATTAAAAAAAAGTATCCCTAATATTTCAATTCTATGGATTGATTTCCTCATAAATTAATTAATATATAGATCCAATCATTAAAAAATGATATATTTGAAAATTAAGCATCGTCATCTATAATAGATTTTTATTTTGTTAAAAAAATCTAAAAAATAATAAGAGTATTGCTAAAGTTAATTTTTCGCTGCTTGTTTTATGACATTGTACTTGCATGTCCAAGACTAAGGGTTGAGTTTCCAAAGTTAAAACAAAAGCAAAACCATAGGTTCCTAATTTTAAAATTTTATGAAATATGTACTCACTTTAAGGAGGGGGAATATAATGTAAACTAAAACAGGTATCCATTTCACTTAAAAACATGTACTTATTTTACCATTTTAATAATCAAAACAAGTACCCATTTCATATGAGTCTAAAATTAAGTTCAGAACCCCGATCCTAAATGGATACCCATTCCTATTGAGAATTTTTTCAAACCTCCACTAAAAGTGAACCCATTAGCTTGCACTTAGTCATATATCACATAAACTATAGTTTGATGAATCAAAAATCAATTTTCCATCATTCTCACAATTTAAAAGAGAAATTAATGTTGGTAACTTCCATATTGAAATTGGCTATTCGACTAGCTTAGAAGTCCCATGAGATGCATAATATGTAAAATTTGTGCCACCAATTGAAATGAGGACAAAGACCATTTCCTTTGTAACCTACCACTCCCTTAAAAACTTATCTCCATAAGCTCTGGAACCTTCATTTCCACCACAATAAATAAAAAATTGATAGTTTGAAAAGAACATTTATTCTAATTCTTATGTTTATGATGTATATTATCTTATTTTTGTAGATGGATCAGAATGAATATTTTTGTTACAACAATAATCTCAAGGATGCCACTTCGTAAACAAACACACTTCATGACCTGGAGGAGATTGAAAACAAGAATGAACACAGTAACAACAAAAATAACAACTTCAATAATGTATTAAACGATTTTAAGAGTTGTCATCATAACAAACCTGAAGTCCATTGCAAATGGCTACCAAAGGGCAAATTTTCAAATCAAACCAAATGTCCGTTTTGCTGCCTCTAGAGTATTAGACATAAGCATGGCAATAGTCATTGGACCAACACCACCAGGTACAGGAGTTATTGCTGAAGCTATTCTTGAAGCCTCTTTGTAGCAAACATCACCAACTAATCGGTATCCTCTCTCATCATTACGATCCTGGAAAAATGCCATCCAATTTTTTTCAACTTCCTCTATCAAAAACATCTTTTGAAAATAAATTCATGACGGAAAACAGATGGCCAAAACTTGCCATACCTCCACTGCATTTATGCCAACATCAATTACCACTGCACCAGGTTTCAGCCAATTGCCGCGAACCAAATTTGGCATGCCTGCTGCAGAAATAACAATATCTGCTTTGCGTGTAATATCTGCAGGATTTTTGGTGTAAGAATGAACAATAGTAACAGTTGCATTGTGTCTCTGCCAAAATACAAACAACCCACAATGAGGATTCTCCATGTGAGGCCATTCCATACATAGATGAAGAAAGCCACAATAGGCTCATTAGAAACTAATCAAAATAACAATTGGGTGGAAAGACAAAGGACTGTAAAGTTGTATCAATAGCATGATGTCTGAGGGAATTACTTGCAAAAGAATAGCAGCAGGCATTCCAACAATATTGGAACAGCCTATCACAACTGCATTTTTCCCCATCATATCTATTCTGGATCGAAGCAGCAATTCTATGCATCCTTTTGGTGTGCAAGGTACAAATAGAGGCTCTCTCCCTTGCATTGCTAGGCATCCAATATTTAAAGGATGGAAGCCATCAACATCCTTCTCTATGCTAACAGCATTTAAAATCTTCTCCTCGTTGACATGCTGTTCACTATTATACATCATGAGTAAATCCATGATAACAGACAAATTTAAAGGATGGGAAATCGGCCAAAAATCATTAAATTGACAAAACAAAAAACTTTGCAACAGTTATAGAAAAAAAGGCATTGCATATCTTTTCAAATTGGTGTGGTGATACTTTTAAGACCTTATCTATACATCTACCTTTTCTGTTCTTCCCATTTTCTCACTACAATTTAAATGCTTAGGCAATCCTTTACCAAGTTTAAAATATATGTAATCTATGAATCCCAGTAAGTTTCTATTTTGTCATCTTTGACGATAAATTTATATGTTTACGGACAATACTTGAACAATCATAAGTTATGGCCACTAAGACCATCAGATTTCACTAGGAAACATATTATAGCAAAAGATTGCAAGAGCTGAAGCAAATTATACAAAATCTGTTCTCTGCAACGTGAGTAGCACTACCAAATTGATAGATAATTCAGGTGCCTCAAAGCAAAGTCAATGCAGAATCTGAAATGCAAGTGCAATAATTGAATCTAATAAGAACCCAAAATGAATCGCCATTTGTTTTGTGTTTATGGTATATTGATATTCAAAGTAGAATTGCTACACAGGTAAGTTGTGTACAAATGAACCATCACCAATATCGGACTTCTCCTTTAATGGAATCCTAAGCAGAGAAAGTAGATAATAAGAATTCGTACTAAATGGATTATGCACATAATCAACAAGGAGTGAATAAATTCAACCTTTAACTATCAATTTACTAAATTAGTTTATAAGCTCTATGAAACTACCTGTGGCAGAGGAAGTTGAACCAAAACACCATGGACAGATGGATCATTATTAAAACTCTTAACAGCCCTTAGAATTTCATCTTCACTGGAATGTTCAGGCAAGTGAATGCCTAGTGATATGATTCCTGTCTCTTCACAAGCTTTTTTCTTGCAGCGAACATAAATCTCTGAATCTCTTCTTGCTCCAACTAGCACTACAGCTAAACTAGGGACCTTGCCAAGTGTGTTTCTCATTTTGGATACTTCAGCTGCGACTTCACCCATTATTTCTTGAGCAGCCGCTCTTCCATCAATCACTGTTGCGATCGACTCCACGGTTACTGAAAATTCCAAATAAAATCTAGAAACTTCCGTTAACAATGCCATACAAAATGGTAAGGCAAAGGAAGAAAACAAAAATTCCAATAACAAATTGTTTTCATTAATGTGATACAAAGCGTAGGTGAGAAAATTAATTTACCAAACTTCAAGTCAACAGACTGAGATAACATGATACAGAGAGTCAATTAATTTACCATACTTCAAGGCAACAGATTGAGATAGTTGTTGAGAAACAGATTTCAAACTGAAGAATGGCATAACTAAGCAGTAAAAGTTCTAGTAAAATATTCAATGATAAAATTTCATAAGCCGAAAACATCAGTGCCTCTGTTTAAGGTAGTACTCTTAACCTGAACATTAAAAAAAATTCAATTATTTGGTCAGGATGGTAAATTCCCCTCAAGAATCCTATCATAAACATTCCAGTTATTGCAGGTTATATTGGTAAGTGTTGACAAACACAACTCCAATCATCTGACCATAGCTTCGCAGCACATGGCCTCAACTACAATCATTTGAAGCCATGTTCATTCCATTGACAAGTTGATGAAAAGACTAGCCACATGAAAGGTAGCCAATTTATCAATTCCATCAATCTGATCATTGTTCTCTCCAATAAAAGTTGTAATCAGTTAAAAGAAGTATCCACAGCAGCTGGCTTATGGTTACATATGAATATTCTAGTTAAATATAATATATCCTCAACTGCAATCAAGCAATGCTTAACTAACATAATCAAAATTTAGCAATATCCAAGAAATCTATACATCCCATGGGTTCTCTTATCATAATCATGCCACTGGCATCCTATGTATAGTTTAAACTAATAAGCATAAAAAACATGGCAACGATTGCATTGAACAATAACAATGGTGGGACAAAGTTTTGGTTCAAGGGGCAGTTGCCTTTGTGCGGCTTTGGGGGTAGAGCCCACAATGTGATCAAGGGGCAGCACCCCTACAGGGATCTGAGGGCAGAGCCCCCAACGGAGTCAATGGGCAATGCTCCTTGTGGGGGTCTAGGGGTAGAGCCCCCAATGAGGTCAGCAGCCCCCCTCACAGAATCGGGAGGGAGTGTGCAAGCACAAATAAGGCCTCCAAAACCTCCAAAACCTCACAAACCTAATGACGAATGTCATTTTCACAATGTTTTCATCTTTTTTTCATTTTCACATTGAGTTTTTGATCAGGGGTTGTGGGAGATACCTAGACGTCCTTGGGATAGTCAAGAGACTCTTGGGAGTCCCCCAAACATCCTTGGAATCCCTATGGCGTCCTAACAGAGGTGGCAGTGCAGTGGGAGGACATTGTCCCCAAGTCCCTGCATCCTAAAAATGCCAAGATTTCGGGGTGAGTGGGGCGGGGGGGGGCAGGGGTGGGTGTCCCCATGGAACACTTAAAAAGATTGTTTTAAAATAGGGACCAAAAGTGATGCTAGGAATGGGATTCAAAAAGTAACGTATTTTATAAAAGTTCTTCTAGTCACTGTTCAAAACTAAATTTTGAAGGGAACAAAAGAAAAAAATAAAATAACATTATTTTTTCTTGAAAAACTTATATAAGGAGTTGAGGAATGGTCCAAAGAGTTACCAATTTATATTTTCAAATTCATTTCTGTTAAGATTGAACATTGTTCATCTTTCCAACCCGAAGACAAAAAAGCTTTGGTAAAGAATGAGTTCGAGATAAAAGCCTCCTATTCATTTGATTAATTCCATCTAGGAACTATCATTGTGCTAAACAGATGTAGAATTATTCCGATTCCAATTATTTGGTTGTGTGGGATTTTCAATATATTTGTTTCAGTTTGGCCATTTTCCACAATTTGTTTGTATGTGTGTGTGCGGTTTCAGATTTATGATTTGAAAATATATTATATTGTTTTTTATTATGGGAAAAACAGGTTTTGAAGGGCCCCGGAAACCCTTTACAATAGAACCTTAAAAGATAAGAGCATTAAGAAACAAGACAAGACATTCTGCAAAAAAGCCAGCAAAGTTCTGGGCAAAAGCCCAACAAAACCAGCAACATCCAGCCAAAACAGAAAAAAGACAAATTACTTAAATGTTTTTAAGGGCATTAGCCAATTTTCCGCTAATCCCTTGCATTTCTTTGATATTATCCCTGAGCATTGGGATTTCCTTGGAAGAGGCCAAGGCAGCTTTTTTCATACTCACCCTAGTCCTTTTGGCCGCACCTCCAAGAGCACTATCCACGTTCCCAGCCTCAATAGCATCATCGTCAATATCAAGGTCCACAACAGGTTTGGAAGTACTGGAGCCATCAAGGTATTTGGCAATTTCCTCCATATTCCTGGTCACAGAGTTGAGGATATCCAGAATCATAATCAGGAAGTTCTTCATGGCTGTCTTTCCTTCCTCCAACTTACTGATCTGAGCTTTCAGCTTCTCCACTTTTTCGTCCAAAACCTTTTTAAATATATTATATTGTTGGTTGTACATTCAAAATTCATTTTCTACTAGTTATAATATTTTTTGATGCTACCATACCTTCGGTACTAGCCGCACCTGTTAGAAGGATTGAATTGCCCCATTGCTGGTTGTCATACTCTTTTTAGGAGTAGTGATTACTATTGAGTATGACTTGAAGTTGTACGAATTGCTATGCCTGACTGCAGCCTTCATAATCCATAAAAAGGGTTGCAGCTGCTTATTATATTGGCCGCATAATATTCATATGATCATAGGCTGCCATATTTGTCAAGGCAGGCAGTGATTCATCTTGTGTGAAGTTGATATTACGTTGCAATGATAAAAAGAGAATTATCTACTAGGAAGGTGGTGTTTGTAGCATTAAAGCTGCTAAAATAATATTTTAAAGCCTACTGTACCACCTCTAAGGTAGTTATCCCATTTAGGGAAGGCTGCAACTTTCATGCATGGTTTAATATCTCAGTTCTTACAAGATACTGCTAATTTCTAGTAATTATTTCACTGATATTTCTACAGTTGCAATTTAGTATTTCAAATCGTTGAAATAAATTTTATCTGTAATTTTCTATGCAGTTTACCACTAGAAACAATAGAAGAAATGTTGGTGATTTTTCTATTGCAAGCCCGGATGGCTATGTTGCCACAGCATAAAAAATCATTATCTTTTCTGGCATTATTAATTGTAACAATAATATATCCAATTCTCCACCAAATTCCGTATTTTTAATTGTTCTAGATGGCTTGCTAACAGAACCCAATTCCATTCCTTTCTAGCTTCAATTTGTATTTCATCTAGAAGGTGTGCTGCTAGAGTGAGAATAAGTTACTTTCAGATTTTGTAAAAGATTACAATATTGAGTTGTGTGGCTTGCCGCCAACAAGCATTTTATTATAACATATATCTGCCCCCCTTCATCATATGCTCTCACCTTGCTCACATCAAGACCTTAGTGCTCAAAAGTGGTAAGGCTCATGCATTGTCCATTATAAAATTGCAAAATTCAAAAAATGCCAATTCGGAACATTACATGTGTGCTTCTACTACAATGCAAACACTTATTTGCAAGTAGACATTTCAGTCACATACTCTCCAAATATTTATTGTATGCACCCAAACATAAAACTTTCTTGGCAAGTGTGTCCAATATGAATATTTGCAACAATACTCGTGCTGCTATTCCAAGGCAATCACTCATGTCAACTTTCTTGAGAATGGAAGCAGAGATTTGAATAGCATATGATCGTCCAATGTCCATCTCTTAACGTGTCATGCCCCCGCCTTGACAATAAATGCTCACAAGAGAAAATTGTCTTTTTAATAGACTTCACAATTTTCTGGCAAGATAATGATGCTGGCAGCAAGTTCATCCACCATATGGTAAGCAATCCACATTCAGAATAATAGGGGTTTGATGAAATTATAGAAGCTTGTATGCACATTAAGGGATGTTGTTATTAATCGATGAAAAGTTTTTACTAAGAGGTGATCATCCTAACAACCATTAGTTAGAAGCAAACGTAATCATAATCTTAAACAAATGGATAGTAAATCAGACACGAGGAAGAGACATGTCCTCATGAAGCTAGACATCCCTTACAAAGGGGGATGACTCTACGTCTCCTCTTAGAGGCTATATAAAATCGATCTACAAGAGAGAAGAGAGCATCAAACAAAAACGAGTGGAAAAACAAATCAGATAAAAAGACAGATCTAATAGCAGAGACATCAAGAATAGTCAGCAGACTTTGTTAATCACAAAGTGCTGGATATGATGTTACATAATCTTTATCATGTTGATTCACTCATCATATAATAATGCTTGAATTTATAAGTAAAAAATTATATCACTTATAAGATTATCATTCTTACTATTTGTTGGCGAACAGATTTGTCTTGTCTTAATTCTATGTTGATTGACTCGTGTTACCCTTATTTCTTGAAAGACAAATTGGACCAAGAGTTGTGTAAATTTATGAAGAATTTACCCTCTGCATAAGGGTGCAGCTTCCCGTATAATATTCAATGATTTTTTATTTCAAATTCTAACTTCACATTTAACCAAAAAGTGAGTAAAGGCATTCACATTCATAAGTCAACACCACATGAATGCAATAAAGATCAAAATTATGTATGCAAACTCACTGGCTTACAACTAAATTAGCTTCACTTTTTAGAAAATTTTCTCTCAACACAGATCTGATCGAGTCTCTCTCGTGTCTCACAGGACAAGGGGGATTAGAACATCCGTGCAAAATCAACAAAAGACTTACTCATTAAATTAATCCACAGACTTATGAAAGTGAAATAATCAAAGAAGCAACAAATGCTGCATAAATGAATATATATATCTCAACAGAGATTTTCAATTCACATTCAAATGCACAGATTTTAAAGCTACAAAATAAGTATCATTCTATTCATAGATAAAATGCCTTCCTTGAAAATTCAACGCTGTAGGATTTTGCCAAGATCAAGGGCACAATGAAAAGCATAAAAGAGACAATAGAATGACAAGAACAAACTGTATTCTCATCAATATGCAAAATGATCAACTGGATTAACCAATACAATGAATATAGGCCTGCTTATATAGGCAAGGCCATATGGATGTATGAGCACACAAATATGACATGTGGCTCAATGAGAAACAAGGGTAGGTAAGAAATACTAAGGGTAGGTAGGAGAAATAATATAATATTCCACAAGAGGTGGATGACCCACCGAATGTGGAGTGTAACAGCAAAATAAGACCACAAAAGGTGGAATTTCTCCTACAAGCTCTATCCCTATATGCACACTTCCCTGAGTGTCTCAAATCCAAACTACGAAGAGATGCATTATCCTAAGTTAACTTAAGTAAGTGTAATAATATCCAAAATGAATATTTATTTACACCAACACCCCCCCTTAAGTGCAACTTAGGGGAATGAAGACTCAAGTCAACAATGCAAGATGGGTCCCGGCTACTAAGCCATGATAGGTACCCATGTACAATATGCAAATGCAAGCAAAACTATGCAATGCAATCTCTCACAAACGGAGAAAGGGAGAAAACCCAGTGGGAAAAAACTCCCCCCCAAAAGAGAGATGAATGTACAAAAGACTCTCAAAGAAGAAAAAGTCCCCCCCATAAGAGAGGAAGGAGAAGTCAACTGACCCCCCCTAATGACACATCCCACACCCCCAAGAGAGCTCGCAACTGCTAGAATTTACTCTCGGTGAAAGGTTTGGTGAATATGTCAGCAACCTGCTCTGCTGTAGGACAATACTGCAAATCAATGACCTGCTCCTAGATGAGCTCTCGGATATAGTGCATATGGATCTCGATGTGTTTGGTCCGCTGGTGCTATACCGGGTTCTTCGAGATTGCAATAGCACTCTAATTGTCGCAATGTAGAACTGTCGGCCGTGGAGTGGTGAATCCAAACTCTGTGAGAATCTACTGGAGCCAAATGGTCTCAGTTGCTGCATTAACAGCGCCTCAATACTCAGCCTCAGTCGAAGAGAGAGCAATAGCATGTTGCTTCTTGCTCTGCCAACAAATGGGGCCCGAACCAAGGTGAAAACTTTAACCAGAGGTAGACTTACGATCATCAAGATTGCCAGCCCAATCGGAGTCTGTGTAACCAACCAAGCGAAGTCCTGTGCCTGCTGCATAGTGAATCCCATAATGATGTGTACCCTGGATGTAATGAAGGATGCGTTTGGCGGCTTTCCAATGAAGCTCATGTGGTTCCTGCATGAAGCGGGAAACCATGCCAACTGCAAATGAAATATCAAGCCGTGTATGAGTCAAGTAGATGAGACTACCCACAAGCTGACGATACAAAGTGGCATCAACTGGTGGAGAAGAACACTGAGCCTCAAGCTTGACTCCTGAAAGAAAGGGAGTCGGGGCAGGCTTACAATCAGCCATATGAAAACGTGCAAGTAGATCAAGAACATACTTGGGCTGTGATAGTGTAATCCCGGAAGGTGACTGTGAAATCTCTATCCCGAGAAAGTAGTGCAAAAGACCCAAGTCAGTCATAGCAAATCTGTCATGCAAAGTAGATTTGACCCTGCTAATGATGGATGAAGTACTCCCTGTAATGATCAAGTCATCAACATAGAGCACAAGTATTAAGTGAGAGTCATCCTGTCGCAAAATGTAGACATTCGGATCGGACTGACACCTGGTGAAACCTGCGGAGAGAAGAAAGGAATCCATCTTGGTGTACCAAGCCCTAGGGGCCTGCTTAAGGCCATAGAGAGATTTCCTTAGTCTACAAACCAAGGAAGTATCCTGGATGAAACCCTATGGCTGCTCCATATAAATATCCTCATCAAGATCACCATGAAGAAAAGCACTCTTCACATCCATCTGATGTACAGCCCAATTATGAGCTGCAGCAATAGCAAGTGTCAAACGAATGGAGTTCATCTTGGCTACGGGTGCAAAGGTCTCAGTATAGTCAACACATACAACCTGAGAGAAACCTTTCGCAACAAGCCGAGCCTTATACTTATCCACACTACCATCCGCTGCAAACTTGGTCCGATAGATCCACTTACATCGAACCATCTTTCTCCCCTTAGGGAGATGGACTAGATCCCATGTGTTGTTCCTCATCAAGGAACTATACTCTTCCTCCATAGCTTGGTCCCACTCAGGAACCCCTGATGCTTCCCTAAATGTCTGTGGATCGGAAGCGGTAGCAATGAATGCATGTGGAAGATCCTGATGTTGTGATCGAGTTCTCCGTGTATCTGAAGGATCCCCAACAAGAGAACTCGCGGACTCAAGTGTCTGTCGAGCCCAACGAGGTCTAGGTGGAGGTGGAGAACAAGGCTCCTCAACTTCAAGTGGACCCTGCGGAGGTGTAACCCTGCGAGTCAGAGTTGAAGGAGTCTCATCATCTGAATCACTAACATCACTATCCACAATGGAGGAAGGTGGAGGAGGTAGAGAGGCTAAGCTAGGAGAGCTTTCCTCAAAGTGAACACTCCTCTCAATGAATACCTCGTGTCTCTGGATCCATCAATCTGTATGCCTTAACACCCTCAGGATATCCAACAAATATGCAAGGTCGACTCTGTGGTTCCAATGCCTTGCGTTTCTGCGGAGGTATGCGAGCCCATGCTGGACACCCAAAGACTCTAAAATGTCTCACAATTGGTTTCCTACCAACCCAAGCTTCAAAAGGAGTAATACCTTGCAAAGCTTTGTGAGGAACCCAATTTTGGATGTGTGTGGCACAACTGATAGCCTCTGCCCAAAAGGCGGGATCAAGAGAACGTGCATGTATCATACAGCTAGCCATTTCTTTGAGAGTTCTATTCTTGCGTTCTGCAACCCCGTTCTGCTGTGGAGTGTATGCTACAGAATGCTGAAGATCAATCCCCTCAAATGTACAAAAATCCTCAAGTCTTTTGTTCACATATTCCCTTCCATTATCTGTGCGAAGAATCTTGACCACTTTCCCTGATTGCTTCTCCACACGAGTCTTGAAGTCCTGAAATCTGTCAAATACTTCACTCTTATGAATGAGAAAGTAGACCCAAGTGAAGCGGGAGTAGTCATCAATGAAGGTAAGAACATAGCGGGCCTTACTAAATGAAGGTGTTGGAAATGGACCTGCTACATCGCTGTGAACAAGTTGATGAACTTCCAAAGCTCTCCAAGTTTTCCCTTTATCAAACTTCTCTTCGGGATGCTTGCCCATGGAACAACCTGAACATACACCCTCTGAAAAACTGATTCGAGGTAGACCTGTGACCATGTCTTTAGTGCTTAGCTGCTGAAGATAGCGGTAGTTGAGGTGACCAAACCGCTCATGCCATAGCTTACTTTCTAAATTTGAATGAGTAAGCAAGGCCCTAGAAGGTGAACTTGGCACAAAGTGGGAGAATGAATAAAGCCTTGAGTTGTCATTGACTTGTCCCACTGCTACCAAGGCATCATCATCAAGTTCCTTTACCACAACTGAATCTGGTGTAAACTCAACCTTTTTCCCATTCCCATAGTGAGTGATTTGGTAGATGGAGAGAAGGTTGGTAGACAAGTTAGGAACGTAGAGAACATTCTCAAATGTTCCATCATCCATGTCAACTGAACCTTTCCCTTCAACCTCTACTTGTGTATCATCACCTATGTAAATGTGAGGTACCTTAGATGGCTCCAATGAAGAAAACTGCTCCTTTGTAGAACCCATGTGATATGAGGCACCCGAGTCAAGTATCCATTGCTGTGAAGAACCTGTTGTAGCCACAAATGCTTGCCCTTTTCCCTTAGACTGTGAGGAAGAGGAAGGAGATGAATCCTTCTTTGTGTAGGCGGATGGCAAGTTGATGTTGTTTTTCTTAAGAAGATTAGTTAATTCATCAACTTGCTTTGCATGGCATCGATGCTCATCATGACCATACTTCTTGCAATATGCACAAGTTGGTTTATCCTTCTTTGGTGGTGTCCCCTTGGAAGAGGATGAAAAATCGCCTTGGGATGGAGAGGATGATTGTCCTTTTTCCTGGTGTGGCTTAGACTTAGAGTGCTTCTTCTTCTTGTTGGAATCTTTACCTTGACTTCCTTGATTCCCTTGATTAGCCACCAAAGCCTTGGACTTTGAAGACTTGAGAAACCCCATGTTCAACAACTTAGATTGTTCCAATATCAACATTTCTGTGAAAGCATCAAATGAAGGCATAACATAAGAACTCCCCACTATCAAACGATGAGTTTGGAAGCTAGACACAAATGCTGCATATTCTGGTGCAAGCTTGTCCAACAAGTTGAATATCAACTGAGCATCCTTTTTGTCAATTCCACAATCCTTAAGCTTTGCTCTTAGCTCATTTGCTTTGGTGACATAATCTTGGATTGTATCAAAACTCTTGGGATCTAAGTTGGTGAGCTCATTGTCAATCTGATAGCCTCTGATTTCATCAACTTGACCATACAATTTCTGAAACATATCCCAAGCCTCTTTGATTGTTTTACACTTCTCAATGTGAAAAATGAGGTCATCTGATACATACTTGCGCAAGGTTCCAAGAGCCATGCAATTCTTTGTGAGCCATTCTAATTGAGTATTTGGATCAACCTTAGGATCAGGTGGTGTTGTTATTGTTCCATCTATGTAATGTGTGAGACCTTTTTCCATTAATTTACTCCATACTTTAATTTTCCATGATGCATAATTATGTGGAGTTAAAGGTGGAAATTTATTAGGACTCATTGCAACAAAAATGGAAAGAGCACAAAGAGAGGCACAATCACACAAGACACCCCCCCAATTTCACTCAATCAAAGAACCCCCCCAAAAGTGATGATTTTGGCACTTTATAAGTAGTGCGTATACAATGGGCCACTTGCAAAAAATGGCAAAATGGACTTCTGATTTACAATTTTACAATTGCCTCAATAAGGCCAAAAGAGACTCAAACTGATAATGCAAGAGATCTAACTAAGATCCAAGCAATTTACAAGTACCTAATAGGCCAAATAAGACCAATATCTGAAAGTACAATTTCTACTCAAAATCTCTGAAATCTGATCATAGATTATGAAGGTAGACGAAAAAACATGCACTTTCAAAAAAAACGGCACCTGAAAAGGAGGTCGTATGAGCTCAAACGAGGCTTTTGAAGTTGCAGAATTGAGGATTGGACAGGTACAGCTAAGAGAATCCGAAAATTCCGAAAAACTTGTGCACCAAAATCAGAAAATAACCACACCACTGCGAAGATCACGAAATTTTAGCCCATTTCAAAAAAAATTGCACCAAAAAAGGAGCAAAAATGAGCAAGATATGGCCTTTCAAAGTTGGACTGCAAAACTGAAAAGCTCAATGGAGAGGGGTCAAAAAAATTTCAAAAGGTTGTTGATGTGGCGCTGACATCAGCAGTTTACTGTGTTAAATTTGACGTCCGTCTGGCCGTCACAAAAATGTCACCCCCTGCGTGGCGTCCGTACTATACGGATATGCTGACTGTACGCGGGTGACGTGGCGTACGGACTGGACTGCGTACGGATTCTGATGTGGCAGACATAGGTGTACGGTTTTGCCCGCGGGCCAGTGGCCGCCTGTTTTAGTGGTCGCCGGAGAAGAGGGAGCGGCTGGAGCCGAGGACGCTGGAGGTGGTGGTGGCAGCGTGCAAAGACCGGCGGGAGGCAGGAGGCGGCCGGTGGGAACCTGTTCGATCGGCGGCGGCGGGTGGTACCCGTTGCGGTACTGTTTGCAGTGCGGTACAACCTGCAACACACGGACTGCAGGTACGGGGGGGGTCTACGGACTCCCAAACACAGCAAAAAAAATTATTTTTTTTTATTTTTTTGATCACTTTTGATTTTTCATTTTTTTTTTTTTTTTAAAAAAAAAAATTGAAATCCGTACGATAATAGCCAAAATAGGGAAAAAAAATTTCTCACCAAAATAGGTTGACTTTATAGTCGAAATTTATGGAAACAGCCTCCCGGATTCAAAGGTGATGTCCAAATCGCTGTATGACACCCCCAAAAATTGAAGATCCCCAAATCCGAAAATAGAAGCCTTCCACGATGTCTCCAAAAACCAATCAATGAAGCCCCAATAGCTCTGATACCATGTAGGATTTTGCCAAGATCAAGGGCACAATGAAAAGCATAAAAGAGACAATAGAATGACAAGAACAAACTGTATTCTCATCAATATGCAAAATGATCAACTGGATTAACCAATACAATGAATATTGGCCTGCTTATATAGGCAAGGCCATATGGATGTATGAGCACACAAATATGACATGTGGCTCAATGAGAAACAAGGGTAGGTAGGAGAAATAATATAATATTCCACAAGAGGTGGATGACCCACCGAATGTGGAGTGTAACAGCAAAATAAGACCACAAAAGGTGGAATTTCTCCTACAAGCTCTATCCCTATGTGCACACTTCCCTAAGTGTCTCAAATCCAAACTACGAAGAGATGCATTATCCTAAGTTAACTTAAGTAAGTGTAATAATATCCAAAATGAATATTTATTTACACCAACAAACACCTTTCATAAGAAAACTAAGTCTATTAATCTATATAATCACCAAAATTTCTCAGACCTTATCAAAGTCAAGCAAATCAGTTTATATAGCCACAACCTGGCTAACAGGTTTACACGGAAAAAACCATTTCTGCCCCGCAAATTCAGAGAAACCAGCGTTTATAACAAGAAAACAAAACTGTTTTCACAACTAACAACTAAAAAGAGACATCCTAGCATAGAACATTCCTAAGCAGTTTTGATAACTGCCTTCTTCTTCCAATCCGCGTAAGCGACATCAAAGTGTTGAATGATTGTGCTATGCGGTAGCCCCACGTGTGTCATTCTTTGCTTCCATACTTCCTTTTTGCGGCATATTTGCGCTACTTTATTTGAATGTTCACCTAGGTTTTGAATGTACAAGAAAAGAAGTGACTCCCTTTTAGACATGAGGCTCAAGTCATTTGGGATCAAGCCCTTGGCTTCCTTGATGTGATTGATTTTCTCTTCTAATGACCCTGTTATGACCTCAACTGTTTCTAGAGTTTTTTCATCATCTTTTAAGCACTTCAAACCAACGCAACGAAGCTCAATGTGCATGGAAGATATCAATTCTGCAAGTTGCTTCACCAATTTAGCAGACTCTTCATATGCTTGTCTCACCGACGCATTTTTCCATTCTAAATTTCGTTGGCACACGTACGAGACATTATCATCCAGGGCTGGAACTGACTTCTCTGACAAGAACTTCATTACACCATATTTCTGTACTTCTCTCATCTAAGATGCTCTTTTCACCCCTTCAGCTTCTTCCTTCTTCCATTTGACAATTTCATTCTCCAATTCCTTTGTCACCATGTTTGCATCATCATGAACCTTACTCAGATCCACCAAATATTTCCCTCCCGCTTTCTGGATTTCGCCTAGCTAATCCATAACAACGTCTGTCATTAAATTTGCATTTTTGGATTTGCTCGATTGTTCTGATTGACAGGAGACTTCGGGTCAACAGATGTAGGAGTCTGAGAAATGGGTTGCAGATTAGGACTATTGATTGCCTCAATGTTTTATGCCATGCTCTTCATTATCCCTTTCATTTCAAACTTATCCTTTTCATCTTTCCTGGATCTTTTCAGCATCTTCTTGGTTGAAACTTCCAAATGTAATGCATCTGTTGTGCGAGTTTCTGCCCCTAAGTTCACTTTTTCCACCGTGAAATCTTTACTTGTCGAATCAGCTATAATTTCATCAGTGTTTGGGCGGGCAATCTCCACAGTCCAGTTACCTGTATCTTCATCAAATCAATTTTGGATACAGTCTTCAACCTTTTGGCTTTAGAAACCTTACCCAGGCATTTACTGACCATATCCTCGACGGGGATAGATACTGGAACAATGTTCCTCTTCTTACTGGTTAATGTGTTTTCCAACCATGTTGGCCCTAGGGTTGCAAGACATTTGTCTGAACCAATTTCTACCTCCTTTCGACCTCTCACTGCTAAAGTAGTGTCCACATTCAGGGCTTCATCTACCTATTGGCTGCCACCCTCATCATCTAAATCCTGCACTTCCACATTTGGATTTGGAAAAGAAATATCCATCTCAAGTACGGTCTCAAGGTCAATTACTATATCAGCAGGGGAAGACTTTCTTTTGCTCTTAGTTCTAGAACGAGTGATTCTTCCTGTTGGTAAATCTTCTTTGCTCTGTACCCTTTGTATTACCTACTCACTCTTCTCCTTTTTCCTGGAAGGACCTGCACAAGATGGAACAAGGGGATTAGAAACCAGGGTTTTAGTGGTTGCGGTTGAACTTTTCCTTGAACTTCTGCTCTCTGAGCCACTTTTCTATCCTTCGGATAACCGAGAATGTCCTGGTTTGTTCTTCTTCATTCTTCCCCCAATCTATTTTTGGAATTAATCCCTTCTGTCTATCATCAACAAACTGGGAATCAAGCATATCACTTTCATCATCAACAATATTTGCAATATTCATCTTCAGACCATAATTCCTTATCCGTTGCACTGAAAGCCTTAAGTGAACTCTTCTCTGAACCTCATATTCATCTATGCAATCCGCCTAAAAATCTTCTAGGTTCGGTATATGTTGAAAATATTTTTTGAGTGTAAGGTGAGCCGCTGCAAACCCCTTAGCATCAAAATCAATTCAAGGAGTATACAATTGAAAGTTGAGCTTCTTGAACTCTAACTCTAAATTCAAGGCATCTGAGACACTATTACAGGTGTAATAGGTCAACTCAATGGGAAAAGAAACTCTTGTCTGGTGCTTCGCCCTGTATTCTTTGTCAATATGAGCAAGTTGACTGCATACTTCAATTAAAACTTGCATGTCAAAGGCATATCTCGACAACTTATATGGTTCACCTGCAAAACCACCAACCCTCAAATAAGTAAACCTGGAAAACTGAATATAGAAGCTCCCGTATGTGCTTACAAACTACATGGCTTCCTCAGTCAATCTTTTATGAATATCCCCTTTCAACTCAAACACTAGTCTCCCAAGGAAAACATCATGGAGCCTGTGATAGTTCTCAGTGGCTTTGTTCTGTTGCAAATGCGGATGGTAATCATATATCTTCATATCATTTCGCCAATTTTCATGTTATAAGCCAACCCATTGGCAAGTGCAAGCTAAACAGTATATGAGGAAAGATGACATATAGAAAATTTTGATACCAAAACAACTTAAACCCTCATGCATCCTTTCAGCAATCAACTCCGCCCAATCTATGTATCTCCCATCATCTAAAATAACCTGAACAAAGAAGTACATCCAATCTTCCCAAAAGAAGGCCACTTGATTCCCTCTAATCCTATGAAGCAAAATGACAATATCCCATACCTCCCTAATCAAATGTCCTCTGGTTAACGGTCTAGGTAAACAAGAGCCACCCTTCTGAAGCTTCAATAACCAGTTCCGAGCAATAACACTTTGATATATTGTCTTCTTTTCGGAAAACAACCCCTGCGACTTAGACACTATCCAGTCCTCATACCGTTCCTTCTCAGGAATCTTCATGACTGCAGCAATGGTTTCCCGATTCACTTTCAGCAAAACTTCACCATTTGTGGTTTGGATGCTCCTCTGAAGAGGGTCATAGTGGTTCATACATTCTTGGACTAATTCTGGAAAGAGAACGACTAGTGGAAAAGTTGCCGCTTCTATTAACCCACTATCAATTATTTTCTGCATGAGACGAGAATTTGCAAAATTCTGCACTCTCATGAAATTCTTTTAAATCTACTGATGGGAGGAAGGTATCACCTAAATCTGGGTGTGAACAAACTAGCCTAGAATTTTGGTCAATTTTAGGTAATGTTGGTCTCATCTTGGGTTTCTACACAGGATTCAGAGGTAATGTAATGTCCCCTTCTCGATGATGTACTTTCAGTGGTCCAGTGGCCTATTCCTGAGACCCATAGGCTATGTGGAATGAAGAATTAGGGTTTCAAACATTGATGAGGCAAGAACTTACTATTTTTAATAAGTCAGGGGTTAGTTGTTTTGATGATACTGTCCTACTGAGCTTTCCATGCTCTGTCACTGGGTGCGAAGATCATGCTTCTCGGAGCAATAGTTCTTGACTTACTATTTTTAGTAAGTGGCAGTATGGAGTATTTCTATTTTTGGCAGTGGACAGGGTCCTGGTCTTGTAGCAGTTCTTTGGTCTTCTTCACTCCGCTTCATCTTGGTTTCTGTTAATGATCAGTATGGGAGTCATAAGTAATTTAATTGAATATGATATCCTTGTCAAAGGTTTAATATTTAAATATTTGCAATTACTGATTAATTGTGGAGATGACTTAGGAAAATTAATTAAGTAATATTCATTTGATTATCTCCTAAGTCAGAGGGCGAATTTGTGGTGGCCATTTAGAGGATTAATAACATCTATGGTCTAATGTTTATTTTGCAAAAATGACGCCGCCATGAGGAAGTTCGAACTTACCTAGGAAAGGTAAGTGGGCGCCAAGTTAGTGGGGAGACATAAGGTGAAATGAAATTGAATGAGTGAAGTTGGAGCCATTTGCATTTGCATTTGGGAAGGCGTGGAGTTATAAATATGAGCCTTGGGCTCTCATTCTGGACATCTTGAAAATTTGCATGGTTATGTTGCCAAATCGGCGTCAGATTTTTGAGGCTTCGGAGTGCGGCTCCCTAATGCTTTCCAGTTTTGTACTTGAAATATAGTACCTAGCTATGTGTTGTAATCTACCCTACTTTTAGTGCGTATATTAGTCTTTTTGGTCTTTAAAGCGATTTTGGAGTTGCTGGTTTATCTGTGGCTTAAGCACATTTTTTATCACACCTCTCTGCCTGAGTGTCTGATCATTCTGGGTACCGACTCATTCATCCTTCCTGTTGCTAGTGATTCACACTGTAAGTTTGTGGCACCTTTTATTGAGCATTGAATTTATTAGAGCAAATCGAAATTCCTTAGCTAGGCGTGGGGTTTTGAAGGTGCATTGGGATGCGTGCCAAATAATGTGGGGGGTTTTGATAGCTTACCTTTGGTTTGTTTTCATCGCTGCTGGTCTAGTGTTGGTTTGGGACTGATTTTAGGTGAATTGGGTGAGTATTGAGAGAGATATGAGTGATTTAGTGGGTTTATAGGCTACTGGTTATGCATTCCAGCCTGCAGTTTTGATGTTAGCAGAGTTTTATGCTTATTATCTTTTATGTTCAGCATTGTTCTTCTACTCTCACTCTCTCTGTTATTGTAAGGTTAAGTAGTAGTGCTACTAACCCTTTCTGGCTTGTAATCTCTCATCCCGCTGAAAAGTGGAAGAGGCTGGCTTGCCGCCTACATCAGTTAAATTGTAATTCAGTCCTCCCGCTGCATAAGCGGTCAAGTGATGATTGGTTGTAATGGTCCTCCCGCTGCATAAGCGGCCGAGTTGAGTATTTGTAATTCAGTCCTCCCGCTGAAATACTGTGGTTGAATGATTTGTGTTTCTGTATGGTTCTCTTGGTTGGCTCACCGCCAAGTCTCTAGCTTTCCCATTGGATAAGCGGAAAGGGCTGGCTTGCCACCCAGTATTGTATTTACTTTATCATTTCAGCAGATTTGTGATCTAACGATCCCCTCTTCATCGTATGCTCTCACCTTCCCACATTGGGCACTTGGTGATCAAAAAGTGGAAGGGTTGCTTTTTCAACAAGCTTTGAGTTTATGCTTTCTAACCTTAATGGGTATATGTTGGTTGATGATCCTTATTGGTCTTAAAAAACAAAAAAAGAATATCCGGGATATTACAGGTAAACAAGAAACTTTGCAAGAAAATAAATTAACAGATCTCCTTGAATGCATGGAATAACAAAGATGAAGGAAAAAGAACAAAACTCACCTTGAAAGAGGATTCTAGATTGCAAAACAGAGGTCAAGTCACCATGCGTAGCGTCCAACACTTGCTTAATTGCGAAATGGGCAACTACGAGAAATGATTTTAAAACAAACAAGAAAACTCAAGTAAGGGCGAAATAATTGCTCACACAATTTATTCAGAATTAATTGACTACTTATCTGTGTCTTCTTACTCTAAAAAGACCCTTTCCTGACATCTCATCCTTATCCAGCTTATTCCTTCCTCTTTATGATTACCATGCAATAAAGTACACCTCACGGCTTATTATCTCGGGTTCTTTTTAAATTTGGAATATTCTTTTTTTTTAAACACCCGCCAATATGATGCTTTCCTTTTCCACTTGAAGCTGCATTTATCCAACATTGAACCTTGAACTATGAACTCCTTCAACGGTGGTTCACGGGTTCAAGTTCAAAGAAACAAAACAAAATCTACCAACGGACCCACATAAGAATATACAACGGACCTTGCTAAAGACAAGACTTTGGACCAAAATTCACTCCTACACATATTGAACCTTGAACCTTGAACTTGCGAAAACGGAGGTTCAAAGGTTCAAGTTCAAAAACGCACTCAACAAAGCTTTAATAAAGACATGACCACAGAGCGACAAGACCGCTTGAACCTGAACTTTGTACCTTGGACGAGTTCAACAGAAAGGTTCAAGTTCAAAGAATTATGACCCAACATAATAACTAAACTTTACACAAGGCTCCACTTTAAAGAACATTGCCAAGAATTATTCAATCCTAAGAATTGAAAATTAAGGAAGGGTAACACTATTATTGTTAATATATCTGTATATGTACATAGTTAATTATGATAAGGTTCCTTTAAAGCTTTCATCTAATCTGCCATCCCTTTATGGAGGGGAGAAGGTACATATGAGGGATGCAAGTAGCTAGGGATCCATTCAGGTAGAGACACCCCAAGTGGGGCTAGGAGGCCAAATGGCGGGTGTCATTTTGTGCTCCTGGGCTTGATGGACGGCTCAAGGCACCTTGTATGATCTTTCATGGTGCTCCATAATGTGGATGGTTTGTTGGGTAAAGCCTTAAGGGAATCCACATGCATGTTATGTAATTTACAATGATGATTAAGATAATGTTCCTAACCCTAGTAGGAAAGATCGATTTTATATCTAACATAAGTGAGGGGTCTCAATCAGGATCTAATTGGTAAATGATATCTCTATTCCATTTCTTAATTGGGATTGAAAATTCAAGGCAAAAACTAGGGCATTTACAAAAGGGAAATTACAAATGTGTTGCTAAACAGATTTGTCACTGTGAATTTATCTTCCAAATTGACCCTGTTCACCCAAAAAGCAATGACAGCAGTTCCAACAGTTGGAGAGATTGTGGTGAGGCCGCAATCTTCCTCTGCATTTGAGAGGGGCAGCTCCCTCTTATGATGGGGGTTTTTTGGATTTTCTAAGATTTAAAGAACATGTATAATCAAAACTGATAGAGAAATAAGATATAAACTTATCAATTTTTAAATTCCACACATCCAAGTTAAGATACCAAAACTTGAAATGATAATCTTCTTCACATGCAATGTTAAAGAGTAGCAAATGGTTATCATTGATAGGACATAAGAATATTAACAATAACACTTGAGATGAATTGAACACACATAAAAAAAAAATCTCTATTGCTTTCTTGCTTGAATAGTGATATTCGAGTCCTCCATACAATGCTTTGCGAAAAAGTGGAACCCCTTTGATTGAATTTCAATAAGGTATATATAGGTGAGGTTAGTAACCACCTAAGGTAACTACCTTAACCACCTTTATAACTACCTAGAATAGCTAACTCACTTTAAGTGTAACAACTTGAAATAACTAACTCATTTTAAAATAATAGTTACTTAAAGTAACTACCTGAGTTGAGCACTTAATATAACTACCTCATAAGAAACAGTTAGGACAAACCTAACTTTATAATAAAAGAGATGAAGATAAGACTCGAATAAGAAAACTCAATCATGAAACATGTTTACAAAGCAAAGATAAAAACATGATTTGCGTTACACACACACACAACAAAAATGAGAACTATACAATATGCATCACTGCATTTATTCTATGCCTGCCAAGGGTGCCATTAATGGAGTTGCTGATTCTGGAAATTGATTTTGCCGACTGGATTCTTTGTCCTTGAACATTCTGAAAAGTTTGATGGTTGGAGTAAAAGACTTCCCTTTAGGAATTAGGATGTTAGCTATCCTCATCTTCCAGGTCTTCAGGTTCTTGTAGATGTTGCTCAACTCTAACATCATACTCGGTAATTCAGAAATAAATCTTCAAGGAAGTGCAAGTATCAATCAATTTGTCAAATTGTATTTTCATTGAAGACTTCTCTGTTAAAGAGTTGTTGATCAACCATGTTCTGAAAACCATTTTGTAACACTTGTGAGTCTTCAATTAATGATGTACTTGGGAGGATGGCGGTGAGCTGATTTTGAAGTTTTGCACACAATTAATCTCCATCATCTTCCTGAAATCATTCATGATCTCTTTCCAAGCTGCTTCTTCTTTCCTAACATTTTTCAGGTCCTTCTCAATGGTCTCTTTCTTGACTAAACCTTCATCATACACAGCCTTTGCCTTAACAAAGAAATCAGATACAATGATTTTGACTTTCTCCACCCAACTTTTAGTCACTTTCCCATAAACTTGATATTTTTGGAGACTATCAATAACACCTTTTTCAACTTTTCCTTCTGGGCCCAAGACAATTGGTTGGTGAGCAACATTGAGTGGCATGGTAGAAGTGTCAACTATGGACTTCAAGTAGGAGGATAAATTCTGCACTTGTTGTTTTAGTTGGTCCTTTGACTACTTTTCTTTCTCAGTTCTCTCCACTAGCCTTGCAGCTACCACACTGAAATTTTGTATATCAGCGTCATGAGAAGATGAACCCATATCATTTTTTGTCATAACAAAATCTGCAGGGGTGGCTTCGTTTACATCTTTTTCAGAAATGGTCTGAGCTATCTCTAGGCACATATTTCTTGAATTCAAATCAGTCTTTTATTCTTCAAGTCACTTTGATTTTCCTTTACTTCTCAGGTCTCCTGAAAAGATCAGATATTGTGTTGAATTCAAGAACCACTAATTCCTCCAATTTTCTCTTTTTCAATAGGCTTTGTTCCAACCATGGGAGGAAAAGACTTTTTGAGGGCTCTTGTACATTACTTTGTTGCTCAAGTACTACTGAAGTTGCTTCCTCTCTAAGTTCTTCTATTTGATCAATTGGATTTCTTGGGAAAGAAGGCTCCATAATTGAAGTAGGATGTGGTACTTCATGATGAGGAAATTCAATGAGGATTGAAGGTGACATAGTTGGTAAACATTCATCAAGCCTTGAATCATCCAAGACTTCTACTGGGTCTTGATCTTTCTCTTCTCTTGAATTAGAATTTTCTTCTTTGTCTTTTGATCTTGATTTCTTCTTCTTTTGTCTAGGCTCATCTCAGCATGTGTTTTGGAGATTATTTCTTCTTGGAGGATCTTCATCTCCACCGCTTCCTTGAGTATTCTGATGAGAAAGAGCGTCCATAGCTGGTGTATGAGAAGGAACTGATGAAGTAGAACTATCTTGATAGCTATTTTTCCTTCTTGGTGTTTCCTTTCTACTTGTTGGCTTTGTAGCAATCATTTGTGCTATCTTCTTTCTGATCCAAGCTTTTGACTTCTTGATCACAAAACTAGTTCTTTCTCTGACATCTCTAACCTCTGAATCCACCCAATTCACAACAGGAAGAGGTTGAGACTGAATCTCTTCAAAATAGATGGGATCAATCAGGTCCAATTCATCATCTTCAATACCTTCAATAACCCAATCCATCTTGAAATCATAGATTTGTTTCAAGGTGAATCTCGTCCAATTTCTTTTTTTCACTTCAAATTCATCTTCACAATCTTCCCAAAAGTCTTCAATATTAGGGAAATGATGATATCCAGGACCGAGTTTCAGATTATTCTTGAAATAGTCTTTGCTATCAAAGGAAATCTCATATGGTAAGCATACAAATTGATCTTAGCTAGAGCCTTTTCCACATTATCTGCTCTTGAGCGAGGCTCGCATCAATAATAACCAAGGGAAATAGGGAAGTCTACTCCTTTGTTCTTCTAATCTCTGCATTTCATTTGCACCGATACCAGTTGTCTACAAAGCTCAATCAAGAAGAGCTTTTCATCCACGTATCTTGGCAACTTATAAGGATAACCATCGAATCCCCCTACTCAAAGGTAGGTGAATTTAGGAAATTGAATGAAGTAACTTCTATATTTCTTTATCAATGTTGCCGCTTCTTTTGATATTCTAATGGTTGTATTTACCTGAAGTAGCCTCACTGCTAGCATGGTAAAGGCATCATTCACTCGTCTGAAATGCACGAAACTCTCCTCTAACTGCAGCTGCTTGTAGTAGTTGTAGATCTGTGTTTCCTGATTCAAAACACCAGTTGTACTCAAACCTAGCCATGACCTTAAATTAGCGATTGAATATATCAAATAGGAATACATGTGAAAATGTTGACTCGTCATGAAATGGATCAACTGATTATGTATGCAATCACTAATAAGACGGCCCCAATCAATGAATTGTTTTCCGACTAATATGACTATGATGAAAAGGTGCATCCACATTTCGAATTCAGTAGAATCAGGGCTGCCTGTTATTCTGTGGAGTAGGACTATCAGATGAAAGATCTCTTTAATAAAAAGAGAGCAGTGAAGCGTTTTGGGAAGCTGAGATTGTCCTCCTCGAGATGTCAGCATCCATTCTTTGGCTAAGTTATTCAAGCATTTACTTCTGTTATCACTGAAATACTTGTAAGCCTTTTGCTTATCAATGTAAGTGAATTTCTCCTTGTATGGCAATCGGAGAATGATGGCGATGGAAACTCCATCTAGCTTAGCCATCAGGCGCCCATCAACAGTCCTTATTTCTCTGGCATCAGGGTTATATCCTCTTGCACATTCTACCACCAATTCTAGACATTGCACCGCTATGGGAAAACAAGCTGCATCAACCAACCAACTGTCAGCTACCTTGCGGGAGAATTTTGAACTCTCCTTCTGTCAATGATTTTTGGATATCTTGTACGTTAATGTGCCCTATTTTGGTGTCAAGAACCTCGAAAAGCATAGTGTCGATCATTGGAGCATATTCATAGTCCTGCACTTTATATTTAATGATGACGCTTTCATAAGTTCCACACTGAAATCTTCTTTACAATTCAAGTGTGCAGTATGATTTACAGCCTAGAAGTTAACTTTATATCTGCTAATCACACTTGCTTCGAAGGTCTCTGAAACCACCTTTATACTCATCCATTTCCTGTGGACCTTTATACTTCGAATGGCGACACTTCCTTAAGATAGTCTGATAAACTTTCATGTGATTTATCTGTGATTCCTCATGATTTATGTATCTACCATAGGCAACTGTAACTTGAACATCTGACAAACCCCTTTACCCGTAATGGTCTGCTCCATGCTTCACATTCTGCATGCATCTCAGCTGGAATTTCTGCAACAACATCTGAAAATGATTGCCAAGTATAATTTTCTGATGACTGTCAATACGCCATTATGAATCTCCCATTTCTTATCTACTGAGTTGGTTTGCTAACCGAGTCGTGGATGAAGTTTTAAAACGGCCAGAGAAGTAGTTATAATAACCAACTCTTCGAAGAAGCCTCGATGCCTAAGTTGGTGATAAGAATATAAAAGCCACATGTATCGGCCTCTTTGTTAACTTGATAATGACTTTGTCACCACCCACTTACCTCACTTCGTGGCGTTTTCAAATTGTGTAAGTTTGTTTTTAAAACCATCTGACTTGGCCATCACTATACCCATCAACATATCGAAGTTGTTTTGAAATTATACCAATGACTTTTGAAAGTAGCACAAGCTATCGATAAGTTTTCTTCAAATTTTTTTCGGTGCCTTCAGTACTGTTGTGACCTTTTTCACACATTGTCCCATTGCAAATGGGGACCCTCTCTTTTCCTGCTTTCTAGGGTTTTGTTAGTGCCCTGTGACCTTTTGCTGCAATTTCACCAAGCCTTGTCCGGTTCAAAGCATTCCAGGCCCTAACAATTGAAAGTTAATTTTGGCAAGTTATGTGATTTCGAAATGTGAACGCCACTAGAGTACTTAGAGAGGCCAAAGGACGAAGATCGCAATTGATTTGGACGAATTTGGACAACTTTCTATTTTTAGAAAGTTTGCTTCTTTGCTTTTTCCTATTTTTTAGGAAGTTTCGTTTTTGGCATTTTTAGCCCGATCCCCGGTATAACTTTTTTTAGAAATTTTCCCTATTTTTTAGGGATGTCTGCTTTTTTGCTTTTTCAGGATGCAAACCTAGGGTTTACACTTGCACCACTAACCAGCTTGGATCGGGACTCAAAAATTCCAAGTTTTGACCTAAAAAGCTAAATCCCTAGATTTTAGGCTTTTTGCTTTTTCGGAATGGGAACCTAGGGTTTGCACTGATACCACTGACCAGCTTCGACCGGAACTCAAAAATTCCAAGTTTTGACCTAAAAAGCCAAATCCCTAGATTTTAGGAAGCGTGATGCCTCAAATGATCCACCTAGGCATGGATTTCAAATTTCAAGTTAATCCGGTTAAATTTGATTATGCTGTGAAATTTTGAATTTTTTCTAAGAAATTTGGCTTAGTCTGGAATGTCATCCTGATCCTGAATTATAACTTAAAGTATAAGAATCCTCCAAAAACTAGATTTTGCATTATAAGTCCTAGAGACCTGAAACCACTCTCAAACATCCTGACAATATATATGAAATATAACTTAAAGTATAAGAATTCTCTTTCTTATACTTAAATGTTATATTTCATATATAGTCCGCCCTCTTGAGAGCCTCCAAAAGTCCGCCTTGAAGAGCAAAGGTCTAGAAGTCCGCCATGTTGGGAGGTAGACCAAAAGTCCGCCATGTTGAGAGGTGTCTAAAGTCCGCCATGCATGTTGGAGATGCTATGAAGGGGGAGCATAGAACTCCGCCCTCAAGGAGACCTTCCTAAAGTCCACCTTGAGAGGCTTCAAAACTCCGCCATGTCTTGTGGACTCTCCAAAGTCCGCCCAAACTTGTTGGTGAAGATGGTAAGGACATCAAAACTCCGCCCAAGCATGTCAATTGGTGGTCATGCCTCTTAAACTCTACCCTATGCCTTGTGGAGTGAGAAAAGAAGATGTGGGAGCTTTGTCCAAACTCCGCCCTCCAAGCATTGAGAGTCCTTAGAAGTCCACCCTACCCTAGCAACATGATGGAGAGGTCTAGAAGTCCGCCTATGAGGAGCAACCTCCAAAGTCCGCCATAGGTTGGGAAGATTTTTGAAGAGCAACCTCCAAAGTCCGCCCAAGGTCTTCAAAGTGGTGGGAGCCTAGCCTAAAGTCCGCCACACATGTTAGGGAGAGCCATGAGGAGAGGCCTCCAAAGTCCGCCATGTCTTAGGACTCTCTAAACTCCGCCATGTGGGAACCAAGTCCAAAGTCCGCCTAAGGTAAGGAGACTCACCAAAACTCCGCCCATGGTGCTGGTCATGCAAAACTCCGCCCAAGGTGCTGCTGAGTGAATGGTCTTGAAACTCCGCCCTATCCTAGCACCTTGGTGGCCAACACTTGAAACTCCGCCCTATCCTACCATGTTGGTGGCCAACCCTTCAAAGTTCGCCATGTTTTGGAAGAGGCCATGATGGCCAACACTCTAAAATCCGCCATGTGTGTGGGGTGCCCAAGGGGTGAAGTCCAAAGTCCGCCCTATGTTGGAGACCCATCAAAACTCTGCCCTACCCTAGAAAAATGATGCAAAGGTCTAGAAGTCCACCCATGTTGGAGATGTCTTAGAAGTCCGCCTAGGGGGTGTGTTCCAAAGTCCGCCCTATGCCTTAGCCAAAAAATTCGCCTTGATTGAGCTTTGCTCAAAGTCCGCCCTCCATGTTGAAGGGACCCTTCAAAACTCCGCCCAAGGAAGTAGATGCTAAGTATGATGTTGAAGAGCCTTCTCAAACTCCGCCATGCCTTGGAGAGGTAAGGAAAGTCCACCCAAGTTTGAGGAAGATGAAGGTAAGCCTCCAAAAGTCCGCCTACACATAAAAGTCAAACAGAATCAACGAAAATACAAAGTGATGTCATGAAAATCCTTCAAGATTTCGAACTTAAATCCAAAATAGAAAGTTTTCAAAAGGAGAATATTGGAAGATTGATAAGGATTTCGAACTTAAATCCAAAATGGAAAGTTTTTTTAAAGAGAATATTGGAAGATTAATAAATATTTCGAACTTATAGCCAAATTGGAAACTTTTGGAAGATATTTTCTTCGAATTTGGAAACATGACAACACTTTCCAAAAGAATGAAGTTAAAATTGGAAACATGATTTGGAAGATTTAAGGGTTTCTGATTGAGGATTTAACTTTATTTACAAATACTTCGTTGTAAACTTCATTTCTACACCAAGAAGTTCGAAAATATTAAGGAGAGCATAGTAAAATACTTTCAGTTTGGAGTTCATCTGGAGAAAGTTTTGGATATTGCTGGAAGTTGGATAAACTTTTTTGACAAAAGTTTCACAGATTTTTGGAGAAAGACAACCAGTATAAGGACGAATTATTGAATCTCTCCTGAATTTTTGAGTATTTTTGAAGGTGAAATTAAATTCATGATGCAGATTTATGTATTTTCTGAGTTTTTCCAGAGTTTGAGAAATGATTTTTAGTGAATTTGTTCGAATTTCTAAGGGAGGAAAATCATTTTTTTGGCTAAGTATAAGAAATTTTCGGAGTTATAACACTTGGTGTTAGATTGTGATCACAGTTATCTTGAAGGTTGGAGAATTTACATGTGCAAATCCCATTCTCATGGCTAAGTATGAAAATGAAGTGAAATTTTAGCCTCGATTTTCTTTAATCCAAGATAGATTTCTAACTTATTTTCCTTTGGTTTTACAGGTCGCAAGAGGAAATAGAAGCGGGATCATCATAGAGATCCCAGTTGGAGTTTCAAGCCAAACGAAAGATTGAGGGCAAGTTCACAGGCAAGGTTCATCCGGGCATGAAGATAGCCAAAATTTGGCTAAGTATGGGAAATGTTTCACAACGAAAATTCCAATTTCCTCAATTATGATGAAGGCATGTCAGGTATCAAGAAGGACATGATCACAGCGAATGCCTAAACAACTTGATCCCATCATTTCATATTTGCAAGGGGTTATCTAGAGCTTTTACCCTCCTCCCACGCAACATAAATTGGCAACTGAAGGCGGGATCATCACAGAAAACACAAATGGAGTTTTGAGCCAAATTCAGAATTGAAGACTGGACCACGAGCAAGGTTCGTCCAAGTATAGAGAGGGCCAAAATTTGGCAAAGTAAGAGAAAAACTTCACGAGGGGATTTCTTCTCCAAATTTGAGGCACTTGAAAGAATCTCAAGGCATCAAGAAAGAAAAGTTCTCAAACTTGGTAAAAATATGGAAAAGTTAAATAAACTTCCAACTTCTTGAAGAATTTCATCTCCTGAAGGAATTAAAAAAAAGACAAGCTCCCAAGCAAAATCAAATGGCGACAAGAAGGAATCAAATTTCCATACTTAGACGATTTCTTGACATAAATTGGAGAATTCAAGAAAGACACCCAACACGTTGAGGTGGTGCCTCATCATTTTCTAACCAATCAGATAGCTCCAAGTCAGCATGTCCAGGTTCGATGAACTTGACTTATCCAGAAGCTTCTAGAAGGGCACACTTCACAATGCAACAACCTTCTATTTTCATTGATGGTTCATATTTAGCAGGAAGGACAAGTGTCCCAAATGTAATTGGTCGAGGGTAGTTAGTTTTGGGAAACCCTAATTAGGGTTTATAGCTTTCAATCTGGGCCCTTGATCGCTGTTTGATCTCGGCCATTCTTTCATTTTGAAAAACTATATAAGGTTGCCTCCTCTCATTTGGAGGGTGTGAGGTTTTTGATGTATTGTTGCTTAAGGTCATTTCCAGATAATATATTGCATGTGCGCTGCTTTGTAATCTCTATTATTTGAATGATTTGCATGGTTTCAATTGCCTCAACACTTAGTTAAAATTAATCTAGATTTGCTTTCATTGTTGTTAATTTGAATGAAGGATTTGATAAGTATCAATTGATGGTGTATCTCCGCTCATACTTTTGGTAAATGGATGATTTCCATTCTACCGTGCAAAGTTAGTCTGAGCCCATCCCCTATGCATCCCAACATCTCGATCATAAGCACAACCCATCGAAGATTGCACCGGCCTTGTGTAGTTGTCCCTAGTGTGGTGAAGCAAGGTTTGGTTTCTCGAGAGCACCCAATTGATACCGTCTCCGAAATTCATAGGATTAGGTTAGCCTTCCTGAACCCTATCTCTTTTTCCCCTTTCTTTTGAAAGTCTAAATCCCAGAAAATTCCCCAAAAAAAAGAAGAGCCTGAAATTGCTAAATCCATCTAAGTCCAGCAGTTCAAGATACTTGTCAAACGTAAGTCCCCCTTGAAATTTCCACATACACTACCCAAGAAGCTATTCCACTAAAGTCGCTTGTTGGCACATATAGACCTTGGAATCAATAGTGATTTTTCAGGAGAGGATAGAATACCTTCGCGTATCCTATCCTAATGTTTGGTAGATGATAAAACAGACGCCAACAAGTACACACCACAACTTGCCAAAATTTTGAATAGTTGGCCAAAAGCAATTTCCACTCTATTGGCAACTTTTTAAAACGCCACAAGTCACCAATATTAACATTATAATGCCATTTTAATGTGATTAACATTGCAATACATTTATATATGTAAAGAGGTTGCTTAAGTCACTTTGGAAATTACTTTGAAAGGCCGAAATAAGCATTATTATTTTTGTTATTGTCACCTTTAGCCATCTTTCCAAACCATAGGATCTGACTTTTGATTTTTGAAATGGATGTAAAACACCTTTGCCAACGACATTGGATTTTAAATCTTTCAATTTGCAAGTAACTATCAAAGTGAGCACCAATTATTTTGAGACTTTGACGTGAGTGATCAGAGTAAGTGTTAACATTGATAGTAATGAATATCAATGCTTGTGACCACATGAGAATGCCATAAAATCCTCTTTATCAATACTTCCAAGTCATTTGAGTCGCCTCTTGAATGGAAAATGAATATCATTCATTACCTTTGCTTGCCAACATTTCATCTATAAACCTAAATTTTGATCACTCTGAGGACTTACAATAAACTAAAACAACAATGACCATTTAAAGATACATCAAAACCACATGCGAAACGCATGCGAGTAATAAACTAAAACAACCATGACCATTTAAAGATGCATGAAAACCACATGCGAAATGCATGCGAGTATCTTTTGACAACTTGTGAAAATTTTCAGTGGTTAACAATATTTAAACTTTTGTCACCAAAAGTTTAAACTTTCGCTATTTCACAAATGGAGCAGAAGCTGGCTTTGACTGGGGAAAAGGAGCGCAAGGGATGCAGGATGAACCCAGAAGCTTAACCGGCAAAGATCAATGCATGATCTATTGGGCAATAGAGTCAAAATAAACAATGCACAACTCCACAAATGACAGGGAGACAAGCCGAAAACCAAAATGGGGAAGAACAACACACACCAACTGTAGGAAAACAACTCCAAAATCCTAGCTAGCCTATATACAAGGTGAAGGGTAATCTACCTCACTGATTATACAATTTCAAGTGTTGCCCACTATAAGGAAGAGACAGGCGTGTACCATCTAAGTAGGTAAGTGTTGTGACGTTTTCACACATCGCCCCATTGCAAATGGGGACCCATGTTTTTTGCTCGTTTTGTTCGTTTTCGCTTTGCTTTTTTAGGGTTTTGTTAGTTTGTTAGTTGTCTGGATTTAGGGTCAAGCCTTAGGGTTTTAATTACCGTCTTTTCGGACCAAAATCCAGTCAGTTTTGAGAGCTTTTTGAGTTTCCTTTTCTAGAATGCAAATTTTGAATGAAATGAATTCGCCAGAATGGTCTAATTTTCAATTGGAATGTTGATGCAGAGCTTAAATTTGTCTAAGTGTTGAAGATGAAATGTGAATTTTTGTCCAATTGAATATTTTTGACCAAATTTTGACATTTTTGATTTTTGATCCTAGGCATCTCAAATGATTTGTTTTCGCCTTGTGAAGTGTTAAAATGTGTAAAATCATGATATTTTGGCCTGTAGGAGCAAAATCGCTCCTGTCCCTTAGTGAAGGACGGGAGATCGTTTTCAAATATTTTACTATTCCTGCAGGGTCAAGATGAATTACGAATTGGAAGTGATGGAGAAAGGCGAGATCTTTCCATTGAATATAAATTGAAGATTTTCATGAGCACAGAAATGCCTCCAGGAGCAAAATCGCTCCTGTCCCTCAGTGAAGGACCGGAGCTTAAAATCAAATATTGCTTTGTCCTTGCAGGATTTTAACGTCTTGACGATGTGAAAAGGTCCAAAGAGGTACATTTTATCAAATGAATATAACTTGAAGTGTTGTCGGGGAGATCACATGGATAAGCAAGTCCGGCTTGAGTGAGGTCCTGATCCTGAAATTTGGCTAAGTCTGGAATGTCCTGACCCTGAAATTTGACTAAGTCTGGAAACTGAAAAAACCTCCAAAAACTAGATTTTGCAATATAACTCCTGGAGGTCTGAAACCACTCTCAAACATCCTGAAAGTATATATGGAATATAACTTAAAGTATAAGTGTTTCTTCTTTCTTATACTTAAATGTTATATTCCATTAAAATTGTCCTGATCGAGAGTGCGAAAAGTCAAATTTCGCTCGTGTCCTTCTCCAAGGGTCCAGAGCGAAAAGCGCTCCTGTCCCTCTCCAAGGGACCAAGGCGAATCGCTCGCATCCCTCACCAAGGGTCCAGAGCGAAAATGCTTAGTTGAGCCATTCCTGACCTTGTTTGGACGAATCGAGACATCAAGGGCATGGTGAAGGACGAAATGAGCATGATAGAGCATCCAGACTTGATCAAAAACAATGAAATGATGAAGTTTTTGCCTAGAGGGTCAAATTCGCTCCTGTCCCTCAGGAAGGGACCAGAGCGATTTTTGGTATAAATGATTTTCTGGCTAGGTTACAAGCAATGTCAAGGCATGGACGAATGGAGTGGAGTATGACGAGTCCGTTGAATATAAATTTAGAACCTGACAAAGTGAAATAAGAGCCACAAAAGGAGGATCGCTCCTGTCCCTCTCCAAGGGACCAGGGCGATATAGTGAATATATTGCTTTTCACTCAAGTTTGAAGCCGATCCAAGTCAAGACAAGGTGGCAAAGGACATTTCACGGCGTCTTCATCAAGCACAGGCACTCGAAGGTCGTTATAATGGAGAGATTTGCACTCTAAGACCTAGATCGCTCCTGTCCCTCAGGAAGGGACCAGGGCGATGTTGGATATATTGGCCACTTCATGCAAGTTTTACGTAAGGACAAGATTTTGCAGGGTCTTAAAAGGTCCATGGTGCCTTTTGAAGATGGTATATGAAGATTTCAAACGTAAAATAATCACCAAGTTGAACATATGGACCATATCGCTCCTGTCCCTCTCCAAGGGACCAGGGCGATTTGCTTTGGACTCTTTATTTTGCTTCAAGTTCAAACTAAGTTAAGACTTCACAAGGTTATACAAGGTCCAAGGCGTTCTTTGAAGATAATATGCAAGAGTTTTGAACGTCCAAACGTTGCTAGTCAGGCTAAAGGACTCACATCGCTCCTGTCCTTTGGACAAGGACCAAGGCGATCTCATCAAAGGCACTCATGTTCCTTCAAAACGAGGCAAGGCAAGGATAAGCAAGGCAAGGGACGACGTTTAGAAGTCATTACAATGAAGATCGAAGATAGAAGATGCATATTGAACGTGGAAATTAGAAGATCGCTCCTGTCCCTCTCCAAGGGACCAGGGCGATGAACATCCAAAAGGGACCCATGAACGCATGCAAGGCAATCAAATTCGAAGGACCATCAAAATGATCAATTTTCAACGTGGAGATGAAGGAGTTGGACGTAAAAAATGCAAAAATCAAGACAAAAATGGTGAATCGCTCCTGTCCCTCTCCAAGGGACCAGAGCGATGAGGTATGTCCCTTTGTTTTCCAATTTTGGCGCCAAAATAAACAATTTAAATTTCCTTAAATGCTAAATCGATAAAAAATTGAAAATCTTATTTAATTTGGCATTTAATATGGCGTTGATCTTTTATTAATTATTTTTGCCTTTAAAAATCGAAATTTACAAATTAAAAAACGAAAGGCATTTAATTAATTAATTAATTAATAGAAAAAATCGAATTGAAGCGCTATACTTGGAGGTCGGCCTTGCTAAATCATTTAAAAATCATTTAAAAAATTGTTTTATATCCTCAAGTCGGCCTAAGGGATGAATGCAATGCAAGCGCTATATATGGAGGGTGAAAAACAATCATTTTCACATAATCATTTTTAACCCTCTACATGCGATCTTGAGGAGAAGCAAAGATAGTGCGAAGTATTTCATGTGTGGTGCGAATTCCATCCAAGGTGGCGCTAGTCTATCAAAGGGTGGTGCGATACTTGAAGATCTATTTGAGCGAATTTGCCAAGACATTAGAGATCACGTCCAAGACTTGAAGGGTGGCGAAGTTGATATGAGGAACGTTCTTTTGAAGATCACATCAAGACTATCGAATTTCAATTTTGCTTAGGCGATTTTATTCATTTTGCATTTTAGAGTTAAGCTCTCAAGTAAGGTATGGCAAGATCTCTTGTTTTAATTTCGAATTTTGATTGTCATTGCCTTAATTTTGAAATTTTGTTTTTCCTTAGCTCAGTGTTTTTTAGGAAATGATTAATAAAGGACTTATCATTAAGTTTCCTAAAATTTGCTCTCTAATTTATGTTATGTATTGCAAAATCATGTTACTGATTTTGAAATGTTGTGTAGGCATCGAATGAAGATCTCTTCAAGAAAAATCAAGCCAGATCAAGGACAGTCTTGGCAAGGACGACCTTCTTTGGACTAACGTCATCAAGGGCGACCTCTTTCAATCCAGCGTTCCAAGGCGAGGTACATCATCTTCCTGCACATCAAGGACGCAAGGAGTTAGAACAAGGGCTCGTTGAAGAAGCAAAATAGATCCAGATGAATTAATTAAAGCAGGCTTCTCAACAACATCAAGTTGAATATCTACCAAGTTACAAGTGTCAAATGAGGTGGCGTCCTAGTCATCACGTCTCCAATCAGTGAGGTCCATCTCAGCATGTCCAGATTCAATGTACTTAACTCATGGAAGGTGGCACAAACTCCGATGTACCTACCCCGGCTATCCATTGGTCGATTTTTCTAGAAGGGACATGTGTCCAAGCAATACAATTTTGTCATTGGTCAAGCATTAAATGTTATGTAATGGTTGTAACAAACCCTAATTAGGGTTTTCATTGTTGAATCTTGGCCATTGATCTTGAATTGATCTAAGCCATCAAATTGTATTGTGGGCACTATATAAGCCCAGGCATTTCATTTGTAAAGGCTAATTAGCAATAATTAGAGAGAGAGTTGTAAATAGTTGAAAGTAGTTAGTAGATAGAGAGTAGAATAGGAGGACAAGGCAAGAAATTGTTGCCATTGATTGTAAACAAACTCCATTTTCATTGAAGTAATGGTGAAATATGTCGTTTTCTTGCAATTTGCATGGTTTCTTGTTGAGTCTTCAATCTTAGATGGTAGATGATTAGATGAATGGAGGAAATGTGATTGATTGATGGTGGAATTCGTATATCCATACTACTAGCAGTTTGTTGATTGCAGACTTGCCTTGCGTAGTCAACTGGAATCATTCAGCCTAAGCTCAATTTCAATTTGTTGCCTCTTCATTGATATGCATCAACTTGGATGGTGTCTATGCCTGCGGTGATAATTTGAACATCATAAAGCTCCCCTTAGAAGATCGCACTAGCCTTCTGTAGATGTTCCATTGATGTCAAAACAAGATCTAGTTAGAGTTTCATCAAAAATCAAGTCATTGCTCCTACATTCTTAGTATTAGGATTAGATCCTCTCTTCGCCCTTATCCTTTTTCATTTTTTCAAATCTAAGTCAGTAAGAGCCTGTGTCCAGCAAAGCAGATCGGAAGTTCAATCATCACATGTAAGTCCCCTTGTGATCCCAGCAAATCACATCATACCACTGGAGCTTGTCCACACGTAGAGACCCTACATCAAAGAACCTTGGAGTCTACCTAACTGATCCTTTACGCGAATCTTCAGCAGTTAGAGACTATTTTCTCAAGAGAGGATAAGATGCCTTTAGGTATTTTATTCTGTGTATGATGGTGTACAAAATACACGTCAACAGTAAGGTAGAATGAATTTTCACCACAGGCTTCTTTGATTTGAAATGGTCACTTCCATAGTGAGTCGAACTTTCCATGCACACCCTTCGGCTCTCTTCGTTTATCCCATAGCAAGACAAGATCACCAACTTGAAATGATCTTTCTCTTGCTTTCTTGTCGAGATATACTTTCACTCGCATCTGTTGTTCTTTGATTCTATCCACCACTGCTTCCCTTTGTTCTTCCATTTTGGTCAAGTACAATATGCGCATTTCTAATGCATCCTTGAATTCAAGAATTTCCAAAACATCTTGCAGCTTGAGAGAAGACAACTCTAAAGGAATAGGCAACCTAGCTTCAATACCAAAAACTAATTCAAAAGGAGACATTCCTGTAGCCCTTTTCTTTGTTGTACGGTCAGCCCACAAAGCTTCATACAAATGCTTATGCCATGTTCTCTAGTTTTCATCAACCAACTTACGGAGAATGGTGATAATGTTTTTATTGTTGGCTTCGGCTTAACCATTTACTTGAGGGTAGTAATCAGATGCATGTGAGAGTATAATTCCATACTTATAATAGAAAGCCGATATTTCATACGAGGTGAAATTGGTAGCATTATCTATGACAATTTTGTGTGGCACCCCATATCTCACCAAAATGTGTTGTTTGATAAAGTCAAAAACCACTTTTGATGTTGTTTGCTTCACCGGAGCAGCCTCAACCCACTTGGTGAAATAGTCTATAGCTACCAAGATGTGAGTGATTTGCAATGGAATGGGGATGAATAGGACCAATAAAATCCAAGCCCCATTGCTGGAACGGCTCTTCGATGATCACTGGCTTCAATGGTAGAGCAGCAAGTTGTACTTTCCGTTTGAATTGCTGGCATGTATTGCATTTCTTTACCCACTCATCGGCATCCTTGAACATCCCAGGCCAATGGTAGCAATTTCTCAATATCTTGAGCACTGTCACTGAAGAAGAGAAATGTCCACCACATGCTTCATTATGGAAGAACTGAAGAAGCTTCTCTCTCTGTTCTTTATCCACACACCTTAGAAAAGTGCCATCAATTCCCTTTTTGTATAGGACATCACCCCAGCTAATATATTTGGCCGCCTTCAACTTTATGGTCCTTTTCCCCTTAGGGGTGAGGTGAGTTGGGCACTCTCCATAAGTGAGGAAGTATGCTATGTTAGAGAACCAATCATCTGTGATATTGACGAACAAGACTAACGACAATTCGGACTCTTGAGTAACCTCTCCTCCTGAAGTGTTTTCGGCCATCAACATGGATAATCCCCGCCCTCGGACAAGCTTAGTAGGTTTGATGTCAATATCATACTCTTGAACCTTAGCGATCCAAGAAGGTCTCTTGCTCATTCCAATTTCTTGTTGGGTGAGGATCGTCTTCACGGTAGAATCTGGAACATATACATTAGACTAAGAATTCAAAACATAGAAACGAAACTACTTCATAGCCTTCACCACTGCATAGGCTTGCTTTTCAACCAAAGAATATTTCAGCTCCTGCTTCTTCAAAGAAATGCTCATGAAAGCAATCGGTGCATCGACATTATAATTATGATGTTGAGTAAAGATTGCGGACAATGTAGAATCCGAAGCATAACAATAAATATTAAAATCTTTGTTGAAATCCGGATACACCAACGTAGGCGCATCTGGTATAGCTGACTTGATTTGGTTGAATGCTCTATTTCCTTCATCTGACCATTCGAATACCATATCACCTTCCATCATCTCGATAATAGATCTTGTAATCTCAGAATAATCTAGGACGAACTTTCTTATGAAATTGACTTGGCCAAAGAACGAGCGAACTCCAAGCTTGCTAGAAGGTAACGACAACTGTTGAATAGCTTTGACTCACTCAAGGTCAATGTGAATGCCTTCCTTCGAAACAATGTGACCCAACAATTTTCCTTCGGTCACTCCAAAAATTGATTTCTTCAAATTCAAGGAAATTCCTTGTTGCCTACAACACTGCAACACACAGTCCAGATGATAAGCGTGCTCCTCCCGTTTCTTGGAAAAGACAGTCAAGTCATCCTAGTAGACAACAATAATTTTGTTTCTGAAGTCACCAAAAGAGAGATCCATCACACGCTGAAAAGTGGCACCCGCATTTATCAAGCCAAAAGGAATTAGGTTGTACGCAAAAGTCCTCCACGAAGTGGTGAAGGTGGTCTTATGTTGATCTTCTTCATCTACACCGATTTGGTTGTAGCCGGAAAATCCATCAAGCATTGACATCATCTCAGATCCAGAAACAGTTTGAAGGAGATGGTCCATAACGAGTAGAGGATAATTATCCTTAACAGATGCTTGATTTAGGTTGCGAAAATCAACGCATATTCTAATCTCACCATTTTTCTTCCCGATGGGCACTATGTTTGCAACCCACGTGGAATGATGGATTGGGTAAATCATTTTAGCCTTCAACATTTTATCCACCTCTGCAAAAATTGCATCCGCTTTCTTTGGATTAAACTGCCTTTGCTTTTGCCTAAATGGAGGTGAATCAGGCTTGAGAGAAATATGATGTTTGAATTCACCATTCATAAACACTTTGAGATCATCATAGCACCAGGCAAAGACATCAATGTATTTTGTCAATAAATCAATGAATATCTTCCTCTCCTTGCGAGTAAGGCATTTTCCAATCAAAACAACTTTAGGATCATCTTCAAAACCCATGTTCACCTTCTCAACATCTGAAGATCCCGAGGACTTTTGTTCATCTTTCTTCTTTACAACTTGATCATGCTTATCAAACAGACTTTCAAGAGAAACCAAGCCTTTACGAATGGTATTGCCCTTAAGTTGCATAATCTCAGGTTCTTTTTCCTCCTCATTACCAGTATGTTGACTTGTCAAAGATTGATTCCCAGCGAAAAACAAATTTGAAAAAGGTCCGCTTCCTTCCAAGAATGAGATGATATGCTGATCATCATCAAAATCTTGCCAATTTTGGTTGTTGTCTGAAACACTAGGTCGATAGATCATTTCCACTATATAGACATCTTTTTCAAATTCAAGATGAGGTAGCAATAAAGAAGTTGAGACAGCAAGAGAATCTGCCTTGGTATTTTGTTCTTGTGGGATTGCCTGTACAGAAAAAGCATCCAAACATTCAATCTCATCCCATACTTTGTTCTGGTATGATTTCAGCCTCTTGTTCTTGCTCTGGTATTGATTTCTCACTTGATTGACCACTAGCTCAGCATCACCCATAACCTAAAGCTTCTTAATTCCTTTCTCTTTAGCAAATTCCATCCCTAGGAGAAGAGCTTCATATTCTGCAGTGTTGTTTGTAGTATCGAACGCAAGCTTGTAAGCCTTTGGAAACTTCTCTCCTTGAGGAGATATCAATACAACTCCTGCCCTGAACCGAAAGATGATGAGCTTCCATCGAATCGCATTACCCAAAGTTTTGAGGATATGTCCGGAGCCAAAATTTCAAGAATATTTTCCTTCTTTGATGAAATCATATATGTACCTGGGCCGGTCTCAACATACAATATTTAAGCTCTTGGATCATCAGACTTGAGAACCGTATAGTTTGCTTTGGGCTCGAGGTCTAATCAAACCTTCTTGTTGCCAAGTGGTATCAAAGCGTGGGACCAATCCAATTTGATTTCACCACCAAGATCTTTACAAAAACTTCGGCTTAATAGCATACCATAGCTTGCTGGTATATCAGCAACTAAAATATTGAGTTTCAACTTCTTCTGAGGGTGAGCAGCCAAGGCAACTTGGGCATCCTTTATCTGTCCGATGAGAGGTACTTGTTTTGATTCCATTGAAAACACTTTACCCGTCGGTTTATTCAAAGATAACCCTAATGCATGAGCAACTTTAGAATGCATCACATTATCAGATGCGCCGCAATCAATGATACAGTTGCTTAATTTGCAGCCTGCCATATACAAAGATATGTAAAAAGGATCCAGCTTGTCTGAAAATGAAGTTGCAATAAGAGAAGGGTCCTTCAATATGAACTCCTCTTGATCATCAGCATCAAAAGGTTCACTTGATTCCTGGTGAACGTCAGAAGGAGGTTGCTTGAGATCCTTCTTGATGCAGTGTACTAACTTGTCTAACTGTTGTGGGTTCTTTTTAAGGTACTCAAATTGTGAAATTTGTACCTTAGTCCTTTTGCAATGCTCTATGAAGTCAAAAGAATCTTGAAGAGAAGACTCACCAAGATCAGCACGTATTTCCGTTTTATTAGATGGCCCTAGTTCTTTACTTTGCTTCCTTGAATGGATTCGCTTAGAGACATCATCCGCCTCTTTGTCCTTTGCGTTAGATTTGGCTTTTTCTTCTAGCTTTTGATGTCAATTCTTTGTGAAGACATTACATGAATGATTGTTTATGTCATGTGTTTTATCGTCCTCATCACCTGATTCATACTCCAAGAAGTTCACTGTAGGTGGACCAACTTGTTGATCAACTTCATCTTCAGTTACAATGTATTCTTCGATCTTTTCACTAGTTTGGTTCATTTGCATGAACGTAGTCATCTCAGGACATGAAGCTCCATCATGGTCTATTGTGACATGAAAATCACACATTGCAACAGTTTGGCGATTACTTATGGATGGATGTTCAATAGCCAACCTTGGTGTTGGAGCAGGAAGTTCGGTTGCCGATTTTGTTGGTACGGAATATAACTCCTCCTGGGAATATCTTGATACAAAGGTGGTGGATTTTGCGGCAACTGTTTGTTTAACTGGAGCAAATCATTGGCTAACTTTTGAACCATTGGGTCTGTGGTTGTAGGGTTGGCTTGTTTCGTTTTTCCTTTTTGCAATACTTTATTCCATTTTCCTGCGCTCAATAAGACATCTTCAACTTCAGTAGCTAACCCTTGCCCTGTTGCAAGATCAGCAACTCGTCCTCTCCTTATTTGAAAACTTGTGTCAAGAGGTTGTGCGTTGATGAAGAAACACTTTTGATTCTCTTCTGTGGGCTTTTTATCAGCTGCAAGTCTATTGACAAGTTTATTGAATCGTGCCACAAATTCTCTCATAGGTTCATGCACTTCTTTTTTCATCTGAATTAGTTGGGCAAGAAGCAAATGCCCATCATAAAAAGTCTTGAACCTGTCTTCAAATTTTTGTATCAGAGTTGCCCAATTATTAATAGAACCGGCTGGCAGCTGATTAAACCATTCAGCTGCAGCATCGATTAGAGTCTTAACAAAAAGTCGAACAGAAACATCCTCGTACTGAACTTCGAGGATCGCACATGCAGTAAAGAAAGCACTAATATGATCTTTTGCGACAACCTTTCCATCTCCTGAAAACTTAGGAATATGCTTCCTTGAACCCGTTGGCAAGTCATCAATTGATTTCCCAAAGCTAAAGGACCTATGGCTGCGCCCAATGGGACTAGCGGAGGATTTTGTTGCATGATTGGTTGTGCAAAGTTAATAACAAGAGGAGGAAGTAAGGTTAAAGCTTGAAAAGATGGGGAATAGGTACTTGCTTTCTTTGGCGAAGAAGATCTACTTGTGGACTTCACTTTCTTTTTATGAGTTGTGAAAGGTGTGGAAAAATTGACCTTGTCTAGTTGAGCAAAATCGGGATCAATGATACCCTTACTTCTATCACCTCTAGTGTATCTCTTGCATGCCAGCGTGCTTATTAATTATCTTGCTCCTGTTGATCTTGAACGTGTTGAATGTTTTGCGTATTACGCCTTGGAATTACAACAATTCTTTCAAAGACGATCAACTCTTGCCCAGGACGTACCCTCCTAAGAAGCTCACCAAACTCTGCTTATCTTGGACTTTTTGTTGAGACACTAATCGATGCCGCAGCTAAATGGTTTAACCATCTGCTAGCCGATTCTATTAATAATTGGGCGACTCTGATACAGAAATTTGAAGACAGGTTCAAGACTGTTGATGATGGGCATTTGCTTCTTGCCCAACTGATTCAGATGAAAATAGAAGTGCATGAACATATGAGAGAATTTGTGGCACGATTCAATAAACTTGTCAATAGACTTGTAGCTGATAAAAAGCCCACAGAAGAGAATCAAAAGTGTTTCTTCATCAACGCACAACCTCTTGACATAAGTTTTCAAATAAGGAGAGGACGAGTTGCTGATCTTGCAGCAGGGCAAAGGTTAGCTATTGAAGTTGAAGATGTCTTATTGAGCGCAAGAAAATGGAATAAAGTATTGCAAAAAGGAAAAACGAAACAAGCCAACCCTGCAACCACAAACCCAATGGTTCAAAAGTTAGCCAATGATTTGCTCCAGTTAAACAAACAATTGCCGCAAAATCCACCACCTTTGTATCAAGATATTCCCAGGAGGAGTTATATTCCGTACCAACAAAATCGGCAACCGAAGCTTCCTGCTCCAACACCAAGGTTGGCTATTGAACATCCATCCATAACTAATCGCCAAACTGCTGCATTGTGTGATTTTCATCTCACAACAGACAATGATAGAGCTTCATGTCCTTAGATGACTAGGTTCATGCAAATGAATCAAACTAGTGAAAAGATCGAAGAATACATTGTAACTGAGGATAAAGTTGATCAACAAGTTCGTCCACCTACAGTGAACTTCTTGGAGTATGAATCAAGTGATGAGGACGAGAAAACACGTGACATAAACAATCATTCATGTAATGTCTTCACAAAAATTGGAGTCAAAAGCTAGAAGAAAATGCCAAATCTAATGCAAAGGACAAAGAAGCGGATGATGTCCCTAAGCGAATCCTTTCAAGGAAGCAAAGTAAAGAAGAACCAGGGCCATTTAATAAAATGGAAATAACTGTTGATCTTGGTGAGTCTTCTCTTCAAGACTCTTTTGACTTCATAGAGCATTGCAAAAGGACTAAGGTACAAATTTCACAATTTGAGTACCTTAAAAAGAACCTGCAGCAGTTAGACAAGTTAGTACACTGCATCAAGAAGGATCTCAAGCAACCTCCTTCTGACGTTCACCAGGAATCAAGTGAACCTTTTGATGCTGATGATCAAGAGGAGTTCATATTGAAGGACCCTTCTCTTATTGCAACTTCATTTTCAGACAAGCCGGATCCTTTTTACATATCTTGGTATATAGCAGGCTGCAAATTAAGCAACTGCATCATTGATTTTGGCGAATCTGATAATGTGATGCCTTCTAAAGTTGCTCATGCATTAGGGTTATCTTTGAACAAACCAACAGTAAGGTGTTTTCAATGGAACCAAAACAAGTACCTCTCATCAGACAGATAAAGGATGCCCAAGTTGCCTTGGCCGCTCACCCTCAAAAGAAGTTGAAACTCAATATTTTAGTTGCTGATATACCAGCAAGCTATGGTATGCTATTAAGCCAAAGTTATTGTAAAGATCTTGGTGGTGAACTCCAATTGGATTGGTCCCACGCTTTGATACCACTTGGCAACAAGAAGGTTCAATTAGACCCAGAGCCCAAAGCAAAGAATACGGTTCTCAAGTCTGATGATCCAAGAGCTGAAATATTGTATGTTGAGACCGGCCCAAGTACATAGATGATGTCATCAAAGAAGGCAAATATTCCTGAAATTTTGGCTCCGGACATATCCTCAAAACTTTGGCTAATGCAATTCGATGGAAGCTCATCATCTTCCGGTTCAGGGGTAGGAGTTGTATTGATATCTCCTCAAGGAGAGAAGTTTCCAAAGGCTTACAAGCTCGTGTTCAACACTACAAACAACGCTACAGAATATGAAGCTCTTCTCCTAGGGCTGGAATTTGCTAAAGACAAAAGGAATTAAGAAGCTTCAGGTTATGGGTGATGCTGAGCTAGTGGTCAATCACGTGAGAAATCAATACCAAACCAAGAATGATAGGCTGAAATCATACCGGAACAAAGTGTGGGATGAGATTGAATGTTTGGATGCTTTTTCTATACAAGCAATCCCGCGAGAACAGAATACCAAGGCAGATTCTCTTGCTGTCTCAGCTTCATTATTGCTACCTCATCATGAATTTGAAAAAGACGTCTATATAGTGGAAATGATTTATCGATACAGTGTTTGGGACAACAACCAAAATTGGCAAGGGTTTGATGAAGATCAGCATATCATCTCATTCTTGGAAGGAAGCGGAGCTTTTTCAAATTTGTCTTTCGCTGGGAATCAATCTTTGACAAGTCAGCATACTGGTAATGAGGAGGAAAAAGAACCTGAGATTCTGCAACTTAAAGACAATACCATTCCTAAAGGCTTGGTTTCTCTTGAAATTTTGTTTGATAAGCATGATCAAGTTGTAAAGAAGAAAGATGAACAAAAGTCCTTGGGATCTTCAGATGTTGAGAAGGTGAACATAGGTTTAGAAAATGATCCTAAAGCTGTTTTGACTGGAAAATGCCTTACCCGCAAGGAGAGGAAGATATTCAATGATTTATTGACAAAATACATTGATGTCTTTGCTTGGTGCTATGATGATCTCGAAGTGTTTATGAATGGTGAATTCAAACATCATATTTCTCTCAAGCCTGATTCACCTCCATTCAGGCAAAAGCAAAGGCAGTTCAATCCAAAGATAGTGGATGCAATTTTTGCAGAGGTGGATAAAATGTTGAAGGCTAAAATCATTTACCCAATCCATCAATCCATGTGGGTTGCAAACATAGTGCCTGTCAGGAAGAAAAATGGTGAGATTAGAATATGCGTTGATTTTCGCAACCTAAATCAAGCATCTCTCAAGGATAATTATCCTCTACCCGTTATGGACCATCTCCTTCAAACTGTTTATGGATCTGAGATGATGTCAATGCTTGATAGATTTTCCAGCTACAACCAAATCGGTGTAGATGAAGAAGATCAACATAAGACCGCCTTCACCACTCCATGGAGGACTTTTGCTTACAACCGAATGCCTTTTGGCTTGATAAATGCGGGTGCCACTTTTCAGCGTGCGATGAATCTCTCTTTTGGTGACTTAAGAAACAAAATTATTGTTGTCTACTTGGATGACTTGACTGTCTTTTCCAAGAAACGGGATGAGCACGCTAATCATCTGGAGTGTGTGTTGCAACGTTGTAGGCAACAAGGAATTTCCTTGAATCCGAAGAAATCAATTTTTGGAGTGACCGAAGGAAAATTGTTGGGTCACATTGTTTCGAAGGAAGGCATTCACATTGACCCTAAGTGAGTCAAAGCTATTCAACAGTTGTTGTTACCTTCTAGCAAGCCTAGAGTTCGCTCGTTCTTTGGCCAAGTCAATTTCTTAAGAAAGTTCCTCCCAGATTTTTCTGAGATTACAAAATCTATTGTCAAGATGATGAAAGGTGATGTTGTATTCAAATGGTCAGATGAAGGAAAGAGAGAATTTAACCAAATCAAATTAGCCATAGCAGATGCGCCTACGTTGGTGCATCCGGATTTCAACAAAGATTTTAATATTTATTGTTATGCTTCGGATTCTACATTGTCCGCAATCTTGACTCAACATCATAATGATAATGCCGAAGTGCCCATTGCTTTCATGAGCATTCCTTTGAAGAAGCACGAGCTGAAATATTCTCTAGTTGAAAAGCAAGCCTATGCAGTGGTGAAGGCTACCAAACAGTTTCGTTTCTATGTTTTGAATTTTCACTCTAATGTATATGTTCCAGATACTGCCGTGAAGGCGATCCTCACCCAACAAGAAATTCGAATGAGCAAAAGAGCTTCTTGGATCATGAAGGTTCCGGAGTATGATATTGACATCAAACCTACGAAGCTTGTCCGAGGGCGGGGATTAAGCAAGTTGATGGCCGAAAACACTTCAGGAGGAGAGGTTACTCAAGAGTCCGAATTGCCGTTAGTCTTGTTCGTCAGTACCACAGATGATTGGTTCTCTAACATAGCATACTTCCTCACTTATGGAGAGTGCCCAACTCACCTCACCCCTAAGGAGAAAAGGACCATAAAGTTGAAGATGGCCAAATATATTATCTAGGGTGATGTCCTATACAAAAAGGGAATTGATGGCACTTTTCTAAGGTGTGTGGATAAAGAACAGAGAGAGAAGCTTCTTCAATTCTTCCATAATGAAGCATGTGGTGGACATTTCTCTTCTTCAATGACAGTGCTCAAGATATTGAGAAATTGCTACTATTGGCCTGGAATGTTCAAGGATGCCGATGAGTGGGTAAAGAAATGCAATACATGCCAGCAATTCAAACGGAAAGTACAACTTGCTGCTCTACCATTGAAGCCAGTAATCATCGAAGAGTCGTTCCAGCAATGGGGCTTGGATTTTATTGGTCCTATTCATCCCCATTCCATTGCAAATCACTCACATCTTGGTAGCTATAGACTATTTCACCAAGTGGGTTGAGGCTGCTCTGGTGAAGCAAACAACATCAAAAGTGGTTTTTGACTTTATCAAACAACACATTTTGGTGAGATATGGGGTGCCGCACAAAATTGTCATTGATAATGCTACCAATTTCACCTCGTATGAAATATCGACTTTCTGTTACAAGTATGGAATTATACTCTCACATGCATCTGATTACTACCCTCAAGTAAATGGTTAAGCCAAAGCCAACAATAAAAACATTATCACCATTCTCCGTAAGTTGGTTGATGAAAACCAGAGAACATGGCATAAGCATTTGTATGAAGCTTTGTGGGCTGACCGTACAACAAAGAAAAGGGCTACAGGAATGTCTCCTTTGAATTAGTTTTTGGTACTGAAGCTAGGTTGCCTATTCCTTTGGAGTTGTCTTCTCTCAAGCTGCAAGATGTTTTGGAAATTCTTGAATTCGAGGATGCATTAGAAATGCGCATATTGTACTTGACCAAAATGGAAGAACGAAGGGAAGCAGTGGTGGATAGAATCAAAGAACAACAAATGCGAGTGAAAGTATATCTCGACGAGAAAGCAAGAGAAAGATCATTTCAAGTTGGTGATCTTGTCTTGCTATGGGATAAACGAAGAGAGCCGAAGGGTGTGCATGGAAAGTTCGACTCACTATGGAAGTGACCATTTCAAATCAAAGAAGCCTGTGGTGAAAATTCATTCTACCTTACCTACTTAGATGGTACACGCCTGCCCCTTCCTTATAGTGGGAAACACTTGAAATTGTATAATCAGTGAGGTAGATTGCCCTTCACCTTATATATAGGTTACCTAGGATTTTGGAGTTGTTTTCCTACAGTTGGTGTGTGTGTTGTTCTTCCCCATTTTGGTTTTCGACTTCTCTCCCCGTCATTTGTGGAGTTGTGCATTGTTTATTTTGACTCTATTTCCCAATAGATCATGCACTGATCTTCGCCGGTTAAACTTCTGGGTTCATCCTACATCCCTTGGTTCCTTGTCCCCAGTCAAAGCCAGTTGTTTGCTCCATTTGTGAAATAGCAAAAGTTTAAACTTTTGGTGATAAAAGTTTAAATATTGTTAACCACTGAAAATTTTCACAAGTTGTCAAAAGATACCCGCATGCGTTTACCATGGTTTTCTTGCATCTTTAATTGGTCATGGTTGTTTTAGTTTATTCGAAGTCCTCAGAGTTATCAAAATTTAGGTTTGTAGATGAAATGTTGGCAAGCAAAGTTAATGAATGATATTCATTTTCCATTCAAGAGGCAACTCAAATGACTTGGAAGTATTGATAAAGAGGATTTTATGGCATTCTCATTTGGTCACAAGTATTGATATTCATTACTATCAATGTTAACACTTACTCTGATCACTCACGTCAAAGTCTCACAATAATTGGTAATCACTTTGATAGTTACTTGCAAATTGACAGATTTATAATCCAATGTCGTTGGCAAAGGTGTTTTACATCCATTTCAAAAATCAAAAGTCGGATCCTATGGTTTGCAAAGATGGCTAAAGGTGACAATAACAGAAATAATAATGCTTATTTCGGCCTTTCAAAGTAATTGCCAAAATGACTTAAGCAACCTCTTTACATATATAAATGTATTCCAATGTTAATCACATTAAAATGGCATTATAATGTTAATATTGGTGACTTGTGGCGTTTTCAAAAGTTGCCAATAGAGTGGAAATTGCTTTTGGCCCACTATTCAAAATTTCGGCAAGTTGTGGTGTGTACCAAAGGCACCGAAAAACATTTGAAGAAAACTTATCGATAGCTTGTGCTACTTTCAAAAGTCATCGGTATAATTTCAATACAACTTCGATATGTTGATGGGTATAGTGATGGCCAAGTCAGATGGTTTTAAAAACAAACTTACACAATTTGAAAACGCCATGAAGTGAGGTAAGTGAGTGGTGACAAAGTCATTATCAAGTTAACAAAGAGGCCGATACACGTGGCTTTTCTATTCTTATCACCAACTTAGGCATCGAGGCTTCATCAAAGAGTTGGTTATTATAACTACTTCTCGAACCGTTTTAAAACTTCATCCACATGACTCGGTTAGCAAACCAACTCAGAAGTTAAGAAATGGGAGATTCATAATGGCATATTGACAGTCATCAGAACATTATACTCGGCAATCATTTTCAGATGTTGTTGCAGAAATTCCAGCTGAGATGTATGCAGAATGTGAAGCATGGAGCGGACCATTACGGGTAAAGGGGTTTGTCAGATGTTCAAGTTACAGTTGCCTGTGGTAGATATATATATCATGAGGAATCATAGATAAATCACGTGAAAGTTTATCAGACTATCGTAAGGAAGTGTCGCCTTTCGAAGTATACAGGTCCACATTAAATGGATGAATATTAAGGCGGTTTCAGAGACCTTCGAAGCAAGTGTGATTAGTAGATATAAAGTTAACTTCTAGGCTGTAAATCATACTGTACACTTGAATTGTAAAGAAGATTTCAGTGTGGAACTTGCAAAAGCGTCATCATGAAATATAAAGTGCAGGACTATGAATTGCTCCAATGATCGACACTATGCTTCCTTAGGTTCTTGACACCAAAATAGGGCACATTAACCTGCAAGATATCCAAAACTCATTGACAAAAGGAGATAGATCGAAATTGTCCCGCAGGGTAGCTAACAGTGGGTTGGTTGATGCAGCTTGTTTTCCCATAGCAGTGCAATGTCAAGAATTGGTGGTAGAATGTGCAAGAGGATATAACCCTGATGCCAAAGAAATAAGGACTGTTGATGGGCGCCTGATGGCTAAAAGCTAGATTGAATTTCCATCGCCATCATTCTTCGATTGCCATACAAGGAGAAATTCACTTACATTGATAAGCAAAAGGCTTACAAGTATTTCAGTGATAACAGAAGTAAATGCTTGAATAACTTAGCCAAAGAATGGATGGTGACATCTCGAGGAGGGCAATCTCAACTTCCCAAAACGCTTCACCGCTCTCTTTTTATTAAAGAGATCTTTCATCTGATAGTCCTACTCCACAGAGTAACAGGCAGCCCTGATTCTACTAAATTCGAAATGTGGTTGTACCTTTTCATCACAGTCATATCAGCTGAAAAATAATTCATTGATTGGGGCCGTCTTATTAGTGATTGCATACATAATCAGTTAATCCATGTCAAGACGAGTCGACACTTTCACATGTCTTCCTATTTGATATTTGCAATCGCTAATTTAAGGTCATGGCCAAGTTTGAGTACAACTGGTGTTCTGAATTAGGAAACACGGATCTACAACTACTACAAGCAGCTGCAGTTAGAGGAGAGTTTTGTGCATTACAGATGAGTGAATGATGCATTTACCATGCTAGCAGTGAGGCTACTTCAGGGAAATACAGCCATTAGAATATCAAAAGAAGCGGCAACATTGATAACGAAATACGGAAGTTACTTCATTCAGTTTCCTAAATTCACCTACCTTCGAGTAGGGGGATTCGATGGTTATCCCTATAAGTTGCCAAGATACGTGGACGATAAGCTCTTCTTGATTGAGCTTTGTAGACAACTGGTATCGATCCAAAAGAAATGCAGAGATAAGAAGAACAAAGGAGTAGACTTCCCTATTTCTCTTGGTTATTATAGATGCGAGCCTCACTCAAGAGAAGACAATGTGGAAAAGGCTCTAGCTAAGATCAATTTGCATGCTTACCAGATGATATTTCCCTTTGATAGAAAAGACTGTCAAGAATAATCTGAAACTCGGTCCAGGATATCATCATTTCCGTAATATTGAAGACTTTTGGGAAGATTGTGCAGATGAGTTTGAAGTCAAAAAAAGAAATTGGACGAGATTCTCCTTGAAACAAATCTATGATTTCAATATGGATTGGGTTATTGAAGGTATTGAAGATCATGAATCGGACCTGATTGATCCCATCTATTTTGAAGAGATTCAATCTCAAACCACTTCCCGTTTTGAATTGGGCGGATTCAAAGGTTAGAGATGTCAGAGAAAGAACTAGTTTTGTGATCAAGAAGTCAGAAGCTTGGATCAGAAAGAATATAGCACAATGACTGCTACAAAGCGACCAAGTAGAAAGGAAACACCAAGAAGGAAAAGTAGCTATCAAGACAATTCTACTTCATCAGTTCCTTCTAATACACCAGCTATGGACACTCTTTCTCATCAAAATACTCAAGGAAGCGGTGGAGATGAAGATCCTCCAAGAATAGATAATCTCCAAAACACATGCGGAGATGAGCCTAGACAAAAGAAGAAGAAATCTAGATCAAAAGACAAAGAAGAAAATTCTACTTCAAGAGAAGAGAAAGATCAAGACCCAGTAGAAGTCTTGGATGATTCAAGGCTTGATGAAGCTATACCAACTACGTCACCTTCAATCCTCATTGGAGCTCCTCATCATGAAGTACCACATCCTACTTCAATTATGGAGCCTTCTTTCCCAAGAAATCCAGTTGATCAAATAGAAGAACTTAGAGAGGAAGCAACTTCACTAGTACCTGAGCAACAAAGTCTTCAACAAAGTAATGTACAAGAGCCCTCAGAAAGTCTTTCCCTCCCATGGTTGGAACAAAGCCTATTGAAAAAGAGAAAATTGGAGGAATTAGTGGTTCCTGAATTCAACACAATATCTGATATTTTCAGGAGACTTGAGAAGCGAAAGAAAATCAGAGTGACATCAAGAATAAAGACTGATTTGAATTCAAGAAATATGTGCCTATAGATTGGCCCATCTCTGAAAAAGATGTAAACGAAGCCACCCCTGCAGATTTTGTTATGACAAAAATTGATATGGGTTCATCTACTCATGAAGCTGACATTCAAAATTTCAATGCAGTAGCTGCAAGGCTAGTGGAGAGAACTGAGAAAGAAAAGCAGTCAAAGGATCAACTGAAACAACAAGTGCAGAATTTGTCCTCCTACTTGAAGTCCATAGTTGACACTTCTACCATGCCACTCAATGTTGCTCACCAACCAGTTGTCTTGGGCCTAGAAGGAGAAGTGAAAAGGTGTTATTGATAGTCTCCAAAAATATCAAGTTTATGGGAAAGAGACTGAAAGTTGGGTGGAGAAAGTCAAAATCATTGCATCTGATTTCTTTGTTAAGGCAAAGGTTGTGCATGATGAAGGTTTAGTCAAGAAAGAGACAATTGAGAAGGACCTGAAAAATGTTAGGAAAGAAGAAGCAGCTTGGGAAGAGATCATGAATGATTTCAGGAAAATGATGGAGATTAATGTCAACACCCTTGTAGCAGAGAAAATCCTACCTAATACACCCTTATAGCAGAGAAAATCCTACCTAATACAGAGGAGAATTACTTAGAGATCTGGATAGAAAGTATAGGTTGGAAGCTGGTAATCATCAACCAAGTTTCAATAGAGCAAGAAAATCTTATACTTGCTTGTGGTCAAGTGTGTGCAAAACTTCAAAATCAGCTCACCGCCATCTTGCCAAGTACATCATTAACGGAAGACTCGCAAGTGTTACAAAATGGTTTTCAGAACATGGTTGATCAACAACTCTTTAACAGAGAAGTCTCCAATGAAAATACAATGGACAAATTGATTGATACCTACACTTCCTTGAAGATTTCTATTTCTCAAATACCAAGTATGATGTTAGAGTTGAGCAGCATCTACAAGAACCTGAAGACCTAGAAGATGAGGATAGCTAATATCCTAATTCCTAAAGGGAAGTTTGTTACTCCAACCATCAAACTTTCCAGGAATGTTCAAGGACAAAGAATCCAATCGGCAGAATCAGTTTCCAGAATCAACAACTCTATCAATGGCACCCTTGGCAGGCATAAGAATAAATGCAATGATGCATATTCTATAGTTCTCATTTTTGTTGTGTGTGTAACTCGAATCATGTTTTTGGCTTTGCTTTGTAAACAAGTTTCATAGTCAAGTTTTCTTATTTGAGTCTTATCTTCATCTCTTTTATTATAAAGTTAGGTTTATCCTAACTCTTTCTTATGAGGTAGTTATTTTAAGTGCTCAACTCAAGTAGTTACTTTAAGTAACTATTATTTCAAAATGAGTTAGTTATTTCAAGTTGTTACACTTAAAGTTAGTTAGCTATTCCATGTAGTTATAAAGGTGGTTAAGGTAGTTACCTTAGGTGGTTACTAACCTCACCTATATATACTGTTGACATGTTTTTTTTCCAGCGTCGAACACATAATAAAGTTACCAACAGACACCTTACCCTCTCTTGATCAAAATTAGTTTGTATGCTAAGATTGCACAAAAGTTCAAACGGCTAATTCCAAGGGTCCTCCTGTGCATGGACATGACTCAGTTGATTGATGGGTCTGTTGTTAACCCAAGGGGCCTTACGTATGTTCAATTGAAGAAGATAATAAACTCATGCAAGCTCAAGGATTTCTATATGGATGATTTGCAATGAAAGGCCTAATTTTGGATTTTTTTTATTTTCGAATTATGCAGAAAGTAAATGAGAGTAGGGTAGAGAGAACTATGCTAAAGCTAATCTAATCCTAAGAACAGGAGACGGGATCACTCGTATAGAATCAAACCACACTTCGCTTCGCTAGCAGAGCACAACTACGCGAAGGCGGTGCAATCTTCAAATGGTGTGTAGAGGTTTTTCATATCACCAATGTGGACCATCGAATCGAACAATCTCCAAGACTCGCTAGGACTCGCCGAGTCCTGGCGAGTCTCGAGCCGAGTGACCCTAGCCGAGTCTCAAGGACTCATGATTCTCCTAGACTCGCTCTAGGCAAAAATCACTAGAAATTGGTTTTTTTGCCGAGTTCTACCGAGTCTTGTCGATTTTTTGCCGAGTCCCGAGTCAAGTCAGCCTTGCCGAGTCTGCGTCGAGTCCGAATCTCGTTTCTATGATCTTCACTGATGATCGAAGTTAAGCATACACACATAACAAAAGGGCTCAGGCTAACTTTGCACAGTATGCAACAATCAGCTGCACACCAAAAGTATGAGCTCAAACTCTGCAACAAGTAATCCTATCAAATCCGGTTCTCCTAACATCATGTAAGCAAATCTAATCTAACTGAAGAGAGCAAGACCATGCAGATTGCTAAATAGAACAAGAATACACCATCAAAATCGAACAATGTATTAAGTTGGCTACTTCAACAATCCTGATGCAACAATCTCAGATAATAATCTCTCCTCCCTTTTACAAATGAGGGGGGTCACCCCTTTATATAGGCCTCAGGCCATGCAAACCCTAATTAGGGTTTCACCCTAGAAGATTCCCCACTCAAGATGCAACAAGGTGGGAATCAGCAATAAATACCCCATAAAGCCCATATACAATTATTCCATGAGCCCAAAATGGCGCCCACTAGTGCATTAAATGCACCCCTCTATACCGATCATGCCCAAAATACAATAAACATCCCCATGCAAGAAATAAATGCCCATCATTCTTCATGCGACAGCGACATGCACGAAGAATCTGTCATAGAATCATAAATAAGGCGGTTGCATGCAAGAAGATTCCTCATGCAACAGCGACATGCATTGACCGGACCACCACTTAGTCAAAATACCCCTAGCAGTAAATATGCCACCACTATTCAACTAAAAGATTCTCGTCCAAGATGGACGACCATTATCCCATTCATTTATGGCGTAGGCAATTAATATATTGACGACTGCTTCCATCTCTCCGATGGAGACACTTGGCACATTTTCAATATCGAATTCCATCAAGGCAATTTCTTCCTCGCTCTTGGAAAAGAAGCACTCCCATTCCATCATGATTTCCTGTGTCTTCTTCATTATACTGGAAAATGAAGAAACATTTGCAAAATGTTCCTTAGGGAATGAACCTACGAAGAAGAACTCGTGCAACTGAGATTTCTGGGAGTTCACTGTTATTCCACCATCATTGAGTTTCCTTACAAACAATGCCTCAATTGCACTGATGATTTCCTCCTGCACCCCTCTGATGGAATCTTTCAAAGTTAAGGACTCTACACTGAATTTATCAAAGGTGTTCTTTCTTGAGCAAACGGGGTAGAACCATCGAGGAAAGTCATAAGCTTCATTCTCTTATATTACTTTCCCATCAATTAGAATTTGCCTTGGAATCTTTGTCAAAGCCCTGAGCCGCGGAATGGTTAAGTCCTGGTATACATGCACATCTTCCCACAACCCTTCCGCTGTCTCCAATCTGCTTAAGAGGGCCACGAACTTTGAATGAAGTTGAGCCAGGTCTTCGATGAATTTTCCCGCTTCAGTGTGAACATCTTCTATCCATTCCCTGGAATTTTGTGCCATTGCTCTAATTACTTCCGCATCATCAACAACTTCCTTAGAAAGGGAAGGCGGAATGAATGAAGGACCTGCCTCCCTAAGTGGCCTTTTGAAACTTCTGATGTACTCGCATAGGGCTCTATTTTCTTCCCTTAGCCTCTTACACTTCAACTTTGATTTCAGCATCTTTTCCTTCATGGCTAAGGAAGATTCTTCAAAGTCTCCCATTACTTGACCTATGGAAGCATGGCCAAGATCAATTTGTCTAATAACATAACCTTCCTGCCTGATTTCGTTCCTGTCTTTATCCACTGCAGGTTCAGCAATGTGCAGGGTCCAGGATCCAAACTCATCCCTTACAACCTAAGAAAATTTCTGGGGAGCCTTCCTTTCTGCTGGTTGATCCATCTTTTTCAACAATTCTTCTAACTCCCAGGCTGGATCAATTTCCTTTTCTGGTTCCTTTCTCAGCCGTCCTATCAACCAACCTAGAGTGGGAATGGAGTGACTATGAACTTCCACGTGTTCCTGCTCCTGTGATTCTTCTTCCATTTCGCCAAGGATGACTTCCATGAAGCTATCCTGACAAGTCTCTTCCTAGTGTGGGGGACTTTCTTGTCTTTGACTTTTTGACTGATTGGGTCCAGGTGAAGCATTGATGCTGAGTATATCTGGTGTCGGAGTGTTTTCTGGAGGTGGACCTGCTAGATGTGCAAACATCTCTACCTCTTGTACACTCGAGGAACTCGCCGGTGAATGCTCCCTCTCTATCCTTGCTCTCTTTTGTGGAGGTTCTTCCTGTTGGACTTCTTGTTGAACCTCCTGTGGAACTTCCTGCTGAATATCCTTCTCTCTTGTCGTCCATGGTCTTTTCGGAGCATTTTTCCCTTTATCAATCCGTACTTCCCCTCCTACCTAGGCTTGTGAAGAGCCTTTGGTTGCTTCACTGTGGGAATCTAGACTTCCCATTAGCTGATATGTCAAAAGAACATTTCCTTCCGCCAACTTCCTTATCTACCACTCAACCCAGTGCCTGGTGAATTTCAACACTGGTCTGGCCAGAACATTCAAATCATCAATTTCGGGCTCTGACCAATCTGGCAACTGAATGGGTTGATCTTTTTCTTTCTCAAATTCAGGTTGCACCAAATCTGAATCCTCCTTCACCTGATTCGGCACCTGGTAAATTTCACTTATCCTGATGGTGTCAAGGGGCAATCTGGAATGCATTTTCTTCCGGACCTCAAGGTCATCCTCGGCACCTGCCCAATAATCTTCTAAGTGAAAGTTGTGTATGAATTTTACACCAGCAACCTTCCTAATTTGGCGGTAAGGATTATACTAGGCTCTAGATAAATAAAATGGCAGCCGATAGAATGCCAATTCCCCTGCTGCACTCTCAGCGACCTCCAAGCCTGGGCATATTTCCATGAAGTCACCTAGGACAACTGGGAATTCAATTGATTGCTTCTTCTTCTTCTTCTGTAATTGACCATAAGTTGTTAACTCTCTCATGAGCTCCAGCAATATGAGCTTGTCTGATGGATACCTCGGCAACTTGTATGACTGGAATGAAAATCCTTGCGTCCTGATGTAGGTGAATTTCGAAAATTGTAAGAAAGTGGCTCCATACTTCTGGACCAAGGCACTTGCTTGCGGCAACACCCTTACGTGCAACTTCTTCTGCATAAGCCGTGTCAAGGACATGGTGAAGGTGTCATTCGCCAACGTGTAAGAACTAACATTGTGAAGATGTGGCTGGGGATAACACTCATGCACTTTCAGCTGTGCTAGTCCGCAACCCATGATTCCACTTGCTGGCAGACCATCAAATTCTCCCCTTCGCACAAGCATATAGATTAGGTAGGAGCTCATGAAGAAGGACTGAGACTTTCTTTCTTTTAAGCTTTTCAGCTATTCGTGCAAGTAATGACTAATCAATCTGGCCCAGTCAACTAGTCCATTTGCATTCATGATCTTGCCTATGTAGAAGAACATCCATGTTTCAAAGTTCAACGAATGTGAACACCCCATTACTCTGCTCAGCATCTTTATCAAATCCACATACTCCTGCTTGAACTCAAAGATAGTGAGAGTCTTTGGCGTCTTGAAGGCATGCATCCTAGGCTTCAGCAACCACTGTTTATTAATCAAATCAGCACACCTGGCAAGACCTGCTTCATATACTACCTTAGCTCCGCTGCTGGTCCTGTATGTCATGGAATAGTGTGAAGGAATTCCAAAAGCCTCACCAATTGACTCCAGGGTCAATGTTGCCAACAACTTACCATCTGACGTTGAAATTGTCTTCCGCTCCAGATTATAATGCTCTACACACTCCAGAATCAAGTCCGAACACTAAATAGCAGGAGGAAAACTAGCTGCCGCGACAATTCCGCTCTTGACAATTTTGACAGCTGTTGGTGATGGACTATGCCCTGTTGTCCCGAACATTCTGATCTTGAATGCAGCCAGATTGAATGTGCCCAAATTGGTATCGTTGATTTCCTCCCATCTGGAATTCATCTAGGAACGAGGAAGGAAACCTTTCATCTCTGGCTTGATCAATGCCTGCCTGGAAAGGGTAGCTGCCTTGCTTGATTCTGCCATCCTGAAAAGCACCTTGGAAATGATGAAAACAAAGACTAGGTATGACCTCTCTTCACTTCTCCAATTCCTCTTTCCTGAATCCTGCACGTGAGAAATGAAATGCCTCTCCATGCTTATATAGAATCCTTCAAATCGTACTGCTAAGTTAGGAGGCATCAATTTAGCAATTGAATTTATGATGTGTCATACTTTCCCAATCACTACACCATGCAAAAGAAACTTCCCTTGTGAGTGAGTTCGAATTTAGAAGTTTCATTAAATGCACTGTTATGCGTCATACTTGGAAGATTCTCTTTGCCAACTCATTAACTTCCACTCTTTCAAATTTCGGAGGGAAATTGAAAGATTCTTTAAGATTTGCTTGATTTTCATTCTAACTTGTTGTCTTCTGCTTCTGAAGGAATTTTCACGCCCTTTTCAACATCCCCTAATTTTTAGGGATCCTCCTAAAATTTAGGAGCCAGGTTCATTTGATAGAGAAATTCCCCACAATGCCAAATCTATAAATTTGTCCACATTCTGATAAGATTCAGTGTAAATCGAAAATTCAAAAATTTTCCCAAGGGGATTTTTACTTTTCATTCCTCCTTGACCCCTAGACTTTCATGCCTTAGACAAATTTTCGATTTTCAGGATTAAGCATGGAATTCACTATGTCCTGGAATTTGATCATTTTTCACGCCTTAATCATTTAGGAGCACATCTTTGGGCATGGGCGTGGATTCCACTTGGGAAGGAAATTTTATGCTTTTCATATTTTCCATGACTACCTCAGTCTGGCGCCTTCTTCATGCCTTACGCGCTATTTTACCTAAGGCAAAAAATTCACAAAACAATTTAAATTCTCGAAGCACCCCTCAATTTGGCGCTTTCCATTAGACTAGGGCGCTATTTCCATGTGCAGAGGAATTCTCACTTTGTTTGGAATCTTCCATCACTCCCTAGGTTTGGCACCTTTACCATGCCTTGGGCGGAATTCACAACTTTGTCCACTTTCCATGATACTTCACTTTTGGCGCCTTCCTGAGGAGTAGGGCGGGATTTTGCCTTGGAGGAGGAATTTATGAGTTTTTGATCGTTCCGTGACACATCAACTTTAGCGCCCAATGACTTTCTTGGGCACTATTTTGACCAAGGCAAGGATTTCTTGACTTTTCATGAATTCCATAGCAGGGTGGTTTTGGCACCCTATTACTTTCTAGGGCGGAATTTTGACTTAGGCTTGGAATTCAATGCATTTTGATCTTTCCATGACCCCTCCATTTTGGCGCCCTGTTGAGTGTTTGGGCGGAATTCTTGCTTGTGGAGAAATTTCATTGAATGTTGAATCCTTCATGACCCCTCCATTTTGGTGCCCTACAGAGTGTTTGGGTGGAATTCTTGCTTGTGGAGGAATTTCATTGAATGTTGAATCCTCCATGACCCCTCCATTTTGGCGCCCTGCTGAATGTTTGGGCGGAATTTTGCCTTAGAGGAAAAATTTATGAGTTCTTTGTGAATTCCAGGGCATATCAACTTTAGCACCCAGTTCCCATTTCATGGTACTATTTCTTCACTTCCATGGATTCTTGCAATTTTCAACCTCTCCCTGCATGCTTCATTTTGGCACCTGTCCTTGGCCTGGGGTGGATTTTTACTGTGAAGGAGGAATCCATCTTTTCATGCTTCTTCCGGGCTTGGATGGATTTTGAGCCTCTTTCGGATCGGGCCACCATATAAGAACTTGGGGCAATTTCCCAGACTTAGACAAATTTCTCAAGCTTTCCATTTCAGGAATGGCTTCCAGCACTTAACAATTTTCTGACTCCCCTGTCTGCTTTCTGACTTTCCGAAATTAGAAGTAGTCGCAAATGCTTGATCTTTGTCACCTTGCCCGAATGGTCCTGTCAGAACAAACTTTCCAAAAATAGAAACCTTTAAAATGTCAGCGTTAGATCCCTAGACAGGACACGGGAATGACTTACTATAAATAGAAACTTACTAAAAATAGAAATTACTAAAAATAGTAAGTTTAATTTTTGGCAAAATGATGACATTCCGGGACTCAGTAAAATCCCTAAAAAATAGAAAGTTGCTCCGTTTTGGCTCAAATTTTACCGGGAGGTTCCTTGAAGGGTCCAATTGTATGTTTAGTTTCTTCAAAGCTCTAATAGAAACCCCTAAAATCTAGGATTAAGGGCAGAAACCCTAAAATTGACAAAACAGGCCCTAGACTTTACCAAATTCGCTCAAACGAAAAGTAGACTAAATAAAAATGACCCTCGAACACTTGCAAAGTGGAGAGACTAACGAGATTGCCACCAAAACCCACAAAAACAAAGACCAAATAACCAAAAAGAGCCTAAAAGGTAGGGGGTCCCTATCTGGGATGGGGTGATGTGTGATTAGGTCACAAAATATACCTCATTGAAATCCAATCAAAGGGGTTCCACTTTTTCGCAATGCATTGTACGAAGGATTCAAATAGTACTATTCAAGCAAGAAAGCAATAGAGAAATGTTTTGGATGTGTGTTCAATTCATCTCAAGTGTTACTGTTAATATTCTTATGTCCTATCAATGATAACCATTTGCGATCCTTTAACATTGCATGTGAAGAAGATTATCATTTCAAGTTTTCGTATCTTAAGGGGTCTCAATCAGGATCTAATTGGTAAATGATATCTCTATTCTATTTCTTACTTGGGATTGCGATTTTAGGCCATAAACTAGGGCATTTACAAAAGGGAACATGACATAATGCATACCAATGCCAAAGGTTCTTGGTAGCCTCAGAAAACACCATATCAATGTTTTTTGGTGCCACCAAGATCAATATTCTACCTTCACTTGATAGCAACCCAACAGTTCCTAGTGCACAAAAGAATCTTGGAAGCTTTACTTCACTGCACTTTATTGAGAGTGCATCAAATCTCATGTGGCACATCCTTGGATTTGCCATGATCTCACCTATATTTTAATTCTCCATACGTAATACCACTAAGCACCAACAACATCCATGTTCCTGTTCATTATGGGGCAGAGCCCCTATATGACCTGCGGAGTAGAATCAACCTTTCCATTTCAAAGCTGTTCACCAATAATCTACAGAAGGTGAAAAGTCATTAGTGGTGAGCAAGCATTTTGTCTTCTATAGCAGTTCTTTCCTTTTTGCAACGTTGTATGAATGTGTGTACATATGTAAGCTGTTACATATCAAGAGATAGATGAAGATAGAGAAGGATAGACAGTTATTCACCTCTTTTGAGAGAGGACCGCAAGAAACAAAACATATTTACAATTCTGTTTTTCCTATGCATCACTTTTAGCAGTTGCTTTAATTTCTGGTTTCTCATATAGATTTTGCTTCTCCATATATAACTTCTGAGTTCAAGCAATTTAGATTGTTTCCAGTTGAATATCTCCTAGGATCAGGATCACATTTTCCAATTATATATCTGCTTCTACTCTAATGCAAACACTTTTTTAATTTTTAAGTCTATTAGAAATGTAGGTAGACATTTGGGTTCACAAACTAATTTTCCAACATTAATTTCAAAATTCTTACCAACATCAAATTTTCTTGGTGGCCATCACAACTACTATTACTGTTGCAGTTTAACCACTATGTTTTACTTCATTAGTTTCATGGGAAATAGATGTACAAGCACCGTCTACTAGCTCATTTCAAATTGCTTTTGCTTTGCCTCCCACTCAATGCTTCAACGATATCTTTTGGGGTTTTGGAACAACCAGTTCAATATTGGGAGCCTTCTTTTCAAGAACACGATGCTGCAACCAGCATTTGGTACAATGAAATATTTAATAAACCACTTCTTACTAGAGGAAGTTGCCATGCTACTTCTGTCTACATTCATCATATCACAATGTCATATTTTGCATTCAATCTTAGTGTGGTTCATTGTAAGGGACAATATTACTTATTGATTGGTAGGGAAAGTCTCTTGTTGTACTTCCTATCCATTATTCATGTTATTATATCTTAAACCATAGAACATTAGAAACTTTGTGCACATAACACTAACTTAACTGGGTCAATTGAGTTACATTTTTGGTATGTTTGTAAGAGGCTTGCTCTAGCAAAGTCTTACTAGGATAGAACTATTTCTGAGGGTCTCATGTCATACATAATCATTTTGTGGAGCGCTTGTATTTCCCTAATGGTAATCATGGAGTTAATCCCTCAAAGATGGTTGAATGGTGAAACCTTACCCAAGGGTGACATTACTATTTCACCTTTCATCTCTCATAGTAGATCACTTGACAATTATCTTCTATTCTTCTATCGTGCTTGTATATTTTTTCTATGGGCTAAGGTATTATCAGATCTATGTTGTTTTTCAATCTATTTGCGTTTTGAGTTCATAAGATGATATCAAAACATTTTTGGCAATTTATGTTTATAGCAATATTTAAAGAGTTTTTGACCTTCACGTTTCCATTAGATCTTCAATAAAGTGAAGGGGTAACATGTGGCATTATCTCCTTGTAAATTAGAAGAACTACGGGCACATGTAAGCTTGCAAGGTATCCATACACTAAAGGTCATATGAGAAAACACTAACCAAATACAACAGTCACTAGACACAAATTTGTCCATAAAAGTATTGAGGATCCAATGTTGACAGAACATAATATTATTCCTACAAACACAAAACACACGATCTCTGACTTTCACCATAAAGCCAGGTGAATGGAAGTGTAAATATAGGAAAAAAATCCCTTAACCTAAATTCCTAGTGGATTGACCTGCCCAAGAATACAGCTCCTTCATTGGATATAAATCCTGACATAAGTGATTGAATATAACCGGAGCAATTTAGGTTGTTACAACTTAGAATTGTTATATTGTTGCCATTCGAGTTCAAGCAATTTAGAATTGCTGTCATTTGTATTGTTATATCCAAATTATTAATTGAAATTTGAAATTATCCCCACCCAAATCAATTTAGACTGTTGTCATTTGTATTGTGTATCCAAATTATTAATTGAAACAATCTACACCCAGAGCAATTCAGATTGTTTCATATAACGCATCCCCACATCCACCCATCCTGGAAACTCAGAAAAATAGCAAAATTAACAGACATCACATAGATAACAACCATAGGCAAAAGATGAATCAAAAGACATGGTAGCGAAATGAGAGGGGGAGGATGCTACTGCATGGATCCCTAATTCCAAAACCTGAGATAAAAGGGTTGAATTTATCCATACCTAATACACCATTGGAATGGAGTATTGGAATGCTTTTAAAGAGGCACCATAGCTTTTTCCTTCATCCGCTATCTTCTTGTTCACATCCATCCTTATCAAACCACACCAAATCCAATCCATCTATCTTGAGGATGTTGGTAAATCAGCTTGAGGGTGTAGATGGGTTGAAAAGGCTCTTAGGCGATAAAAATTTAAGGGATACAAAATTGTTTAAAAGGGCTGTAAAGTTCCCTGTGGTCTACACTCTAACCTTAAAAAACTGTTGCCTTCTAATGTTATATGTATGCATGAATGCATATATATATGTCTATGTATATACAAATATACATATCTATGTATGTGTGTGTATGTATATCAGTATATGTATGTGTCTGTATATAGAAAGAGAGTTAATATTTCAAGCTCAGAAAAAAATATGGTACCAAACCCTTGTCTACATAAGAAGGGGACAATAAAGGTAAATACAGTTAGCTACTGTTTGCATGCAAGACAGGAGGAAGCTGTGGACTCACATATCAGGACTATTCCATTCCAGAAAGGGTGCACAACCTGTTTTCTCAGAAGTTGTAGCTGTTCCTCTGCTTCCCCATCTGACCCTGCTGATAGGAGAATGAGAGGGTAAAATCTGCTTGAGTGTTGCTGTAGGAAGAAAAGGTGGTGCCATCAGGAATGCAGTAGCATTCCGTAAGAGCACTCTCATTGCTGCAGCTGCTGATCTCCTCCACAATGGAAAGTGCATCCAGTCTAAACACTATCTTAGCTTAAAAAGCAAGTTGTCCATACTCTATCATGATAGCATCCACCGCTCCAAACCTACATCAAACAAAAATATATCTTCATGTGTCTAGAATACTGATGTAAATTCAACTGTTTTTAACAATTTTTAAAATCTATATGGAAAGTCTCATTTCAACATGTAATGCAGCTGAAAAAGCAGCTAAGCTTGTTAAGGCACTCTTTGAGACTAAGACAAATGTTTTCTTTTCATTTAAAATCGTGAGGTAAACAAAAAATCTCAGAAAGGTTTCCTTTTCATTGGAATCAAGTTTAGACAAGTCAATTGGTAAGAATTTAGGGTTTAAATTTGTGAGGCCTTACTAGCATGACAAATTTCATAACTTTTCTTTTGTCTGCCACCATTTCTAAAGCCCCTAATTGCATCACGACAAGCAGAAAAGCTAAAGTCAATTAATAAGGCCTAAGATTCAAACAGCCATAAATCGAGTTACAAGGTGCATCTAACCAATCCTGTTTGAATCTCGAACACCAATTTGTGTACATGGTTGTCTACAGAATTATTGTTGAAAATATGTCAGAATTTGTTATTACAAACATCACTCATAAAATGGCTCTTTAGGCCACAAATGCAGATGTATGATCCCCCTTTCTAATGAACTAAGACTCACAAAAGAATGTGAAAATATAAGGTGAAATATGTACAATTAAATCCAGTCTACACTTCTAATGCATAAACAATTGAAACATTTTGATTGTTCCAAAATTAGCATCTATTTCCAGCAATAAGTCTTCGCAAACTATAACACAAATCAAGATACTTTCTCAATCATTTAGGTTGTGTTTCATCTAAAAAACTAACGCCCTAGACAGGTGTCAAGAACATTCATTATAACTTTTTCATACTATCTGGAAGAAATTGGAACAGACTATGGCATTCACAAGTAAGAGAAACTATAGAGATCTTAGTTACCAACACACAACTCACTCGATTTCACTTTACCATTAGCATATCATGATTCCCCATACATATAAACTGGATGGAGATGCCGATTGGAAAGCAAAAGTATGTATTATCGAATAGTCATCCTATGAACTTGCTAGATTAAAGATCAACTATCCTTAAAATAAATTGATAGGGACTATCACACAAAAAATTTACTTCCGATAATATTAAAACAAGCTATATAAGTGTATAATTACCGAACAATTCATCTTTGCAAAATAGGCTACAACTGAATTCACATAGCATCTACTAGGCAAGAAATTTTCTACTAAGCACGACGCATCTAATGAGGTTTGTATCTCTGTTCGAGTTCTTTATAGACTGAAGCAGTTTACAGCGCAGAAAATATAGGCTTTGTTGCTTAGCTTCCAGCCATATATTGTTAGATGGATTGGTAATGTTTATTTACTTTTGAGCATGTTCTTGAGATCGAAAGCCTGAAGTGTCAAATTCGAACAATATAAGGAATTGAAAGCCCCACAAGGGGATTGGGGCTTTCAATTCCCATATGGAGATTGGCTTGGCCATGACCAAAAACTGGCCTTTTCCTTTTAGTATTTCAAATTACAGAGTAAGAAATTCGTTAAGAAATGCAGAGCAACAGCTCTTAACTTCAATCCAGCTGGTGGTGATTTTACATACAGCAGAAACCAAGGCAACAACCTTGCCTTATGAAATAATAGTCATAAAATTGAAATAATCTATTCAAAACAAGAGAAGCCAAAAGCAACTTCCTTATAGAAAATCTTATGCCACTGCCTTTTATTTGTAACATAGTTCAAAAACTCAGACTCGGTAAAAAGTTGGCAGCCTAACATTTGGACTTAGATTCGGGACTCAGCAAAATAAATACACAAACTAAACTTAAATAATGCAAATGATGCATAAAGAACAGATTTCCTATTTAGAATTTACATAAATCTATTTGACCATAATTAATTTACTCTCAGAAAACCACTGAAAATTTCATAAAAATAGGGGGGAAAAACACTGTTTATGTTATTTGAATACATTTGGTGCAGCCTAAAACAATATCTATGTTTTACTTTTAAAAAGTGGAGTGGAGATATGGGGTGGCAGCCCCCTGCACTGTCAAGGGACAGGTACCAGGGGAAGTACCAGAAATGTGTATCCTGTCACAATATAGGGCAGGGTCCAAGGGTGAAGCCCCTGCGACCAACTTCAAATTTTGGTCTTCAAAGCCATACGAATTTTCATAATTCATTCTCTTCTCTAATTCAGATTATTTTGATGATGGATCATAGAATCTATCCAAAACATTGATAAAAAATTGTTCGTGTGGTCAAATCCAGAAGTTATGAAATTCAATAACATGAACTATAAAAATTTATTATCTTTAATTTCATCAAATATGACGTTTTCTCTAATTTGCTTTTAACTAACCATTAATAATTCCTTTCAATCACTCGGCAATCAACTCATGCGGCTGAGACCCTAAAATGACAAAAAAGTCAGTGTTTTTATCAATAGTGAGCAAACTGTCTTGGTAGACAAGTCTGCAGAGAAATCTCGTGAGTTTCAAGCAAGTCTCGCCAAGAAATTCGCGAGTTTCTCTGCAGGAATTGGCTCATGAGTTACTAGCCAGGTTCGTGAGTTTGGCGAGAAGTCGCCAAGTTTGAAAAGTATGATTTGTAGCCATGTTCGCAAGTTTTTAAACCCAAAACAACGGCCTCGCAAAATAGAAGAATACCTATAAAAAGATAAAGTACCAGAGGCAACGACCTGACGGCAAATCTTGTGAATGTAGCCATATAATAAAGTATTATATTAGAGATAAGATGCAGTCTCATTCAGGAGGCTGCTGCTCCTATTTTAATGTGCAGGTGCTCCATAAAAGATTAAAATCCTGCATCCAAGCTTTTAAGAGTGGGGCTGAAGGATTATAGCGCCCAGTGAGATAAATTAGAAATTAGTAGTAACTTAATTGTAAGGACAACAGAAAAATCGCATTTGAGGTCTCTTCATTGAAAATGGGTTCCATGGAGTCGGCTACTGCTCCCACTCAAGTTGCGCATAAAACAGAAAAAAATTGTAACTGTAAATTTAAGAGTCCTTTTAATAAATCAAACCCCATGAAGGGAGCTACATTTTCTATTTATCCTGGGGAGTAATCCAATGAAAAGTTTCAGAATATGAAACACAGACGGCATAAATGCCCTACACAAAATGCCAAGGGGTCTGCCTAAAAATTTGCAGCACCCCTATATATGTATATCATCCTAAAAACTTCAATTTTAGGGATTAAAGATTTTCATTGCCTGGGATTCACTGTTTGTCTACAAATAGCTCCACAATTTCCTGAGCAGCACCCGGCATTGCCTTAGAGCGACTACTTTTCACAGAGAAGAGTTTAAGCTACTAATAGGAATGGAAAGCAAAATGTTAAAAGAAGGTGCTTAGCTTGTTTCTTCGTTCCTGACAAATTGCAGACTAATTATGGTCTGCCCTTGCTGATACTGTTTGGTAAACAATTCTTCAATTTTCTGATAAAAATCTTTAAAAACAGCAACAGAGCCCAAAATTCCGTTCTCTAACGAGACCACAAAATTTTCTTTTTCTATAAACCCTGGGCAACATCCTCCATTATTTTCACGAATTTTTTCATGGCCTCAGAGAGAACGACATAATCTGATTTCTATCATCGAAAATTCAAAAATATTTAATGGAGAACCTTGGAAGTTACAGGTAGATATTCAAAATTATTCAGTACAAGTAGATATTCCAGATATTCTAAACAGAATAATATCTAAAGATTCTAAACAGAATACCTCCCAAATTGTGAAAGAATATCTAAAGATTCTAAACAGAATATCTAAAGATTCTAAACAGAATACCTCCCAAACTGTGAAAGAATATCTAAAGATTCTAAACAGAATCCTTCCCAAAGAAAGATAGAGCATTGTAAAAGGTCACCTTATCATTATGTAAGGCTTCAAATTTACGAATCTTATGGAATTAAAAAAAATATAAATTAAAATGGCTTGTGCTCTTCTTAAAATAGCACTAACCATATAAATCTAATTAAAATCTAATTTATCATAAAACTTTATCTTTGAGAATCCTCATATTAATTATAATCTTAATTAACCATAATCATTATCTTAATTGAATCATAATCATTACTTTAATTGAAATGTAATCTTAACGGAATCTAAACCTTAACTCTAATACTAATTTTGGTTATAATCTTAATCCTACTTAAACCATAACCCTAATAACCTCAATAATAACCTAACTCTAATGCTAATCCTAACCCTAACCCTAATTGAACCTTAACCAATCCTTAATACTAATTCAAACCCTAATACTAGTCACAAACCCTAACTGAACTCTAACCCTAAGCCTAATTGTAATCTAACTGTAATTTAATTCTAACAACACCTCTAATGCTAATATTAACCCCAACCTTTATAATAATTGAACCCTAACCCTAATTAAACCTTAACCTTAACGTAACCCTAATGCTAGCCATATTCCTAATTGAATCCTAACCCTAACCATAACCATAACATTTATCTTAATTTGAATCAAAATCTCAATTAAACCATGATTGAATCATAACCCTACCCTAACCATAATTATAGCATAACAATAATTATACCCTAATTTCCACTAGCACTAAAACTAACCTTAACCCTAATTATATCTCTAACTCTAATCCTAACCTTAATTATATCTCTAACCCTATTACTAATACTAGCCTTAATATTAACACTTACCCTAACCCCAATTCTATCTCTAATTGTATTCCTAAGCCTAATCCTATTTATATAGATCTAATCCTAACTATTAACCTAATCTACCCTAGCCTTAACCCTAATCCTAATTGTAATCCTAACCCTACTCCTAACCTTAATTATATCTCTAATTCTAAGCCTAACACTTACTCTAACTCTAACCCTAACCTTAATCCTAACCTTATCTCCAACTCTAACTCTAATTATAATCCTAACCCCTATTCTATCTCTAATTATAATCGAACCCTAATCTTATCTCTAACCCTAACCTTATCCCCAACCCTAACTCTATTTGTAACCTTAACCATAACTCTAATTTTATCACTAACCTAGTTGTAATCCTATTTTTAACTATAACTCTAACCCATATTCAATCTCTAACCCTAGCCCTAACCTTAATCTTAATCTTAACCTTAACCTTAACGTTTACCCAACGCTAACTTTAATTCTAACCTTAACCCTAACCTTAGCACTATTTCTATCTCTACCCCTAACCATAATCCTAATCCTAATCCTACTCGTAATCCCAATCCTAATCATATTTCTAACCCTAACTCTGATTTTAACCTTGACTCTCACCTTGAACCTAGCCCTAATATTATCAATAATCATAAGTCAAGCCCTTACACCATCCCTAACTCTAACCATAACCATAACCCTATTGCTAACCCTAAACATAACCCTAGCCCTATCTCTATGTATAACCCTAACCCTAATCATAATCCTAATCCTAACCCTGACCATACCCCCAACCCTAACTCTAATTATAATCCTATTCCTAATCTAAACTCTAACCTTAACCCAAACCCTAACCCTAATTGTAATTCTATCTCCATCTACAACCCAAACCCTAACACAACCTTAATTTTACATTATACATTTCTAATCATTTTAAATTCAAAAGTTGGATTCCAATATTTTTCTTAAATTCATATTTATTATTTTGATTTTTATGGCTTCCTCCTTTGTAATTCTATTGTGTAATTTGTGAATTTTATTATCTTCTTGTTGCTTTCTTCTATATTTTTAGTTCCTGTCGATAGAGGATTACTAATGCATTCATTTGATGCATTCTATTTTTCAAGCTAGCCAATCATATGAAACTAAATTTTAAAATATTTGTTTACACTTCTATAGTTCCAATTTTGGTATATTTCTTTACAATTTGAATAATATTATGTATCTCTTTTCTTATTGGTCTATTCTACAAACAATCATTGCAAAAAATGTATTTGCCTTAGTTAAATAGCCAATATTATTTACAACCATCCAAAACGACAATAAATTTTTGGTCTCCTTCGTAATGATAAATGATCCTTGAGATTCAGTGAAATTCGACAAAACCTAAGTAAAATATTATGTGGTAGGATGTGTATACAATGGAATTGGGATTTCAAATATTGTAAAACCAAATAAGATTCAACCACGTATAACCCTAGTTCTACAATGAAATACACCATACACTAATGAATAACCTAAGAACATGCAAACCAACAAATATGAAAGAGTATACCATTCACGTGCTCATTAAGGTTCGATCTTCATCATTTCCTATCTCCATTGACCATGCTTGATATTATGGTTGCTCTCATATTTTATGTGTGCACAAGAGCTCAATAAAGAATAGATTGTGGTTGTGTAGACGCTTGATTCATTGATTGAATTCTATTTCATTAATTCATTCATTAGAGATGGATAAGGAAAAAGGATCCTCTTTTATAGAGAGCACCCTAAAAATGAAGGATTGAGATTAAGAGGTGAAAGGATAAATAGTCGGCTCAAATTAGAGGATAGGTATAGGAAATAAGAAAATATTAGAGAGGTGGTTAGAGGTAAATTAAGATATGAATGACAAGTGTCGTGGAGGGAAAAAGCTAACAAAAAAATAAATAGATAAAAAATTATTTAATTAATAGAAGAGGTGGGGCCAATTAAATAAATAAAATATTTATTTAATTTAAGGAAAGGATAATTTAAATAAAAAATATATTGATTTAAATTGGGAAAGATAAGAAGAGGGTTGGTGAATTAATTAAATAAATAAATATCTATTTAATTAATAAAAGGATTAAGATAAATAATTAAATAAATAAAATATTTATTTAATTAGGTTAGGACAATTTTAGGTGTCTACATTTTACCCCTCTTTGAGACAGTGCAATTTATCATGTTGTTTCAAAGAAAAAAAAAAGCATTGGTAGAATAAGTTACCCCCGATAAGCAAGATGGCATGCCCCCTTGAGAGATTGGATGAAAATGAAGGTTAAAAGGGCTAAAGACAGGTGAAAATGGGGTCTCGAGAGATCAAGGCAACCACAAAGAGTCACCACGAGCAACTAGGACTAGCACAGTCCCTATAAATAGAAGTTAGGAAGAGGGATCACCTCATTTGCATCCATCACTTTCATTATTGACAGCTCGCAGAGCAAAGGAGAGCTTAAGAGCACAGTAAAGAAACTATGATAGAGAGATTCCACAGATTCAAGCACGTTCGACAACACAAGTGGCGTGAGGAGTATGACGAGTCAATATACCCTATCATACTTTTAATTTCATCTTTTAAAGCATCATTAATAGGGCTAGATTGCATGTGCCAAAAACGTGGTAGTTAGGAAATTTTCAAAATCGTGTATACGTTGCATATTAGCACGTCTAGGTTGCATCTTAGTGCGTATAGGGTATTAGCATGTCCATGGTCCAAGAAACTGCATCTATGGTTTGCAAAAGTGCATTTGTGATAAAAGTGTTTAGAGTCAATGTCGGCGTGTCTATGATGAACAATAGCGCATATATGGTCAAAGTGTGTATATGGCAGTTATAAATGCATCTGTGATTTCTTAGCATATCTGTGACAAACATAAGCGCTTATAGGGTAGAAGTGTGTTTTTACACTGTAAAACTATGTATAGGGATTATTAGCACATCTATGATAAACATAAGCGCATTTGTGGTCCCGATAAAGGCAAAATACATTGTCACTGTGATAAATAGGAACAACCAATAGGATAAGTCATCGAATTTATGAAATCCAGTGAGTGACCTAGCAAGGTAGGTTGCAAAGCGGCTGATGAAGTTGATAAAGCTCAAGAAAAACTAACAAGATTTTGACGCTAACACAGATGCACTTGTGATTGCACGTTGACTTAGCCCCTCTAGATTCGCAAGAGAGGTTTTCGCAGACATATTGACTGAGGCTACAACTAGATGAGCGTGACCATGTGATGCTGAGAGTGACCATGTGATGCTGAGAGTGACCATGCGACGCTGAGAGTACTAGGATTGTGGCATGCTACCTTTATGCCCGAGATTTCGAAGAATCTCAGTTTGCTATTTGTGCTGGTTGGCCGGTGGTATAGTGAGCACTGCACTTTTCGCTTGCCTATCGGGGAGATGTCTATGACACTAGAGGATGTCTACTACATTCTACACATTCTCATCTAGGAGGAGATAGTGGTCTACGACCAAGAAGAAGGAGATATGAAGGCTATGCATTGTGTGTTTGACTATTAGGATATGGAGGTCTGCGACAGTTATATTAGCAAGGATAAGATGTATGAGGTGGGATTGGTTAGGTTATCTTGGGCAGCAGTTGTCGATAGGGTGATTAGCTCAGTTACATCTATCCAAACTGCATGACGCACAGGATGTCTATTGGTTGGGGTCGGGCGATGGACATGATGCTCTCTCATGAGACTCAATTTGATTGGGGACCATGCATGTTGGCTCATTTGTATAATGATTTCCACCAGTTTGTCCACTTGGGTGGTTGTGGGATATCTATAGGTGTGACATTACTTTAGAAATGGGCTTAAAAGCATATTGCAATGACTATGCCAATAAGTTACAGAGGACGTGGGCCTAGCCAACCCTATGTACATATGTATAGCATGATCATATCCTAGCCTTGACGTGGGAAGATGGACTACTGGAGGTGGGTGATAGGTGATATTGACACAATCATTTAGTGGCCTTATTTGGATTGTGAACCTTGGGAAGAGGACAATACAGAGCTCCCGTACCATTTTCAAACCAAGTCTCTTATTGGCAGAACAACATATATCATTAAGAGCCATCTACTAGACAGGGTGTCTTGACAGTTTGGTTGGGTACAAGATCGGCCTATTGGATCTACAGAGTTTGAGCATACTAGATGGGAGATTCCTCAATGGGGATCGTGTTTATCCTATGAGGTTGTTGTGGCCAAGTTTCAGACATTGACTCTTGTGGCATGGCACCTGAGGTTAGATGTTGTGGATGTTCAGATGACACTAGATTATGAGGCCTACTTCTAAGTGAATCCCTTCCCACAGTTGACAGGTATTGGCGAGTCGATGCTTAGGATCAAGGATGATATAGATGGAGAGAGACCAGCCCACCAACAGAGGAGGAGATGGAAAGGCAATGGCTTAGAGGGAGATGATGAAGGAGATGGAGGGAGGGGTGGATGACCACCTGGCCACCACAGGGGAGAGGGGGCAAGATACAGATTCTTGGGATACAAATGCCACCTATACAACCATAGGGATAGGATGTCCCTCTCTAAGTTGAGGGAAAGGGAGGATAGGTAGGAGGAGAGGGATGGGAGTGGGAGGGTAGATATGAGCAACCTGAAGGAGGAGGTGGTTGGGATGAGCCAGCTCATTTTGGAGCCATGAGATCCCAGTTGTGGATTTTGGAGGACCAATTACAATTCTAAGCAGGGAAGATTGCATCACTTTGGGAGCAGGTTCAGATGGTGACAGTTGAGAGAGACGTAGCTATAGAGAGATACAAGAGAGAAAAGATTGCTATAGAGAGTGCTCAAGTTATTGGTTGAGGCGATATTGCCTCTGGTATGGATTGCATCTTTCAATCCACACAAGAGATAGCATACTAGCAGAACCTATATGATTATGTCGTGCCATCAAGCTAGAGGACAAGTAGTTTTTGTTGGCAACAACAAGAAGGAAAACTGAGAGGGGGGTGAATTAGTTTTCACTGGATTAAAACAATTAAGCACATTCTCATATCTGATCAACTGCAGCAAAAAGAAAGATAACAGCAATAACAACAACACACATAACACCAATATTTTTTATGCGGAAAAGTCGGTTAAGAGAAAAACCATAGTGGGAACCTACCCACAATGAAATAATACTTTGCAGTAGTATGTGTAAATATTATAATGGGGCACATGCATTCAGGCACACTGCCTAGAGATCACTGCTAAAATTACAATGACCCAGAAGGCTCCAAACCTCGTGGAATGTTCACTACCTTACAAAATGATTTGGACTACAATCCGGAAAGAGTGAAATTCAAAAATAGCATCTGCTAATGCCTAATGACAGTTCTAGTTAATCTCAAATGTTTGCTCTTCACCAATCTCTACTCTACACACCACACCGAAAGATGAATTCACTTGTTCGCACATACACCACTCTCTGATAATGCAAACTTAGCACCATAACCCAAATTATATGAATATGACACCCATTTATATAGATCATCAACCTTGACTACAAGGTCGGCCAAACCCATAACACCTAATTACAAAATTACATCAAACGATACATAAATCAACCACCAGACCAATATAATGACATAGATAGCATAACATGAACCTAAATCAAATCTCCAAATGCTCATCACCATCAAAAATCTCGCCGAAACCAACCGCAACACGTTACACCACCAAAATATTGCATAACACGAAGAATGTCACCAGATCATGAAAATCATCAAAAACTTGCACAATAATCAATGCAAAACACCAAGACAAATAGGACATGATTAGGAAACACCAACAAGCACATTAGAACCATCTGCAATAGCTGCACCAGCACCACTTATGCAAATCTCCATCGATCAACATGCTAATGTTCAAGAACACTCAACAACATCAACTCGAATAAGAAAGATAGCTTTTGGAGCACCAAATCACGAACCACTTGAAATGAAGATACATATGAACATCAAAAATATTCTCCCAAATCCACAACATAGGATATAATCATATTGGAGCTCACCGGATCAAAAACCAAACTTTGCCAGCCACTGAACAGAAAGACCAAAACCTCAAATGCAATCACCGAATCAAGTGATATGATCAAGAAGACTTTCAGATCATTGAAACCAATTCTCTGCAATACCAAGACACGGGAATATGTTGGCATCAATGACAACAACATATCCTAGCAACAAAAATATCCAACAATCTCCCCCTTTGGCATTGATGGCAACATATGAATGTGAAAAACAATCAATGCAAATGAATGAATCAACATCACCAAAATTCAACAGGCTCCCCCTAAGATCATGCACACAAAGCTTCGAATATAAAATGGTTTTTCACATGCTTCTCTCCCCCTTTGACAACAATGCCAAAGAAAAAAATTGATTAAGCTTCTCTCCTCCAAACAACATAGTCACAACTTTGAAACAACTCACTAACTACTCCAACAAAGTAGCAACATCAACTCATCAACCCGGACAAAAAAATAACACTTTAAAATCCACCAGATTCATCCATCTCAATGCACCTAGTTTTCATCGGGAGGGGCAGAGACCCCTAACTTGTCTCTCAAATGCACAAATGTATCTTCAGTCAAAGGCTTAGTGAAAATATCTACAATCTGATCTTTTGTAGATACATACTCCAGTTTTACTTCTTCATCACTAACTTTCTCCTCAAGAAATGATACTTAATTGATATATGCTTAGTTTTAGAACGCAGTATCAGATTCTTGGAAATATTAATAGCACTTGAATTGTCACAGTAAATAACAGTAGGTTCATCATACACAACACTAATATCTCTCAGCATCTGTTTCATCCAAACTACCTAAGTGCAATTTGTAGTAGCAACAATGTATTCAGCTTCAGTAGTAGATAGAGATATTCCATCTTGTTTTAAGCTCACCCATGAAACCAACTTCTTCCCCAAAAAGAAAGCTCCATCGATAGTGCTCTTCTAGTCATCTACATCACCTACCCAATCAACATCAGTATAGGCACAAAGCATAAAATCATGATTCTTTGGATACCATAGCCCATAGTCAGCAGTTCCCTTCAAGTATCTAAAAATTCTTTTAATAGTGGTAACACGAATTTCTTTAGGATCAACTTGAAATCTGGTACAAAGACACGCAACATGCATAATATTTGGTCTAGTATGAGTTAGGTACAACAATCCACCAACCATAGATCTATAGAAGGTTTGATTCACTTTCTTAGATTCATCATTCTTAGATAATTTGCATCAAATCACCATAGGAGTTCCAAAAGGTTTAGAATCATCTAACACAAATTTATTTAATAGTTCCTTCACATACTTAGATTGAGAAATGAAAATACCTTTACCGGTCTAAGTAATTTGCAATCCTAAGAAGAATTTCATCTCACCTATCATAGACATCTCAAATTCCTTTTGCATATCATCAGCAAACTTCATACTCAAATCATCATCTCCTCCAAAAATAATGTCATCCACAAATACTTCAACAATCAAAATGTTATCGTTCTCAACCTCAAAGTATAAGTTACTGTCAGCAGTACCTTTACAAAATCCTAACTTCATCAAATACTTATCTAATCTTGCATACCAGGCTCTAGGGTCTTGCTTCAATCCATACAGTTCTTTCTTCAATCTGCATATCATGCCTCCTTCATTTGATAAAGAAAATCCTTCTGGTTGCTTAATGTAGACTTCATCCTCAAGATCACCATTCAAAAAGGCTCACTTGACATTCATCTGTTAAACCTTTAAATTTTTATAAGAAGCAATCTAACAACTTTAATTCTAGCTACAGGAGCAAAAGTTTCTTTATAATCAATACCTTCCATCTGATAGCATCCCTTACATACCAATCTTGCTTTGTTTCTCACCACTTCACCGGCTTCATTCAATTTATTCTGAAACACCAGTCCCAATCACATTTTTGTCCTTAGATCTCGGAACAAGCTCCCAAGTGTAATATCCTAAAATTGCACCCCTTGCAATTTTTGATAACATTTGGGTCTTCGCCTTAGTGTTTGCGCCCCTCGGCCTGATCAGAGACCTGAATATGCTCATGCACATCAAAAACACATTGCAATTCAACCCTGCACTCTGCCTACACCTTAATCCTACCCCCAAAATAGGGTAGGACCAGGGCATGGCACCCTGGGATCCCCTATTTGGGACCTATTTTGAGGCCCCTCCTTTGTGGTAATCTCAAATCAAAGCGGGGAAATCCCCCCTATGTCGGCCTAAGTCAAAAAATAAGTCAATTTAATCCACTGGCAAGTATATAAGAGGGATTCCCCCTCTCATTTGACATCTAACAAAATTCAATCCAGCATTTGAGCATTCAAGAGATCAAGCATTCAAGAGCAATTGAGCATTTTTAGTCTTCCTTCAAGCTTTGGAGCAACAATAGAGACCAGATTTCAAGCATTGAAGAGGAGATCAACATTCTACTTCACAAAACCCTAATTTCATGTGGAGGCAACCAAAACTTCACAAGGAGGTATAAGCACTTCAATTTTATTCAATTCAACATCCACTCAAAAAGGTGAATTTCTACTTTCAGTCATTTCATTCACATTATTTCAACCAGTTGGTTAACTCTAAAATCAGGGTTTGATTTGAAGACAAACCCCTATTTGTAACACATTTCCCTTTCTTTATGTGTGCAAGAAAAATGTGCGCAACTATACTTCTGGAATTAAGATTTATTCGCAGAGATGGAAAAACCCTTTTCGACGTGCGCAGAGTTTGAAGGACCAATAGGAGGGCGCCCCTATCCAGACACACGGTCCCTGCAACTTTTGCTAGATTTCGCAGAGCAGCTCCGAATCATCTCAAACTTCTCAGATCCAGGTGCACGGCTGAATCTCGAATCTATAGATCATTGTTTTTGCATACTTTGTCTCCATTTTCAACACTTTGTCTTAATTCAATCAATCAACTTACAAAAGAGGGTTAAATCCCTTCCAATCTACTTAGTATTCAATCCTTGCATCGTTTGGAATTGGATCTAGTAGATTCATCTCCCTTAGTTAAGTTTCCCATTTTCCTCTATGTCGAGAATTGGCTAAGGTTCCCAATTTTCCTTTTTACACCAAGTATTATTATTTTCAATCTGATTCAGCTCCTCCTCCATGAATTTTATCCAATTCTCATCCTTACATGCTTCAACAACATCTTTAGGTTCAATTTTAGAAATCAAACATATCTTTTCAGCAACAAGTCTTCTCCTATTCATCACACCCTTGTTCTTACCACTAATATTTTGATTCTCAGAGTGATTCAATTTCACATACCTCGAAGTCTTCAGATTATTCTGATTCTCAAGCTCTTGAAGTCCTTCACTAGCAGCAACAATATCTGGATCAATTGTCTCTACCAGATTAATCTACTTTAGGATTTCATTATGTGCAAGCTTAGAGACAATACCTCGTTCATCAATATCATATCCACATGCTCTAATATGCTTACCGAAACATTCATCAACTTTTTCATTTGCACTTTCTACTATCTTTTTCAACCTCTTATTGTAACACTGGTAGGCCTTTCTCTTAGTAGAATATCCCAAGAAGATTCCTTCATCACATCTTGCATCAAAGTTTCTTATATCCTCATCTCTTTTTATATAACATTTGCTTCCAAAAACTCTTAAATATCTAATAGTAGGAACATGACCAAACCATAGCTCATAAAAAGTCTTACTAGAATCACCTTTTATATGCACCCAGTTGAATGTGTAAACAACAATACTAACAACTTCCTTCCAAAAGGTTTGTGCAACATTTCCTTCAATCAGCATCATTATAGCAGCATCCAAGATTGTTTTATTCTTCCTTTCAACAACTCCATTTTGTTGAGGGGTTCTAGGAGTAGATAATTGTCTTCTAATTCTATTCTTCTCACAGAATGTATCAAACTCACCAGACATGAAATCTCCTCCTCTGTCAAATCTCAGACACTTCAACTTCAATCCTGTCTCAGTCTCCACCTTTTCTTTAAATATCTTGAATTTCTCCAATGCTTTTGATTTCTCCCTCAGAAAAGTCACCCACATCATTCTAGAATAATAATCAATTAGCAACATGAAATACCTATCACCCAACATGATTCTCACTTTAGTAGGACCACACAAGTCAATATGCACAAGATCTAACAGTCCATTTGATGTATACAGTTTTCTTTTAAATGATGTTCTTATTTGCTTCCCTAACTAACATTCTTTACATATCAGATTAGAGGGCTTCACAATCTTAGGCAAATCTCTAATAGCTTGAGTAGAGCTTATCCTTATCATGCAGTCAAAGTTAACATGACACATCCTCCTATGCCACAACCAACTTTCATCTATCTGAGCAATCAAACAACTTTTCTCACCAACATTCAAGTGAAAAATATTACCTTTAGTCTTGGTCCTTGTTGCAATCTCTACACCGGAGTCATTCAAAATCTTGCATTTACTGAGCTTAAATTGCAAATCATATCCCTTGTCAACCATATGTCCAACACTCAGAATATTACGCTTTAATCCTTCAACATATAAGACATCATCAATGTTATTCTTATTATCAAAAGATATAGAACCTCTACCACGAATCACACAAGCTTTATCATCTCCAAATCTCACTATACCACCATCATACCTTTCCATACTTAGAAATTTACTTTTATCACCTATCATATGATGTGAACAACCATTGTCAATTACCCATTCATCTTTCTCTTCAATCTTAGCAGCCAAAGATTTCTCCTCAATGATGTAGTTTGTAGGATTCACTAGTACTAGATCATCTTCTTTGATAGCAACAAACACAAACTCATCTCCTGAATTCCCATTGTCTGATTCTTCATTTGTCACACCTTCATCAACAACATAATAACATCTCTTTTGATTTATGTGCTTCTGGTAGGACTTGTAGGGCTTATCATGCTTCTCATATCTATCATGCTTGTCAAATCTCATGTCTTTCATGCTTATCATACCTAGACATTCTTTTTGGACACCTAGAGGCAAAATGTCCTATCTTATTACAAGAAAAACATTTCAAAGGTAACTTTCCATCATACTTACTGGCTCCCTTAGGCAATCTCCGAGCATTTAGTGCTTCAAGCTCATCCAACTCTCTCTCCTGCTCTTCCATCTCTCTTATCACTCTTTCATATCTTGAAACCCTAGAAGAACTTTCTCCCAAATCATACAGCTACTTCTTGGATACATAGACTTTAAATGCAGTCTCAAATTTATCATGTGATTCTCCAAATTCGCTTAACTCAAATGCAACAATCTTACCAACCAACATATCTCTTGTCAAATTAATCACACTTCAGATCTCATCAATAGCAGCAACCTTAGCTTTATAAGCAGAAGACAAAGATCTCAATACCTTATCAACAATCTCATCTTCCTCAAAAGTTCCACCAGCACATCTGATGTTCATAACAAGCTCATTCACCTTAGCCATAAAGGAATTTATGTTATCATCTTCTCCCATTTATAGTGTTTCATATTTTCCCTTCAAACTATGGAACTTAGCAACTTTAACTTGTGCATCTCCTTCATACAAGACCTCAAGCTTCTTCCATATCTCATGTGCAGTCTAAAGTTCCATCACATTAGTCATCTCTAAATTAGTCAAAGCACTCAACAACGCTTCCTTAGCCCTTATGTTATGTTCAACTTCCTTGATCTCATCAGCAGTAATCGGTCTATTCTTAGGAACATTGTAACCATTCTTTGTAATCTTCCAATAATCTTCACCAAGACACTTCAGATGAACTTCCATCCGGTCCTTCCAAATAGTATAATTACTTCCATCAAATCTAGGACTCTCCTTCTTAAACACATAGGTTTCCATCTCGGATCTCCTCAAGCGTTTAAGCTTCTTCCAGAGAATCTAGCTCTGACACCACTTGTTGGCAACAACAAGAAGGAAATTTGAGAGGGGGGTGAATTAGTTTTCACCAGATTAAAACAATTAGGCACAATCTCAGATTTGATCAACTGCAGCAAAAAGAAATATAACAACAATAATGGCAACACACATAACACCAATATTTTTTATGTGAAAAATCCGATTAAGGGAAAAAAACATGGTGGGAACCTACCCACAAAGAGGTAATACTCTACGGTAGTATGTGTAAATATTATAATGGGGAATGCACATGCATTCAGGCACACTGCCTAGAGCTCACTGCTAAAATTACAATGACCCTGAAGGCTCCAAACCTTAGGGAATGTTCACTACCTTACAAAATAATTTGGACTACAATCCAGAAAGAGTGAACTGCAAAAATAGCATTTGCTAATGCCTGATGACAGTTCCGGTTAAGGTCAAATGTCTTCTCTTCACCAATATTTTCTCTACACACCACACCGAAAGATGAATTCACTTGTTCGCACATACACCACTCTCTGATAATGCAGACTTCGCACCATAACCCAAATTACATGAATATTACACCCATTTATATAGATCATCAACCTTGACTACAAGGTCGGCCAAACCCATAACACCTAATTACAAAATTACAACACATGATACATAAATCAACCACCAGACTAATATAATGACATAGATAGCATAACATGGACCTAAATAAAAACTCCAAATGCTCGTCACCACTGGAAATCTCACCAAGACCAACCGCAACACGTTACACCATCAAAATACCGTATAACACAAATAATGTCACCGAATCATGAAAATCATCAAAAACTCGCACAATAATCAACACAAAACACCAAGACAAATGGGACATGATTAAGAAACACCAACAAGTATATTAGAACCATCTGCAATAGCTGCACCAACACCACTTATGCAAATCTCCATCGATCAACACACTAACATTCAAGAACACTCAATAGCAGCAACTCGGATAAGAAAGATAGATTTTAGAGCACCAAATCATGAACCACTTGAAATGAAGATACACATGAACATCAAAAATATTCTCCCAAATCCACAACATGGGATATAATCATACTGGAGCTCACTAGATCAAAAACTAGATTCTGCCAACCACTGAACAGAAAGACCAAAACCTCAAATGCAATCACCAGATCAAGTGATATGGTCAAGAAGACTTCCAAATCACTGAAACCAATTCTTTGCAATACCAAGAGACGAGAATATTTTGACATCAATGACAACAACATATCCTAGCAGAAGCAATATACAACAATTTTGTGATGATGTCTGAGGCTAGGAGTTGAGGATGAAAATAGAGATTAGATAGTGTAGGGGTGACGAGACCTCCTAAAGCAGGGACAATTGCAAGTTCAGTTGCGGCAAGTCCTTTAGGAGCTCAAAGGCCACACAAACCATCAAGGTCAGAGGGTGGTAATTCATCATATCCCCTTTCCAAATCCATTTTTCGTCCCAATACCGAATTTTGTATGATGATGCTGACACCTACAGGTGATTTTGTAGCCATTTTGAGATATGACACCTTGTATCATGACACTAATTATTTTTTGATCTATATATATGAGATGAGACTCATTCCTAGCAACTATATGCTTATATGATAATGTATGATGATTAAAATGTTTAATTGTGATGTTTATGCTATGCATGTTATGATTCTATATGATGTTTATATGCTTTTTAAATGATCGTGTTGCATGTACTTGCTATGATTTCTATGATGCAACTATGATGTATGCTTATAGATGCATGATGTAATTATGAACCATGTGATGATGTTTATGTAATGCATTTACTTATGATATGATGATTTATATGCCCCTAGCATGATTATGATGTATGTCTTAAATAATGATGATGCTATGACATTATTATGCGATGGATGTGTGCATTTATGATGCTTACATACTTATGTAACAGATGCAAGATGTATGCACGTAACAATAATATTATTATGATATGCAGGACTAACTATGCGGTGATGCAAGAAGAATGCATGACTTTATTTTTGGTGTGTCATTATACTCATTCAAATGATGTGTGACTGCACGAAACAAAGGGAGATGAAGAAATCAGACAACAAAATGTAGAAGATATGGAGGTGAAATGAGCTTCTTGTGTGTTTATCATCATTGATTTTATTATGGCAAATGTCTTGTGACCATCCAAATATAGGTTCAACCTAGATAGTCATTGTATCATTTGCATGGAGATGTTTACACTAGACCCATAGTGCCCTCATATCCTTGGACAAGTCATAGTATTACTAGAAGACAATCCACAAATAGTAAAATAGATAATCATGCCCATCCTGACCACTCTAGTCCATAGACATCTTTGAGAAGCATATAAAATATGACACCATAAAAAATCAAATCAAAAAGAAATTCAAAAGACTTGACACCAACAGATCCTTAAATCCTCAAGTTATAAGTGTATCTTACTATTGACGATTGTTTTGACACACTTGCCAACAGTTAGGTAGCCAATGTGAACACTCACCACCTCTCCTGAAAAGCAATAAGTTTTGGGAAACTAATCACTCCAAGGTCTCTATAGTCGGGTCTCGACGGTGATGGGCAACCCAATGGTTGATGTGGTTGTACCTGTTAAGGGGCCTGCTAGTTAAAACTAAATCCCAATAATCGTTAATAATTTAACTTCCTTTTTTTTGTATTTTTTATGATTTAAAATTCTTCTAGAAATAAATTGTAAGAGACAAGGGAAAAAGAAAATAACGGTGAAACCAATTCAATGACAACTTAATGAACTACTTAATTAGTACCCTGCAATCCAAAAATCATCAAATATTATCCAAATCAGCATTCAATAACGAACCTCCAGTAAACCTGCAAAATCAACAACCTTACAGACTCATCTAAAGAATATCACCACAATATTGTCTATCCCAGTATTCCTCATACACCACTTACGCACGTAGCATGAGTCATAAAGCAATAAACAAAAGATCAGAACACGTTTATGATTTCAAACAATAGACATTATCGGATTACAAAGAACAAACTCGTAGAACATATGCATAGATCATGCAATCTATAAGCTGGTTCTTGTATTAATTTCAAAGAATGGGTAACAAAAATAACTCAAGTTCATAACAATCTGCAAAAAATAATCTAAAATTTTTAAGTGGGCCTCAAATCATTAATTTGTGGACCCCTACAAATGAATCAAACTCCTCAATTTGTAGAGTTTTCTGCCCTACTTTCTAGGAAATAAACCTAATCTAAATTAAGAACTCAAAAGCTAGGAGTCGCAGTTAACTTTTAAGTTTCTGCTTCTATACTCCAGTTTACTACTACGAAATGGAGGTTATGTGAGCACTACGAAGACCATGCTATATGAGCCAAGCTTTCGTAGTGATGCAAAATTTTGCTCAAAACTGGAACATGAGTTGGAGATGTAGTTGGAGTACTAGTGGGTAAGTCATGCAAATACTCCTCTCAAAAGTCATGCTATATTTAGTAACTATACATTTATCTTCTACTTCTTTTTATAGGGCTTATAAATGTTGATGATACATGCAACTACCTTGACAAGAGAATCAACAACATGCTTGATTATGAATTTATACTTTTTCAAAACTTCCTCTGCATTATCTCTTTCCTCCTCTAACTCCCCTACTGTCTCTGCAGCTTGTTGACATCGTGTTATCAAATATGTATATTTGTCCATCAATGTAACAGTAAACTGAGCCGGAGGTCCTAAAAGCTAGACCTCGTATGCATCCCACTGGCTGAGTATCTTCTTTTCGTCCATAGCTCTCGCATTGGTTATCCCTAGCCCAAAAACTCTGAGTAACTGTCTTACAAAATCTTCATACTTTTCTACCATCTCGAGGAGGAAAACTTGAATGTCTGTTACATCCTTCAAATATTGCTGAAGCATTTTCATCTTCAACTCCAAAATGTATGTGTAAGATTGCAAATTCTTACAACTGTCTCCACCTAGGAGGTCCTCCTCTATGATTACTTCTTCTCCTAAGCGCAAAACCTTATTCAATACCTGAAACTGCTTGCTAAACATGTTGAGCTTCTGCTCCCATTGCTGAGAGCAAGAAGCTAATGCTCCTCCTACCTACATCGCCTCCTTGTATTCCCTCATGGTATTCTGTAAAAATAATCTAATTTTGGATGCATTTATTTGTGCCCATGATTTTGTTGTGGCGACCACTTGTCTTACCTCAAGCAATGCCTTTACATCTCCCTCTAGGAGTGATGAGGTTGAAGGTAAATTATCATTTTTACAAGTATCTAAAGGCCTGCCCATTTCTTGCAACAGCTGCTTCTACTGCTCCAGCTGTGCTTTGACCTCTACATGGGAAGTGTATTCCTTCTCCATTCACCCCCTGACAACACTGGTATCCAGTTCCAAGGTATCCAATTCCCACCACTTCGTTTGCTTACCTAGTTTTACCTGAGACACTTGGCACTTTGGGGAGCTTTGACCTTCTACTTATAGAGAAACTACTACATCCGCAACCACCTCACCAGAACCTGTTCTTGACAAATGATGCACAGTCTTGGCTTTCTTAACTTTCCTTGGTTCCTCGATGATTACTTGTTGTAGTGTAACTTTTGGTAACACTAATTTCCTTTTCTTTTTGTCAGAGGTGAATTCTAACCATTGTGGCACATCCTTATCTTTATCACCTTTGTGAGGTACGATGTCGATAGTCACAATGTGCACATCTAATTGTTCCTCTGCTTCATCTTTCTCTTCTTCCTCTATGTGCTCAGGGCCTTGAGGTGAAGCAATTTGGCGGGCCAAACTAGTTTGGAGAGCAATATCAACGTTCAACTGTTGTTGCTTGTGCAACTCTCCTAGCCTATCACTGACCTCTTCCCCAAATATCCTGCCATCCTTATCCACTTCTCCCATACCTTGCCCAGTAGCTATCTCTTTCAGAAGATCTTCTTGGTCCTGTGGGGTTAAGATCAATCTTTTGTTCAACAAATCTTCAACCTCATTTCATTCTTTCTCTCCTCCATGTGGTTGCTATCCCATAGGTTGTTCCTCGTCTTGGTCAGAGTCTATTTCAATATTATGGACACTTATAGTTTTTGTGGTAGGTCTAAATGCCTGTGTCCTAGGAGGCACTATTGTTGTATCAGCTAGTGGTGGCATAGGGGGAGTAGTAAATAGAGCTTGTGTTGTGGCGGTAGATGGAGATTGAGTGGGTGCACTTGTCGTATCAAGAGGAGGTTGTGCGCTTTCATTTGTTCTTCTTCCTCCTGAGTGCCTTCTCCTAGAGTTTGTCCAATTGTTGTCCTCACAAGAAGTACCTCTTCTAGTGGCACAACACCCAGCCCTTCTCTCACTCCAAAGTCTGCAGCCTTTTTCAAGAGTTCAAATTTTCTCATTTGTTCCTTAACCTTCTTCATCAATTCCTCAGTACTCTCTTCAGGCTCAGCAGCTTCATCTGGGTCAGTGGACATGTTCTTTCGGGAACTAGACCTCATTTTACGGGCATACTTCTTATAACCCCTTGATTGGGGCACACCCGAGGTAGATTCCTTATGCTTCCCTTTTGAAGTGCTTGGCCTAACCCTCAAACTGAGCCACTGTCTAGTTCTATTTATAATTGTTTGAGTTATTCGGTCTATATCTATACCTTCATGTGCATACCACCTTATGGGAGAGAGAGGCTTCTTGTCAATTTCTTGTTCTTTATATACAGAATCTAATAATTCTCCATCATCCCTCTACTCTTTGGGGAGATTGGTTTATATTCCAAAACTCCTAATCTGAGGTACTGACAGCCTATAATAATTCTTTTCTCTAACCTCAAAACTGTCTTGGAGGTTTTTCCAAAAGTCCTCCAATTTAGGCTTGTGCCCCTCTTATGTTTTTGGCATGGTTTGTTTGAGCTTTCCACAGGGATCATAATACTCCCTTGCATAATTAAATTCCTTAAGATTTAGATCCTAGAGCTCTTGCTCTGTCATCTTTGCTACCTGAATTTTTGAACAAGAGAAATAACCAATGGAAACTGAGAAATCTATTCCCACCCTGTGTTTCAAGGACAAAAGGGATAGGAGGTCGAGCATTTGCCTAACATATTCTAACAAAATGATGCGATCATTGCAATATTGCAGCAATAGAATAGGGTTCCCTGTGAATCCACTGACCCTGATATATGTAGAGCACTGGTTCTGAATGAACCAGCATGCCCATTCTCTGATGATTGCCATTGTTTCAAGGCTTATCCTATAACCTATATCACCTGTGAGTTTGATTATAACAGGGAAGAGGAAGGCATTGGTGATTCTTTTAAAGTGTGCCTTTGCATTGTTTAGAGGGAGTTGTGAGTAATACTCCCACACCTTTTTTTTTCCCTTCCTCATCTCCCAGTTGGCCCTCTACCTGTAGTCCCAGGTATTTACCTGCTCGCGCAGCCACCTAGATAACATAGGAAGTGAAAAATAATCTCTTCATTTGATGTACTTCCTTCATCTACTTATGGATGTTATCGGAGAGGATTTCAGCCCAGTCAAATTATTGCTTCCCTATAAGGATAGTTGTCATGAAATGGAACATCCAAGGATGGAAGTGTTGACAATCTGGCTTGCCAAAGGCCTTACTTAGCATGATGATCAAATGTCGCTGTAGCTCCTTAAAGTTTGCCCTCAAAACATTTGTGGCTTTTAGCGTTGTCTTTCTCTCCTCCCCCAACTAGTTCTCATTCATGTGCCTCTTGTTTGAGGCAATATTGTTATTTCATAGTCCAAGGGCTTCTTCTTCAGTCGTTAGGAGTACTTCATCCCTCGCAGGATGCCGAACACAAATCCCAACATATCTGCTAACAAGTCAATTATCGTTCTACCCTAACCATCTGTGCACTTTCTTGTATCTACATTATAGAACTATGCAACCCTCATGATGAATTCAGGAGCTTGGACTGATTGTGGGAAAATGGATGCCTCTACTAGGCCTAATCTCTTAATCCTTCTCAATGGGGCATCTAGCCTTGGTTGGTCTAATTGTGCCTTGATATCCTCCAACTTGATGTGTCCCACCTCTATGTCTGTCACCCATTTAATCTAGTCATCCATCTTTGAAACATGAACCTATCCTTGATATTGATATTTCATGGTTACGAGAAGTTTTTCTAACTCTTTGCCTCTCTTGCTGGAAGTTGGGTCCATCTAAACACTCTGATCTGCAAGAAAGAATCAAGAATTAATCCATTGCATACATAAAAATATCAATAACATCATCCACCTCGGGACTCTGGGGTGGATAACTTCCTTTTAAGACAACTGACCTCGGAACTCCAGGGTTTCGGGGTTAGCATGGGTTTGAAAAACAAACTCTTGAACTTTGGGGTTCCGAGGTAGATAACTTGAATAGAGTTCGGAACTCCAGGGTTTCGGGGTGGATAGGAAAGGTTGACTTCAAGACCTCGGGGTTCCGGGGTAGATCAATATGGCATAAAAAAAAAAAATGTTTTAGAACTCTGGGGATTTGGGGTTCCGGGGTTAAAGCAGTGGCCAAATAAGAAAGGACCTTGGGACTCCGGGGTTTTGGGGTTCCGAGGTCTGGGGTAGTTCAATTTGAAAATTACAAGATGATCCAAAATTATGGGGTTCCGAGGTAAAGGCATGACCAAAGGAACTGGGGTTCCGAGGTTAGCAAATGACCTAGCTCGGAACTTTGAGGGTCCGGGGTCTTGGGGTGAAGAAAACTAGGGCACGCGGGAAAATATAAACTAAAAAATAAAAGAAACAAAAAGATCTAAACACGAAAACACAAGGAGGGAGAAAAAATCTACCAACTTGGTGAGAAAAAACATGCAAAACACTCGACAACATAGGGGCATGAAGTCGGGAGGTCACAACTAGAAGCTCTGAGAAACTTGAGTGCACAAATGAACTTAGAAAAGTTCATTCCTCTTATTTATACCCCCCCTAACTTCATATGTACGATTGCCTTAAACAAAACCTCAAGAGTCCAGGGTTTTGGACTTCCAAGGTGACAAACAAAAAGACAACAAAATTCACCTCGAGACTCCGAGGTTCCAGGGCGAATTGCAAAACAAGAAAAACAAGCAAAAGACCTCGGGACTCCAGGGTTCCAAGGTGAAAGGGACAAAACAACCTCAGGACTCTGGGGTTGAAGGTACAAAACAACTTCAGGACTTCGAGGTTCTGAGGTTGTTAACAACAAAACATGAAGAACTCGGGACTTCGAGACTTCGAAGTTTCAAGGCTTCAACGAAAAAGGACAAGGCATGAATTCGGGACTCCGGGGAACCAGGGTTCCGAAGTTGTGAACAAACAAACAAACACCTACTTCAGGACTCCGGGGTAGGACCAACAAAAACAAACAAAGGACCTCTCGGCACTCCAGGGTTCCGAGGTGTCCAGGCAAAAACTAAAAAAAAACAAAGCTACAGAAAGCAAAAGAGGGACCCATGTTTTCAAAACAAGAAAACTAATGGGGTTAGGTATGCAGGGCATAACACTTACCACATGTTAACATATTTTGATCCAATCATAATGTTGTCATCCTGATAAAGGATAGATAGCATTGAAGAAACTTTTTATAGTCAAATTCTACCAAAAATTTGATTTTTTGAAAGCCCATTGCTTCTTATGTCTCATTTGAAATTGATATTTTACTGTAGAGAAGAGTGAAAAATTTATTGTGGATTGACGATGCAAGTGATATTTTATTGTGAATTGTGCATGGAAAGAAGGAATGAAAAGGCAATGCTCCTCACAACGTGTAATGCCAAGGATCCACTTCCATCACTAGGTCTAGGATATGCCCCCAGTTATAGATATGACCTGATTTATTGTGGGTGAAGAGAAAAGCAAAGAGAATTTATTATAGAGCGCTAACCAATCTTAGGTGGGAAAATAACAAGCCGAGATGGGGATGGACAAGTTTATTATGGAACAATAGGATATGAGTGTGTGCAAAGTGAAGGGATGATGTTGAGTCCTGAAGAAGGGAGGAGCAAAAGTCCTTATGCGTGGCGTTGGTAACCCGATTTTCACCATGGTACTCGCCCAAGGCACCACCAAAGTGGTTTTCACTATTGGACAAGTTTATTTCTCCTTACTTTTTTCAATTGTTTTATTTTTTGTCACAAGGCACCTGTTTCCCAGGTTTTCGCCAAAGTGATGATTTTTCCTTCTTTTTTTAAAAATTTTTTAATATTTTTTTAATAGGATTATCTGAAAAGCTATATCTAGAAAAGTGAACAAGGAGTATCTCTAATAGGTGTGATAACACTTGTGCAATAGTCCCAAGTGCAAGTTTAAGTTGAATTTGCCAATTACGACCAACGTCATGGACTATATTTTTAAGGATTCTGAGAATAGTTTTGTTTGATGTCCTAGGTTGACCATTACCTTGGGGATAATATGGAGTAGAAAAGCGATGATGGATATGGAATTGGTCACAAATCTCACAAACATCTTATTTTTGAAGGGAAGCCCATTGTCTGTAACGATGGAAATGGGGACACCGTATCTTCAAATGATGCAATTGAGGATAAAAGTTGCAATCTACATACTAATGGTTTGGATGAGAGGGATGAGCTCAATCCACTTTGTGAAATATTCAGTGTTTGTGATAACGAATTCATGGTCGTTGGATGATGGAGGGTGAATCTTTCCCATGAGATTGAGTCCCCATTGGTAGAAAGGTCACATTGTAGCGATCGGTTAAAGTTCTTATGCTGGTGCTATTGGTATTTTGGTATGGTTTTGTCATTGATGTCAACACCTACTAAAACACTAGCACTCTGGAGATCCAGCAGCATTCACCGGCAAGCAAGTAACTATTGCACAGTTACTGGTATATGGTTCACCAGCAGGATATAATGATCAGCGACACTTGGAATGATATGGAAGACACTTGGTAATGTCAAAGACATCGTGTGGACACTTTGTTTTGAAGAATTAATCATTGGTATATTCATATTTGCATATTTGCTTTTACCGGCAAATAGGTCCAAAGCTACCTAGGGTTACACCGGCAGGTTTATCTTTTCCAGATCAACATGGCACGCTATGGAGATGATTTATTATTGTTGTAAATGCATTAAGCCAACATGTTTAATCGGTTATTGCATCGGATATCATATTGTTTGTAAAATGTTTTATTGTAATATCTTGTAGAGCTGACCTACTAAAATTGGTCTTAGGTTATGGTATAAATGTGAGATCTTATTTGTAAGATCGAATGTGGAATGCGAAAAAGAATTGTGAGAAGGTATATGCAAGATTAAGCAGAGCTATACACGAAGACATCATTTGAAGGTGAAGCTAGGTTTTTGTAGAAGCATATAAGCATTACACCGATACTGAATCCAACATATGAAGATGCTATTTTGTGTAGTACATTCTTATTGGATTTAACCATCCAACTGTAGTCAGTGTGACTCCCATTCTGTGATTGAGCAGTGAGCTCTAGGCTGTTGGCCTTTCTGCATGTGCAGACCCCATTTATGTACACTTACTATCTGCAGTAGTATCATCTAATTTTGGGTAAGGTTTCCCACCATGGTTTTTCCCCTTACAGGGTTTTCACGTACAAACATCGGTGTTATGTGTTGTGGATGACTTTATGTTTATGTTTTATGCATTAATCTTTACCGGTATAGAAATTAACTATTAACACTGTCCACTGACATACTTAACTAGTTTACCAATATTAAGCATTAAGTTGGTTAAGTCATTTTTGGTTTGAATTTATTAGACAACTGATTCACCCCCCCCCCCCCCCCCCCCCCACCTCTCATTTGTCTCTGGGACTTGACAATTGGTATCAAAGCTTAGTCCTCTTTTGCAGAAGTTTAACAACTTGAGGAGATCCAATGACTACTAATTATTTCAGGAAGGACAATCCTAAACTTTATGGAACCAACTATGGGATATGGAAGATCAGAATGGAGACACATCTGAATTGCATTGGTAAAGACATCTAAAAAGTTACAAAGAATGGTTATACTGCTACTGTAGCTGGTCAGACCGCTCCAACTACCTTAGCTAAAGATGAGGAGAATGATTGCAAAGCAAGAGAAGCACTTTTGATTGCATCATCAGATCAACAAATCATGGGATTATCAGATAGCTCTACTGCTAAAGTTATTTGGGATCATTTGGAAACATTGAATGAAGGAGATTCCACAGTCAAGATTGCAAAACTTGAGAGCTTCCGAGTCAGGTATGAACATCTGAAAATGGAAGAAGATGAAAGGATTTCTGCTTTTATGGAAAGAGTAAATGAAATTGTTTTGGGTATTAAATGTTGTGGAGGAACCTTGAGTGAGGATGAAATTGTTTCAAAAATCTCAAGAGGTTTGCCATTGGCATATAAAATGAAGGTTACTGCTATAAATGAGTTGAGAACAATGCCTAATACATTAGTAACTAGGGATACATTGATTGGAAAACTTTCAGCCTTTGAAATTGAGGAATTTGGTCTTGTTGCTACTATAAAGACAGATTTGGCCTTTAAAGCATCAACATCATCTGCTCCATCATTTGACAAATCAGATTGGAAAGCCTTTTATGCAAGAGAACTTGAAGAAATTAGGAAGGAGAATGAAGAGCTTGAAGAACTTGAAGCACTATTTGCAAGGAAAATGCCTAAAGGTCCAATTGGAAGTAAGTATGAAGGTAAAGCACCCTTTAAATGTTTTAACTGCAATAAGATTGGTCATATGGCTTCGAGATGCCCTGATAGACATGCTAGACTAAGAGAATAAGCTAGAAGAACATACAAGCCTAACCCTGAATATCAAAGATACAGATTTAAGAAGAACAAAGACAAATCTTGTTACATTGTTGATGAAGGTGTAACTGATGATTCTGATGAGGATCTAGCAGACAATGGATGGGTTTTTGTTGCTATAACAGAAGATCAACCGGCACCTACTGCTCAACCGGTAGAAAAAGCCCTAGTAGCTAAAGTTGAAGTAAAGGATGGATGTATCATTGACTCAGGATGCTCAAATCATATGACAGGAGACAAAGGTAAATTCTTGAACTTTCAAGAATACAATGGAGGTTTAGTAAGATTTGGAGATGACAAAGCCTGTTCAATCAAAGGTAAGGGTACAATATCTCTTGATGGTAAGCATAACACTGACAATGTCTACTACATTGAAGGATTAAAACATAATCTTTTAAGTGTTTGTCAATTGGTTGAGAAAGGATTTCAATTACAATTTAAGGATGGAAAATGCAAAATCATGAATAGAACTGGTTTAGAAATTGCAACCGGTAATCAGACTAGAGGTAATATCTTTCATTTGAATAACAGTGAAAAGGCATGCTTGATTGCACATATAGATGAAAGTTGGTTATGGCATAAGAGACTTTGTCATGTAAACTTTGATTGCATGGTAAAGATCAGTACTTCTAAGGCAATTAGAGATCTACCTAAAAGTGTGAAACCTCATAATACAATATGTAAGGAATGTCAATTTGGAAAACAAGTTAGAGCTAGTTTCAAAAGTATTCCAGAAAAATCCAATAATGCTCTTGATTTGATTCACACTGATTTATGTGGTCCAGCTAGAACTAAAAGCTTACAAGGTGATAGATATTTTATGCTAATTATTGATGATTATTCTAGAATGTGTTGGGTTACTTTTCTTAGAGAAAAATCAAAAGCACTTGGAAAGTTCAAACTGTTCAAAGCAATGGTTGAAAATGAAACCGGTAAGAAAATCAAATGTTTAAGATCAGATCAAGGAGGAGAATCCACATCTAAGGACTTTAATACATTATGTGAAGTGAATGGAATTAGAAGACAACTATCAGCACCTTGAACACCACAGCATAATGGAGTTGTTGAAAGGAAAAATAGAACTATCTTGGATGCAGCAAGAAGTATGTTATCTGAAGCAAATTTACCACATGTATATTGGAGAGAAGTAGTCAGCATAGTGGTTTATACATTCAACAAAGTTCAAATCAAAGGTGAAACTGGTAAGACCCCTCATGAACTGTGGTTTGGTAATACTCCTACTCTTAAGTATTTCAGAATTTTTGGAAGTAAATGTTATATTAGAAGAGATGAGTATATTGGCAAATTTGATCCTAGAAGTGATGAAGGAATATTTCCTGGTTATTCATCTAAGAGCAAGGCATATAGATGTTTTAATAAGAGATTGCAGAAAATTGTTGAGAGTACAAATGTAAAAATTGATGAACAATTCAGAGGAACTTTAAGGTATATAGACTTTGAACTGGCAACAGAAATTGTGACAAATGAACCTACACTAAATCCACCGATACAGAATGAAGACCCAGTTACTCCAATACCATCAGAGGATTCCACAGTAATTGAAGAACAACAGCAAGCTAAGACGCCCCGGTATGTAAAATTGAATCATTATGAAGATCAAATAATTGGAAACAAATTTAAAGGAGTTATGACAAGAGGAAGATTGGCAAATGAAGAGGTATGTCTTATTTCTCAAATTGAGCCATCATATGTTAATGAGGCATGTGAAGATAAATTTTGGATTAAAGCTATGGAAGAAGAATTAGAACAAATTGAGAAAAATAATACTTGGACATTAGTTCCCCGGCCTAAAGATAAAAATATAATTGGAACCAAATGGGTATTTAGAAACAAACTTAATGAAGATAGTAAGGTTGTCAGAAATAAAGCAAGACTAGTGTGTAAGGGATATTCTCAGAAAGAAGGAGTTGATTACAATGAAACCTTTGCACCGGTAGCTAGAATTAAGGCAGTCAAATTATTCTTGGCTTTTGCAACTTACAAGAACTACAAAGTTTATCAAATGGATATTAAATGTGCATTCTTGAATGGAGATCTTGAAGAGGAAGTCTATATTGAACAACCTGATGGATTTTCTTTGATAGATGACAATGATATGGTTTGTAGGTTAAGAAAAGCTCTGTATGGATTGAAACAAGCCCCAAGAGCTTGGTATGCAAGATTGGATAAGTATCTTTTAAAGATTGGTTTTACTAAAGGAAATGCAGACAACAATTTATATTACAAAATAAATAATGATGATATCTTGATTATAGAAGTATTCATTGATGATATAATCTTTGGAGGAGAAGATGAACTATGTAAAGAAATTTCTATTAAAATGCAACAAGAATTTGAAATGTCTATGATTGGAGAAATAAAATTCTTTTTAGGATTGCAGATTTCACAGACTGACAAAGGTATATTTTTTAGTCAATCCAAGTACTTGAAAGAGTTACTAAAGAAATTTGGGATGGAGAACTCTAAACTGGTAAGAACACCTATGACTACAAATGACAAACTATCTCAAAGGGATGAATCTACACCTATTAATCCAACTAGATACAAATCTATGATAGGAGGTTTATTGTATTTGACACAAACCAGACCTGATATTATGAATGTAGTATGTATTGTTTCTAGATTTCAAAGTAATCCTAGAGAAAATCATGAATCAGCAGTAAAAAAGATTTTCCGGTACTTACAAGGCACTACAAATCTTGGATTATGGTATCCTAGAGATGAAAATTTTGATCTATGTGCATACACAGATGCAAATTGGGCAAGTGATGTGGATGATAGAAAAAGCACCACCGACGGAGCATTCCTTCTTGGAAAGAGATTAGTTTCTTGGTTGAGTAAGAACAAAGTTGTACATCTTTATCAACAACAGAATCAAAATATGATGCAACAACAACAAACTGTACAGAGGTACTATGGCTTAAACAAATGTTGAAAGACATGAAGGTAAAATGCAAGGAACCTATTACTATATATTGTGATAACACTGCAGCAATTGATATATCTAAGAATCCGATATTACATTCTAAAACAAAACATGTTTCTATCAAACTGAATTTTCTAAGGGAAAAAGTTGAAGAAAGAGAGATAAAACTAGTTTATGTGAATACTAAATAACAACTTGTAGATATTTTCACAAAACCTTTGCCTAAGGAGACTTTTGAATATCTCAGAGATCAACTTGGAGTCGTACCACCACTGGTAGAGACTTAGATAGTTGATGATTGTCATCAACCAGCAGAATTAACAGACAAATCTTCTACTTCGGTCTTTGATGAGGAAGCTACTTCTCAAGGGGAGTAGTTGGTATATTGAATTGATTGGTATTTTGTATATGAACTTGGTATTATTATAACTTTGGCATTTGATGTCAAAGGGGGAGAGATATCTATGGAAAAACACATTTTCTTTAATAAGAGATTGGTATTGAAGAAACACATGTTGCTCCCAGGGGGAGAGATTGTTGGTTTTTTCTATCTGGCATTTCTGTTTTGGCACTTTGATGGTTTTTCCATCTTATGTTGCCATCAATGCCAAAGGGGGAGATTGTTGGTATTTTGGTATGGTTTTGTCATTGATGTCAACACCTACTAAAACACTAGCACTCTGGAGATCCAACAGCATTCATCGGCAAGCAAGTAACTATTGCATAGTTACTGGTATATGGTTCACCGGCAGGATATAATGATCAGCGACACTTGGAATGATATGGAAGACACTTGGTAATGTCAAAGACATCGTGTGGACACTTTTTTTTGAAGAACTAATCATTGGTATATTCATATTTGCATATTTTCTTTTACCGACAAACAGGTCCAGGGTTACCTAGGGTTACACCGGCAGGTTTATCTTTTCCAGATCAGCATGGCACGCTATGGAGATGATTTATTATTGTTGTAAATGCATTAATCCGACATGTTTAATCGGTTATTGCATCAGATATCATATTGTTTGTAAAATGTTTTATTGTAATATCTTGTAGAGTCGGCCTACTAAAATTGGTCTTAGGTTATGGTATAAATGTGAGATCTTATTTGTAAGATTGAATGTGGAATACGAAAAAGAATTGTGAGAAGGTATATGCGAGATTAAGTAGAGCTATACACGAAGACATGATTTGAAGGTGAAGCTAGGTTTTTGTAGAAGCATATAAGCATTACACTAGTACTGAATCTAGCATATGAAGATGTTATTTTGTGTAGTACATTCTTATTGGATTTAACCATCCAACTGTAGTCAGTGTGACTCCCATTCTATGATTGAGCAGTGAGCTCTAGGTTGTTGGCCTTTCTGCATGTGCAGACCCCATTTATGTACACTTACTATCTGCAGTAGTATCATCTGATTGTGGGTAAGGTTTCCCACCATGGTTTTTCCCCTTACAGGGTTTCCACATACAAACATTGGTGTTATGTGTTGTGGATGACTTTATGTTTATGTTTTATGCATTAATCTTTACCGATATAACAATTAACTCTTAACACTATCTACCGGCATACTTAACTAGTTTACCGGTATTAAGCATTAAGTTGGTTAAGTCATTTTTGGTTTGAATTTATTAGACAACTGATTCACCCCCCCACCCCCCTCTCAGTTGTCTCCGGGACCTAATAGGTGCATGTATTAAGTCTCCATGAATCTGACACTACTTGCATTTCTTGATAAACTGATATGAATCCTTTTCCATCATGGGCCAGTAGTAACCAATCCTCATGAGTTTCTTGGCTAAGGTTGGACCACTAGAGTGAGCCCCACATACACCTTTGTGGACTTCATGGAATGTGGTTTGAGCTTCCTCACTTTGTAAACATCTAAGAAGAGTGTCATTGAGACCCCATCGATAAAGTGTGTCAGCTATGATGACGTACTGGGAGGTTTGGCAAATGAAGGTACGATGTTGATTATTGGAAAGTTCAGGTGGAAGGGTGTTAATGTGGAGGTAAGTGAAAATGTCATTGTACCAAGGGGAATCAAGACCAATAACACATGTTAGTTCAGATGGAGTGATTTCATATGTAGGGACCAAAATATTATCCACCAAGAACTCACAGTAGGTCATGTTTTGTGGCTTGTCGACCAAGGAGGTAATGGTAGCCATGGCATTTGTAGCTCAGTTGTTCTCTCTTGGTATTTGCTCAAAGACTATCTCTGTGAATTACTTCTTGAATCCATCCACCATTTTCTTATAAGGCATTAGTTTTTCATTTTTGGTTTGATAATTATCATTTGTTTGATGAATCACAAGTTGAGAGTCCCCAAAAACATGAAGCTCTTGGATCTTCCACTTAATTGAAATCTGTAAACCTATAGTCAATGCCTCGTATTTTTTAATATTGTTTGTATAAGGGAAGGATAACCGATATGACTTAGTAATAGAATCCCCTTGAGGTGTGATGAATAATATGCATGTCCCTGCTCCATGTTGTGTAAAGGATCCATCGAAATATAGTTGTCATAATTTTGATTGTCACTATGAAAATATATTCATCCGGAAATTCTGATACAAGAGGAGAATCGTCAGTCATTGGTGCATCTACAAGTTGATCCATAAAGACTTGTCTTTTGATAGCTTTTCTATCAACATACTAAATGTTGAATTCACTTAACATCATTACCCACTTAGCCAACCAGCCTATGAGAGTTTCTTTGTTGAGTAGATACTTCAATGGATCAATCCTTGTTACGAGCTTTGTTTTGTGAGTTAGCATGTAATGACACAATTTTGTGAAGCAAAAACTACCGCAAGACATGCATTCTCAATTGAAGTATAATTAAGCTCATATCCTACCAATGTGTGATTGATGCTAAACATGGCTCATTCTTTTCCTTCATGGTCTTGTTGTGCCAAAAGTGCCCCTAGTGTTGTCGTTGTTATTGATATGTAGAGTGTGTAAGGAAAGTAGAGTGCGGAAACTCCTTCTATAATGTCAATTTATTAGAGGAGAGATGCATGGATTGCTTTAATTTCAATTATAGTCATTAAGATGCACAACAATGAAATAACAGAGTAAACAACAAGGTTCGCAATCACAGAGTTGACACCAAAATTCACATGGGAAAACACGTATGGGTGAAAAGTTCACACACCAAGAAATGTCTTCTTGTATTACAATAAAACAAATTACATACAAAATACAAACTTAACTGCCATGTTGTAGTCTTTGTTCAAGCAGCATTACAAACATCAGATTGAATCCAATCTACACAAATCATAGTCATAATAATTTTGCAACTTAGCAATCGACTAAATTTCCAATCAATCACCTTCAACAAATTGAACAACTTCTACAACCATTTCTACAAATGATTTGTATCTCTACTCATAAATGGTTCAATTCAGTTTCTATGGCTCCATTCAACCATCTTTGTGAACTCTCATTGAACTCCAGCTTGGACCAACCATTGGCATCCAACTCAGTAGAAGAACACTAGTCAAATGTGGTCCCCACTAAGTCTCATGGCTTATCGGCAAGAGTTCCTCACCTCAGCGATGCCTTAAAAATCTCTTAGCGAATTCTAATAGCACATAGAAATCCATAGCATGTCACCAAGACAATTCCATGTCTTATCGATATTGACTTTTTGGCATAGACTATGTCTTTGAATTTCTCCTTGGAATGTCTTACCGAACATCGAAGTCTCATCGAACTCTAAACTGGTCGCTAAGACTCAACAAAGTCTCATCGATATGGTGTTATCAACATGAGGCGTGACTTTGACTATCGACCCTGAAGCATCTTATCAAACTCTTAAGTCACACCGAAAAGACTTCTCATCGCCAAGACTTCAACAATGTCTCCTCAAAACGAACTTATTGCCCAGACAATGTGACTTCGGCCACTAGGTAGAAGTATCTCAGTGAATTCGAATGTCCCACCAAACTCCTTGATGTTGCTAAGACCCATCAATTGTCTCAATGAAATTGGTATGATGAGTAACTTGTATGAACTGCTTGAAGAGTCTTACCAAATCCAGATGTTACGCCGAATTCACTACTCTAGTTGACTTCGCCAAGAAATTGAATAGGTCACACCAATCTTTATGAAACTAGTCCTTTATGAGAGGTTTCAACTAGTAAGATTGAGGCACACTTCCTTAACATTCTCCCACTTGATGAAGGACTTATTGTAACCTCTAGAACAGTTAGATACTACTAAGAATCATGGGCTCCAAGGCCCATAGAGTTAGCATGCCATTTGAACTTAGTTGTTCTCATATATTTTGTCAATGCATTCACAACATTCTTCAGGGTATCCACCTTTTCCAGATTAACCTTCCCATATTCCACCATGTTACGAAGAAAGTGATACTGCACATCAACATGTTTTATCCTGGCATGGAAAGTGGTATTTTTGCTAAACATATGGCACTCTGACTATCATAACAAATAGAAATTTCCCTTGCATTAAACCCAACATTAGAATACAAACGCTTAAACGAAACAACCTCTTGACAAACACAAGTTGTTGCCATGTACTCTGCCTTTGTAGTGGAAAAAGTGACTAAAGCTTATCACTTGCTCATCCAATTGATTGCCCCACCATTAAACGTGAATACATATCCACTGGTGGATTTTCTACTATCAATGTCCCCTACCTAATAAGAATCCACATATCCTTGAATGTTGATAGTCCTCCATGATCCAACCAAATTCCCATGGTAACACAGAGCATATTGAGAAGTACCTCTCAGGTATACTCCCACTGCTTGGGAAATGTCTAGCCTAGTACAGACCATTGCATACATCAGGCTGCCAACTTCACTTGCATAAGGCACCTTGGTCATGTCCTCCCTCTCAATAGGATATTTTGGACAATCTTCGACAGAAAACTTCGTTCCCTACAACATTGGAACAACTAACTACTTGCAATCTAACATATTAAACCTCTCAAGGATAGTACTAATGTACTTGCTCTGACTGAGCGAAAACTTGCTCTTCTTCCTATCTGTACTAATTTTCATCCCTATAATATACCTAGCTGCACCTAAATACTTCATTTTAAAATGTATTGACAACTGAGACTTTAAATCACAAATCATACCCTTATCATTCCCAATGAATAGCATGTCATCCACACATAGAGCAATGATAAGCAAATAACCATTTTTAGTTTTGTAATACACACCAATTTGACTTTGATCTTACAAATCCCAATGACAACACAAAGGTGTCAAATTTCTGGTACCATATTCTAGGTGACTATTTTTGCTAGGGTTGCCCTAGCTTGCTCACACTTCACCTAGTTGGTGTTGCTCAATTCCACCAACCTCACCAGGTCTAGCTATACTCCAAGACCTCCAATTCCTTCTCAAACTCTTCTAGGACTCTCTCTTTTCCAATCTCCAAGTGTTTGCAATGAGTATTTTGACTAGTAACTCTACCAATTCAATGTGCTTCTCAAATACTCATCTTGCAACCTTGACAACAACTTGTCAACTTCTCACTTTTAACTCCCATACTGTTATGAGACATTGCAGAGGTGTGGAGGTGGTATTTACCTTGAAATGAGATCAACTAGGTCCATTCGTGGTTTTGCAATCTTCAATTCTCTTACCGATTTCATAAAATTGTTTAGAATTAGGGCTACAAGGATGAGCCCCAATTAGGCCTCCTAAATCCGGTTTTTAAGGGTTTTGAGTGAATCGGTCCAAAAGACCCTGCAACATGTTATATGATTCTTCAATCACTCATCCATCCTCAAGATATTTTTTTGGTTTTAGTCTCCCAACTTGCCATACAGTTCCCTAACCCAAAAAATGAGGTTTTGTTAGGGTTTCTAGGCTTCAACCAGTTGTGACTGCTCAACAAAGGGGTAAGGCTATGAAATAAGGTTTTAAAAGCTTCTCCTCTCAATCACAACTCTAAATGGACCTATCCTTCAATTCCAAATGCTAAAGTTTAGGTTTTGAAGTCGCCCCTGCAATATACATTCAATTTACTTCTTGTTTTCTCTAGTCGGGTTGCTCGTAGACTCACCTAGAACAAGGTGGCAACAATGGTAAACTTTAATTCCAAAAATCCTCCCTTCATATTTACAATTTACATAGGGTTTCCTTCTATTTCCCAATAGGTCGTTATGGTAGCATGGAGGGATTTTATGGGGCAACCATTTTTACATAATTTGCTATTTACAAGCCAAAACTGGTTGTTTGAAAACAAAACAGTAAAAGAACTAATAGAAACTATTTACAAAGCATGAAATGGATCAAATGGTATTGGAACACACCAAATAAAAACTATACAAAGTTGGATCAATGGTTTCAATCCATTTGTGTTCACGTTTTATGCAAAATAAGACAAAAACAGTGATAACAGTCCGAAAATGAGTGGTTTCAGATTGTCATTCACAAAAATCAATGCTTCCAACCTTTGTATCCGTGCAAGAGAAGGTTTAAATAGTCTTCTCCATGTGTGGAGGCATCCTAGGTCAATTTTTTAACCCTAACTCCGCTGCTAAGCTCTTTTAGGATCAAAGTTGTCATGACAACTTTTATAATTTTCCAAATGTTGCCTTTCCAACTTAGGCAACCTATCACACTTCATCATTCAAGTCCTTTTCAACATTCCTAAGACTATTCTAAACCTCTCTAATTCTCTCACCAATTTATGCCTCTTTTGACCACCAAGAAGGCCATTTTAACTACTCAACCTAACACCTACTCATAAAGTGCACACCTAGAAAGAAAACTAACTCAACTAGGCCTACACTTGACTCAAACCAAACATTGCACACACACTTTGGACCCTCCTGGAGTCCTTATTAGAAACCTAACTTGGCTAATTTCAGTACAAGCCAAAATTGAAGAAGGACTATGAGCCTAAGTCCTAGGTGCTCGTGCACCAATTTTAAACCATAGACATATTTTTTCAACTTACAAACCAAAGATTCTTTACCTTTTTCAACAAAGTGCTCAAGCTAGGACATATAAATATTTTCCTCTAAATCTCCATGAAGGAACAATGTCTTCACATCCATCTACTCAATCTCAAATTCATAAGTTGTTGCAAGTGACAAAAGAAATCTGATAGATGTCATCTTTGCTACAGGAGAAAAAAAATCTCCACAAACAATTCCCTCTACTTGGGAATAACCTTTTGCAATGACCCTAGCTTTGTACTTTTCCACATTGCCATCTAGACCAATTTTCTTCTTAAATACCCATTTGCAACCAACTAGTTTTCTACCTTCAGGCAAGGACATTAGATGTTAGGTTTCATTCTTCTTTAATGAAGCCATTTTTTCATTCATGGCCTCCAACTAAGAACCTGAATTAGACATATCAATTGCCTCCTTCATAGTCCTAGGCTCATCAACATTAGTAATCAAAGCATAGGCACAATTTGAATCTAGCATTGAATAAACATACCTATCAAGTTGTCTCCTCTCTCGTGTAGACCTCTCCAATGACTGAGGTGGAGGTTCTTCTTCTTCTTGATCAAAACTCTCAGAGTTGCTTGAGCTCTCCTCTCTTTCAGGTCCACTTGAGGTTCACAGTTCCTCCTTTTCTGGAACTAGAGGAATTTCAACTTCTTCTTCCTCTTTCTTTTTCTTTTCAAGCTATAGATCAATTGAGGTAAGCTTTAGCTCATGAAAGATTATACTTCTGGTGTACAATACCTTCTCATTGACTAGATTCCAAAGTTTGTATCGCTTCACACCCAAGCCATAGCCAATGAAGACACACTTCACAACTTTGTTTTCCAATTTGGATCTATATACTTTAGGTACATACACATACGCCTCACAACCAAAGACACGAACATGTCTCAAAGAGGGCTTCTTACCAAACCATGCTTCCATAGGTGTTTTATCTACCAACACTAAAGTGGGAGATATATTTTGTACATAGCACGTTGTGGATATAGCTTCAACCCAAAACTTATGCTCTAGGCCAGCACCAATATGTTGGCTTGATGATGATGTTTTGTTGTAATAGGTTGTTTAATGACTTGTTTTATGTTATCATTGATGGTAACTATGTTTTGATAGTCATCTAAGTCATTTAGGCCAACCCGTAAAGCATAATCGGTAGTGGAGACAGTTTATCAGTGAACCGACAAATATGATTTCGACCAGTAAACAAGAATAGAGTTGTATTAAAGAAACCAGTATGAGTGATCAATGAAGAGTTAGGTGATGTGGTTTTGCAGGAGTGTTGGAGATTGTATTAGGTAGCTATGTTTCACATGACAACGACAGATTCAACATGATGAGAGAGTTATGATCTACAGAGCAGTCAATCATGAAGAACAATTAATCGGTAGAAGCATAATGACTTAAATCAGTAAACTGGTTCACATAATATTTTATTTTTAAGTTGTTATGTCAGTGGCCGACATAAGTAAAGCGTGTACTGCAAGATTGACTAGATTCATTGAACCTAGGAAATTGTTCCAAGGTTATTAGCCGACTAAGTTGAGGCTTATAAAAAGTGTGATGAGTTATGAGATGATGTGTGAGATCGAGAGTGAATATTGGGAGTTTGATTTTGTACTAATCTAAGAAGCTATTTATGGATGTGTTGTTGATGTATTAAGAAGAATTGAAGCAGATCTTATCAATCACATAGGTGCTACATGCAGATAATTTTAATGTTGTTTTCCTAATAGTTGTAGCAATCAAATCCCTTAACCGAGTAGGTCCTAAAAGGCCTAAAATTGTAAATCCCCTAATAGGGTAGCTCATTAACTTGAGTCTAAATCCTCTTGCAAGGTTTCTCCTAATAGGGAAAAGATTTTAATAGGGCTGAGGTAAATCCCTTAACCAGTCAAATATTTCTATTCTATAGATAGTGAATCTTGTGGGTATAAACTCCCACCGTGGTTTTTCCCTTTTAGGTTTTCATGTATAAATCTTTGTGTTAATGGGAGCTTGATATATTGGGTATTATCTTACGTGGTGATACTTCTTATATGTTTATTAAGCTTTAACTTATTTAAAGTGGTGATCAGGTTTGTGTTGTGGTTTTTGCTTGCACTGATGCACCCCCCTCCTCTCAATGCCTTATAAGTTTATCACACGCAACATGCTTCTCGCCTTTTCTATTAGAGTTCAATTCAACCTTTCAACAACTCCATGTTTTTGTGGAGTGTAAGGTGTGGTCTTATGCCTTTTAATTATATGGTTTCTACAATATTTTTCAAACTCTGAAGAGTATAACTCATCGCCATTATCAGTCCTTAAGCATTTGATTTTCCTACCAGTTTGATTTTCAACCAAGTTTTTAAACTCCTTAAACTGACTGAACACTTCTGATTTAGTTTTCAGAAAATAATGTCATTCTCGAATAATCATCTATGAAAGAAATATAATATCTAGATTTTGACAATGAAGGAACATTAACTAGACCAAACACATCAGAGTGAACATAATCCAACAAACTAGAAGATTTATGAGGACTAGAATAAAATGAAACATGGTGTTGCTTTCCATATATGTAGTGTTCACAAAATTTGAATTCAAAATTACAATCTTCAAGCCCATCAACTAGTTTTTTATTTTTCAGATATTTTAAGCCCTTCTCTACAATGTGATAGAGTCTATAATGCCATAACATTGTTTTCTCAGCAGGAAGTTTAACCTCCATTGAGCTTGAAACATTCTCCTTTCAAGTAGCTTTTTCAGATTTTCTAAAGCCACTGTTATTTTGAACAAACAATGCATCTACCTTGAACAGAGTTCCAAGTCGTGCATCCTTAGCCAACACTATGGAACCTCTAGTCATTTTACAACCACCACCAAAGAATGTAACTTGTACAACAACATCATTTAACTTACTTACAGAAAGAAAATTTTGAGTTAGACCTGGTATGTGCATTACGCCATCAATTTCCTTAATTCTTTCATCAAGAAACTAAATCTTGACTCTTCCTCGACCAACAATTTTAAGGGATGAGTCACTAGCCAGGTACACCTTTCCACCGTCATATTCCTCGTACTTCAAGAAATACTCTATGAGATGTCATGTGGAATGATGCACCTGGATCAATTAACTAGACATTATCAGTTGTCTAAGTTTCCAAGGCAACAATTAAGGCATTTGCATTAGTCTGAGAAGACTCGGTATCAAAAGAGTTCTTCTTCTTCTTTTTCTCCTCTTTGCAATCCTTTCGAATATGGCTAGACTACCCATAATTCCAGCACTTCACCTTGGACTTCTTCCCAAGAGACTTTGATCTCTCCTTCAATTTGGATTTGGACTTCTTGTCCTTTTTCTTGCCTTTTTCCTTTGACCTGCCTTGAACAACAAGAGCTTCCTTATCAATCTCATAAGATTTCCTCTGTGCCTCTTCTGATAGCTACAAAGAAACCACATCTTCCATTTAGAAGCTGGTTCTCGTACATCCAATAGCCATCACCAAATGATCCCAAGTGTCAGGCAAGGAACACAACAAAAGCATACAATGATACTCATCCTCAATCTTTACTCCCACATAAGTTAATTGTGCAACAACTTTTGTTGAAAGCATTCAGATGGTCTACCATAAATGTCCCTTCGCTCATCTTCAAGGAGTACAACTTCTTCCTCATGAACAAATTATTTACCAAAGACTTTCCCTGATAAATGTCACCAAGTTTCTTCCATGGAGAATTTTTTGTCTTCTCCTCATGAACATTTAATAGAACTAAATCCGCAAGACAGTCTAATCAACCCTTTGGCTTTCCTATCAGTGAGATCTTAGACTTCTTGTTTCATGCTCGATAGTTTAATTCCAGACACTGCAACCTAAAGGTTTGTGTCCACCAATAGATCTTCCATCTTGAGTTTCCATAACTCGTAGTTGCCACCATTAAACTTCTCAATGTCTACCCTCCCTAACGTGCTCTCCATCTTCAATCTGCAATTTCACACACTAGTCCTTTGCAAAACTCCCACTACCGAATTAACAAAAAAAAAACCATCCTACCCATAAGGATAACACAACTAGCCAGGCTCTAATACCACTTGTAAGGAAAGTAGAGTGCATAAACGCCTTCCAGAATGTCAATTTCTTAGAAGAGAGATGCAAATGATAGTTCTGATACTAAAAGTAAAGTACAGATGCCAATAGCTAACAAGATGAGAGCGGGGGTGAATCATACAAACTTAAACTTCCATAAAATCAACAGATTCAACCTTGGTAACTTATACTTCATCAACTTAACCAAAAACTGCTAAACATGCAAACTCATGAGCACATAATCATCATAACACTCATAGCACCAGATTTTACGTGGAAACCCAAATAGGGAAAAACTACTGTGGGATTTCGAACCCACTAAGTAATATACTCTTCTAGAGTATGCTTGGTTAAAAGCAAATCCTGTTAAAGATTACAAACACATTGCTAGATGTGACCCGGTTAAGGGATTTCCCTCAGATCTGTTAGGATCTTCACTTTGTTAGAAGTGACCTTGTCAAAGGATTTCAAACACTCATATAGAATGTTACTTTGCTAGAGGGTTTACAAATAAGACTGTTAAGTCCACTCGGTTAAGAGATTTTTTGTCACTTACAAAATAACAGTAATAAAATATATCTGCAACTTCACATCTAAAATGCTAAAGCAGATTCTTATTTGCTCAGAACAATCTAGTCATAGGACTTATCTTGTCCCTCTATTGGGCTCTCTACTTTGTTATTCAAATAGGTCTTCAAGCTCATGTGCTTGGTAATCACTATGTAGCCTTCATGTGCTTACACTTGCCTGCATTCATTGTTTATTAACAATTCCTTATTTATAAACAATTGCTAACCGCTAAATCTCCTTGATCACATTTCTCATGATCAATCTTAGCCACTAGATCTTCAAACTTGACCAGGTTCAATGTATCCTTCCGATCTGAAAACGTTTTACCTTGCCTCGGGACTTGCATTCCTATCTTAGAACTTGCACAAGGATATTGCGGTTCAATCTGTGTTGTAGATCTTCCTGCCGATTTTCCTTTGCCATAGATCCTTAACAAACTTCATGCATGACATACCGATCATTTATACATCTCCAGCTAATCATTGTCCTTCATTATATAATGCTTTTATCCATCCAATGCACACTATCACAACTTGGTTGCAACTCGATAAATACTAAACCTTACTCGGTAGACATTCCGCCTTCATTAACTGATATCGATAACCTTAGGGTTTACCGACTAGGTTCTTTACTCGGTGACATAGTATAGTATTAACCTTACAATCAACAACATATGTAGGATATCAAAACAATCTAAACATCATGATCTCATCATTGTCTAATTCGGTAATAGTTGCCCATTGAATAACTTATTCCTCCTCTTATTCATCACATTCTTTCTATGTCTTTTACCGACATCTTAATTCTCTTCTAATCAATCTTCTCAAGATATGGTAATATCATACTGAATCAGATAATCAATTTCTTGACATCAATGACAAAATAATTTTATAAAGATAGTTATCATCCTTCTTCAGTTATATCAATAATCTTCAACAACCTTCTCAATATCCTTATTGAATATCAACAATCTTTCTTTCTACCGAAATGCCAACAATCTCCCCCTTTGGCATTGATGGCAAAACCAACAATTAAATGGTAATACCAACAAGATGTTCAAATTGATTCAGATTCAGATTGCTATTAGACTTCTCCTGTTATCCTTGATCTGTTGTCTTGCATTTAGTCTTCTCCCTGTTGCAGTAATCTCCCCCGGTCATTAGTCTTCTGTTATTTTCATCATTCAGGGCTTTACCATTCAGTCAACCATTTAGTCTTCTCCCCCTTTGATAGCAATGCTAAAAAGTAAAAGAACTAAATCATGATTTCTTCCTCTGTGAAGTGATTCACCTTGTTGTGTAACATCTCAGTCTTGGTCAGATCAACTTGTCTCTATTCACTTTTTCTTGCACACCTTTAGAAAACCTTCTAAAGTGCATAAATCAACATCAATCCACACATAATATTCTGTAGATTCATCGAATTGATGCTTTCACCGAACTCAGTCAGTGAGTAGAAGATAGGAGTAGGACCCCTAACTTGCTTCTGAGATACTCAAAAGTGTCCCTTGGCAATGGCTTTGTGAAGATGTTTGCTAATTGCTCCTTTGAACTGATATATTCTAGCACAACTTTCTTCTCTTGAACTTCTTCTCTAAGATAGTGATACTTTATAGATATATGCTTTGTCTTAGAGTGCATTACTAGATTCTTTGAAATGTCAATGGCACTAGTATTATCACAGAATATAGTTACTGGCTTGGTAACTTTCTCATTTATACCTTCCAACAGTTGTTTGATCCATGCTATATTGGTACAATTCAATGTTGCAGCAACATATTCAGCTTCTGTTGTAGACTGTGAAATACATCTTTGTTTCTTGCTAAGCCAACTTACTAGTCTTTCTCCCAAAAAGAAAGCTCCACCACTTGTGCTTTTCCTGTCATCTATGTTGCCTGCCCAATCAGCATTAGTATAAACTTTTAAATCAAAATTATTCATCTTTTCATATGCTAAGCCATAATCTTCAGTGCCTCTCAGGTATTTGAAAATTCTCTTGATTGTTATCATATGAGTTTCCTTGGGATCTACAGAGAATCTTGCTACAATACCTACTGCATGTGCTATATCCAATCTACTGTGCACAACATATTGCAACTTTCCAATCATAGATCGGTAAAGTGTCTCATCAACAGACGCAAATTCATCATTCTTTGAAGTTTACAGTTAGTAGTCATCGAAGTACTTACTGGTTTAGAATCCTCCATTCCAAATTTCTTCAAGATTTCCTTTATGTACTTGGATTGAGTAATGAAAATCTCATCTTTCATTTGCAGTATCTGTAAACCTATAAAATACTTTATCTCACCGATTAGTGACATCTCAAATTCTTTGCACATTTCATTTCCAAAATTTTTGCATAAGGAGTCATTTCCACAAAATATAATGTCATCAACAAATATGGCTGAGATCAGTATTCCATTGTCCTCATCATTCTTCATGTACATATTGTTGTTTTCACTTGTCCTCATAAAACCAATCTTGATTAAGTAAGAGTGCAGTCTCTCATACCATGCTCTAGGTGCTTACTTCAGACCATATAAAGCTTTGTTTAGTTTGCATACCTGATCTTTACTCCTGTCTTCAACAAATCCTTCAGGTTGTTCAATGTAAACTTCTTCTTCTAGTATACCATTCAAAAATGCAGATTTAACATCCATTTGATATACCTTAAAAATTTTGAAAGCAGCATATGCCAAAAATGTTCTTACTCCCTCAAGTCTAGCCACAGGTGCAAAAGTCTCACCATAATCTATTCCTTCTTCTTGAGCATAACCTTTGCAAACTAGTCTTGCTTTGTTGCGAATGACCTCACCTTTTTCATTTAGCTTGTTTCTGAAAATCCACTTTGTACTGATTACATTTTTGTCCTTTGGTCTTGGGATCAGTGTCCATGTGTCATTCTTCTTGATTTGATCAATCTCTTCTGTCATAGCATTTACCCAATCTTCACTGTTAAATGCCTCTTTTACTATTCTCGGTTCAAATTCAGATATCAGACATGTGTTTTGTCTCAGTTTGTTTCTTGTCATCACTCGATCATCCTTATCTCCTATAATCTGACTTGATGCATGATGTCTTCTGACATATTTGGCTAATATAGGTTCGGTAGGCTCTGTATGATCTTCTTCATCACTCGGTAACTGGATATTATCTTCATTTTCTTCAGTAGCTTTCTCGGTAGGACTTCTCAGTTGAACATAAATAAATTTTTCATAATCTTTTGGTTCTTTGGAATTTCCTTCATCATTTTTTTCTGCAAATTCATCAATTTTCACATTTGCACTTTCCACTATTTTGTTACATGATTTGATCAGACATTTAAATGCTTTACTTCTAGAAGAATAACCAAGAAATGTTCCTTCTTCATTTTTCTGATCAAATTTTCCATTTCTCTCATCTTTGTGAATATAGCATCTACTTCCAAAGATTTTAAAGTAACTTACATTAGGTTTCTTGTCATACCAGATCTCATATGGTGTCTTTATAGTTCCTTTCTTCAGTTGAACTCAGTTAAGGGTGTAAACTGCAGTGTTGATTGCTTCTCTCCAAAATGTTTGAGGTACCCTCTTTTCTATCATCGGGGTTCTTGCACAATTCACAATTGATTTGTTTCTTCTCTCGGCTATCCCATTTTGCTGAGGTGTTCTCGGTGCAGATACTTGCCTCTTTATACCATGATCATTGTAGAATAAGTTAAATTCATCAGAAGTCAACTCTCCTCCTCTATCAGATCTAAGATATTTCAGTTGTCAACCTGTTTCATTTTCAACTCTTGCCTTGTACCATTTAAACATTTGAAAATCTTATGGTTTTTCTTTTAAAAACATGACTGACATCATCCTTGAGTAATCATCCACAAATAATATGAAATATTTATCACCATAATAACTTTGAACTTTCATAGGACCACAAAGATCAGTGTGTACTACATCTAAAATTCCTTTCAAAGTGTAGGAATTACTTGTAAAGCTTGATCTTGTCATCTTATCCATCTGGCATCCTCGACACATAGCATTCTCAGGTTTTTCAAGACTCGATAGATCTCTCACTTGGTGCTTCTTACTTATTTTGATCAAATTATCAAAATTTACATGAAAAAACCTTTTATGCCATAACCAGGCATCATCTATCTTTGCATGAAGACACTTGTTCCAAGTTGAGTCAAGATGAAATGTATTACCTTTTGTTTGTGTCCCAGTAGTAGCTAACTTTCCATGCTTGTCATGAACTTTGACAATTCCTTTCTGAAATTCTATTCGGTATCCTGTATTTTTTAGTTGTGCTACACTCAACAAATTGTATTTCAAACCTTCAACCCAGTATACATCATCACATTTAGCATTGTCAAGAAGTGTTATAGATCCTTTACCATTTATCGGACATGGTGCATCATTACCAAATCTTGCATAGCCTCCATCATAGTCTTCTAATTTAACAAACTTGTGTTTATCACCTGTCATGTGATGTGAGCATCCACTGTCTATGATCCAAGAGTCATTATTATTTATGTGAGATATTAGGGATTTTTCTTCATACCTTTCTTCATCAGATCCATCTTTAATAGCCACATAAACAACTTCCTCTATATCAGTTTCATTAGATTTGTCATCATTGGATTCCTCATCTACTACTAGACATGTCTTTCTATCTCTCCTTCTGAAGTCTCGATGTCCTCTATATTGGTTGTCTTTCTGCCTGTTATCTCGGTATTCACTCTTTTCACTAGATTCTTTGTCAGGGCAGTTAGAAGCCATATGTCCTATTTTATCACAATTGAAACATTTTAAAGGTAGCTTCCCTTTATACTTACCTTTGCCTCTTGGTAGCCTTCTGGCTAATAATGCTTCAAATTCTTCTTGCTTCTTGATTTCTTCATACAGTTTGTGCACTTTTTCCATGTTCTTGCGAAATCTTTCACTTGCTCCACTGTGATCCCCTTCAGAGTACTTACTCATTCTATCATTATAATCATCAGATTCACCAATATGAAAAGAACTGAATGCAAATTCTACTTTATTTAAAGAAGACCCACCGTTATTAAAATTACTTAACTCAAATTCATGTAGCTTACCAATAGTAGCATCTAAAGAAACTAGCATGTTAGGTACATACCTCAATTCATTGATTGCAGAGACTCGAATAGCATAAGCTGGTAGAAGGATTCTCAACAACTTACTTGTTATATCCTTTTCTTCAATAGTTCCACTTGCTCCTTTAATTTGATTGACAATCTCCTTTAGTCTTGTATTGTATTGGGTTATGTTCTCACCTCCATTCATTCGCATGGATTCAATTTGTCCTCTTAGACTATCTACTTTAGCTCTTTGAACATGTTCATCACCTCCATACACAGATATGAGCTTAGTCCACATTGCTTTTGCATCATTACAGCCTTCTAGATCATTAAACTTTGAGTCGGTCAATGTTGATGTTATTTCAATCATAGCTTGAATATGTTCTTGCTTTGCCTTTATCTCTTCCAAGGTCATAGGGTTGGTGCTTGGTGCAATGTAATCATTCTCCAGATAATATGTTGCATATTCTCCAATTCTTGATAAATGCAACTTCATCCTTTTCTGCCATGTGGAGAAACTTGACTTGTTCAGCTTCGGTGCATCCCTTTTATACATCTTCGGATCTTTGCCTCAAGTACCTTTAAACTTTTTCTGGAGTCCAAGGCTCTGATACCAATTGATAGTTCTGATACTAAAAGTAAAGTACGGATGCCAATAACTAACAAGATGAGGTGGGGGTGTGAATCATACAAACTTAAACTTCCATAAAATCAACAGATTCAACCTTGGTAACTTATACTTCATCAACTTAACCAAAAACTGCTAAATATGCAAACTCATGAACAAATAATCATCATAACACTCATATCACCAGATTTAACGTGGAAACCCAAATAGGGAAAAACCACTGTGGGATTTCAGACCCACTAAGAAATATACTCTTCTAGAGTATGCTCGATTAAAAGCAAATCCTGTTAAAGATTACAAACACATTGCTAGATGTGACCCAGTTAAGGGATTTCCCTCAGATCTGTTGGGATCTTCCTTGTCAAAGGATTTCAAACACTCATTTAGAATGTTACCTTGCTAGAGGGTTTACAAATAAGATTGTTAAGTCCACTCGGTTAAGAGATTTTCTGTCACTTACAAAATAACAATAATAAAATATATCTGCAACTTCACATCTAAAATGCTAAAACAGATTCTTATTTGCTCAGAACAATCTAGTCATAGGACTTATCTTGTCCCTCTGCTAGGCTCTCTATTCTGTTATTCAAATAGGTCTTCAAGCTTCTGTGCTCGGTAATCACTATGTAGCCTTCATGTGCTTACACTTGCCCGCATTCATTGTTTATTAACAATTCCTTATTTATAAACAATTGCTAACCACTAAATCTCCTTGATCACATTTCTCATGATCAATCTTAGCCATCAGATTTTCAAACTTGACCAGGTTCAATGTATCCTTCTGATCTAAAAAAGTTTTACCTTGCCTCGGGACTTGCATTCCTATCTTGGAACTTGCACAAGGTTATTGCGGTTCAATCTGCGCTGTAGATCTTCCTGTCGATATTCCTTTGCCATAGATCCTTAACAAACTTCATGCATGGCATACTGATCATTTATACATCTCCAACTAATCATTGTCCTTCATTAAATAATGCTTTTATCCATCCAATGTGCACTGTCACAACTTGGTTGTAACTCGGTAAATACTAAACCTTACTCGGTAGACATTCCGCCTTCATTAACTGATATCGATAACCTTACGGTTTACCGACTAGGTTCCTTAGGGTTTACCGACTAGGTTCTTTACTCAGTGACATAGTATAGTATTAACCTTATAATCAACAACATATGTAGGATATCAAAACAATCTAAACATCATGATCTCATCATTGTCTAATTCAGTAATAGTTGCCCATTGAATAACTTATTCCTCCTCTTATTCATCACATTCTTTTTGTGTGTTTTACTGACATCTTAATTCTCTTCTAGTCAATCTTCTCAAGATATGGCAATATCATACTGAATCAAATAATCAAATTCTTGACATCAATGACAAAATAATGTTATAAAGATAGTTATCATCCTTCTTCAGTTATATCAATAATCTTCAACAACCTTCTCAATATCCTTATTGAATATCAACAATCTTTCTTTCTACTGAAATGCCAACAACAAAGATTACTTTAATTTCAATTATAGTCATTAAGATGCACAACAATAAAATAACAAAGTAAACAAGAAGATTCACAATCACATAGTTGACACCAAAATTCATGTGGGAAAACCCTTACGGGTGAAAAACCCACACACCAAGAAATGTCTTCTTGTATTATATTAAAATAAATTACATAAAAGATACAGACTTAACTGCTCTGTTCTAGTCTCCGTTCACTCAACATTACAAACATCAGATTGAATCCAATCTTCACAGATCACAGTCACAATAAATCTACAACTTAGCAGTTGACTGAATTTCCAATTGATCACCTTCAAAAAATTGACCAACTTCTGCAACCATTTCTAGAGATGATTTGTATCTTTGCTCAGAAATGATTCGATTCAATTTCGATGGCTCCATTCAACTATCTCTATGAACTCTCATCAAACTCCATCTTGGACCAACCATCGACATCCAACTCAGCAGAAGAACACCAGTCAAACATGATCCCCACTAAGTCTCATGGCTTATCAACAAGAGCTCCTCACCTCAGCAATGCCTTAAAACTATCTTAGTAAATTCCAATATCAAATCGAAATCCATAACGCGTTGCCAAGATAGGTCCATGTCTTATTGATATTGGTTTTTTGACATAGACTATGTCTTCGACTTTCTTCATGGAATGTCTTACCTCTCATCAAACTCTTAAGTGGTCGCCAAGACTTAACAAAGTTTCATTGACATGGTCTTATCGGCATGAGGTGTGACTTTGGCTACTGGCCCTGAAGCATCTTACCGAACTCTTAAGTCACACAAAAAAGTTGTTCGTAGCCAAGACTTCGACAACATCTCCTTGAAACCAGCTTATCACCTAGACAATGTGACTTCGACCACTAGCTAGAAGTATCTTAGTGAATTCAAATGTCGCACCGAACTCCTTGATGTTGCCAAGACCCATCAATTGTCTCGATGAAATTGGTGAGATAAGTGACTTATGTGAATTGCTTGAAGAGTCTTGTCGAACCTTGATGTTACGAAATCATTTCTCTACTTGACTTCACCAAGACACTGAATATGTCACACCGATCTTTCTGAAACTAGTCCTTTATGAGAGGTTTCAACTGGTAATATTTAGACACACTTTCTCAGTAAAGTAACAATGTTTTTCCTTGAATTGGTGGCATAAGCACTAGTGGATTCAAGAGATAGTATTTAAGAAGTTGAAAAGCTTGTTTGCATTTGTCATCCCACTTAAACTTGATATTCTTGTGAAAAAATGTTTAAATGGATGACACTTATCTGTGAGTTGCATTATGAATTTGTGAATTGATTAAAGCTTTCCTTGCAATGATCTTATTGACTGATATTCTTAGGAGGAGGCATTTCTAAAATTTCTCTGACTTTGGCTAGATCTACTTCAATTCCCCATTGTTAATACCATGTATCCCAGGAGTTTCCCGGAGGTTACTCCAAAGACACATTTCTTGGGATTTAATATAACTTTATATTTCTCCAAGCGATCAAAAACCACTGCTAAAAGATCCAAATGTTCTTTACTTGTAACTGATTTTCCTAAAAGATCATCGACATATTCCTCCATGGTAACATGTGTTACCTCAAAACAATAGGTGTCTAATTTGGTACTTCACTCAAACTTAGGGACAAGAATTCCTAATTGAGCAGCTATCAAACCCCATTATTTTGGTCCATTTATGTTATCAACTTGAGGACATACAAGTTGAAATGGGCTAGCATAGTATATGCACTAATATCTTGAAGGAGCAATTCTATCCCAATCTCAAGTAAACAAAATGTTGAATAAAACTGCATAAGAAGGTAACATGCTCCTATATCTTAACACAGGGAAGTTGCATCAAATTCTACTGTCAAAATATGAACTTATCTAATCTATGCAAAAACAACTGTTATGTTCTATCGTGGCTGCAAGAATAGACACAGGTTATCAATCCAGCGGCTGCAAGAGCAAACGGGGAGTTTATCTTACCAGAATATAATTAAATTACTTCAAAAAATAAAGTGCAGAAAAAACAAATGTACAAAATCCTTACCAAGTGGTGTGAGATTTTGCCAAGATCAAGAGGCAATGGAAAGCACAAATAAGAGAGAACAAAATAGATGATAGAAATAAACTGTATTCTATCAAGATGAAAAATGTGATCAACTGGATCATTAAGCATTACATACAATGAATATAAGCCTACTTATATAGGAAAGGCTACATGGATATGTGAGCACACAAACATGACATGTGGCTCAATAAGAAACAAGGGTAGGTAGGAAATAGGTGTGGGTAGGTAGGAGAAATAATATAATAGTCCACATGAGGTGGATCACCCACTGAATGTGGAGTGTAACAACAAGATCAACACCATAAAGGGTGGAATTTCTCCTACACACACTATCCCAATGTGGCACAAACACCCAAGTGTCTCATACCCAAACTACTATGAAATGCATTTCCTAAGTAAACTTAAGTAAGTGTAATAATATCCAAGAAGAATAATTATTTACACCAACACCCCCCCTTAAGTGCAACTTAGGGGAATGCACTTAAGTCTACAATGCAACTAAGCAATGCAAGATGGGTCCCGACTACTAGGCCATGTTAGGTACCCATGTACAAATGAAAATGCATGAAAACCAATGCAATGAAATCTCTCACAAAGTGGGGAAAGAGAGAAAAACCCAATGGGAAAAAACCCTCCTCCAAAAGAGAGATGAAAGCTATACAAGAGAACTCTCATAGAAGAATGTGAGGAACAAAACCCCGTGTGAGGAAAAAATCGCTCCCATATGAGAGAAGAAAAAGAAGAAGAGAGACTAGGAAGCCCCCCCTCAATGTGGAATCTGCACCAATGATAGAAGCTCGATGTATGAAGAAACTGCTCCATGATCGTCGAATAACATTCCTCCCCTTAGGAAGAAACAAAACCAAAGGTGTATCCATGAAGTCTCCCCAATCATGAAGGGAATATGTATGAAAAAAACTCATGATGAAAGGAATCTCTGAAAACTGCTCAAGTGTCCTCATGTCAATGCTGAAAGATACCCCCTCCAAAGGTGGTAAACTGTGCCACACTGCTGAAAAAGGCACTCCAAGATCTAGTGTAGATGGATGTAAAACATGTCCCAAAGACTCACATGTCTCCTCAAAAAATAAAGAGACCTCCTCCAACTATTGTACATAAGTATCCACAATCATGTCAACCTCGAAAGAATGATCACGTAGAGAATGAACAAGAGGGTCAGAGCGTTCCCTCGCAACAATCGAAGAAAGATCATCTTCATAGAGAAGATGAATGTCATTAATGATGTCTCCCAAATCTGCAATGTAGGATTCCATAAATAAACTTGCAATGTCTTTCAAGTAATCATCCCATGAATCTGAAGCTGGAAGACAATGAATATCCTGCCGCACTGAATCACATGAAGGCAAAACTGTCGCACTATCTGCATCATCAGGTGCAATAGGTGATGTGATATCAATATGAGGAGATAAAATATAAGGCTCAAGAATGGGGTCACATGTGAGAATCCCCAAGTTCAAATGCCCAAAGTTCTCCTCGAAATCTGAACCATCACAAGAAGTGTGATTAACATGTGTAGAATCATCAAATGTGAAATCATCATCATCAACAAAATCTGAAAAGGAGTATAACCGAGATGCATGATCAACCAACCCAGTCACAATGATAGCTCTAGTCTCCAAGTCTCTAATGAAAACTGACTCAGGTGTGAACTCCACAACTCTCTTAGTTGCACCATGTGTGATTTGATAGATGGAAAGGAGATTGTTTGTCAAGTGGGGTACACACAACACATCATTGAAGGAGTTATCCCCAATGTCAATAGATCCTTTCCCAATCACATCCATGTATGTATGATTGCCCATCAAAATCTGCGGCATGGTGCAAGGCTCAAATGTAGAGAACATAGACTGTGAAGATGCTATATGATGAGAAGCCCCTGAATCTAGAAGCCATCTCTTTGAATCATGACTGATAGTAGCACATAGAGCTTTTCCTTTTCTTGACCCAAAAGAGTGAGTCTTCCCACTTGTAGAAGCCATGAATGCTTGCCCTTTTACTTTTGAATGTGAGGAAGTAGAAGTTGGTGAATCATCATTCTTGTAGACATTAGGCAAATCAATGTTATTCTTTTTGATGATATGTGTGAGCTCATCAATCTTTTTAAAATGGCAACGATGCTCCTCACGACCCAACTTTTTACAATAGGCACAAGTAGGTTTCTCCCTCTTTGGTGAATTATCCCTCTTGGAAGAGGATGTATCTCCTTGTTGTGGAGAGGACGATGCTTTGTCCTTAGGCTTTGATTGCCATTTCTTCTTGTTTGAGTTGTCATTTCCTTGATTTCCTTTGTTCCCTTGATTTGCCAGTAATTCTTGAGACTTAGAAGTCTTAAGAATGCCCATGCTTATCAACTTAGTTTGTTCCATCATCAACATTTCATTGAAAGCATCAAATGTAGGCATTTTGTAGCTTGAACTCATTGTCATCCTATGGGTTTGGAAACTAGAAACAAATGCTGCATATTCTTGTGGAAGCTTGCCTATCAAGTTGAATATCAATTGAGTATCCTTCTTATCAATGCCACAATCTTTGAGTTGTGCCCTCAACTCATTTGCCTTAGTGACATAATCTTGTATAGTATCAAAGTTCTTGGGATCTAACATGGTGAGATCACTATCAGTCTGATATCCCCTAATCTCATCAACTTGACCATACAAGTCTTGAAACTTTTTCCAAGCATCCTTGATTAGAGTACACTTCTCAATATGAAAAATGAGATCCTTTGATACATACTTTCTTAAGGTACCAATTGCCATGATATTTTTAGTGAGCCAATCCAAGTGACCAACTGGATCAACCTTAGGATCAGTGGGAGCAACAATAGTTCCATCAATGTAATGAGTGAGTCCTTTTTCCATAAGTTTACTCCATGCATCAATTTTCCAAGTAGCATAATTATGAGGAGTTGAGAGAGGAAACTTAGAAGAACCCATAGCAGCAAAAAGGAAGGAACACAAGAGCACAAAAGCACGAGAGACACCCCCCCAAATTAACTCAATCAAAGTACCCCCCAAAAATGATGATTTTGGCACTTTATATGTAGTGCGTGTACAATAGGCCACTTGCAAAACAAGGCTAAGTGGACTTCTGATTTCAATTTACAACTTCTCAAAATGAGATCTAAGAGACTTCAACAAATACTGCTAGTGATCTAAATTGAGATCCAAGCAAAATGCAAGTACCAAATATGCCAAAAATGGCCAAATACTGAAAGTACTATTTCTACTTAAAATCACTGCAAACAAATGGCAGATTATGAAAGTAGATGAAAAAATATGCACTTTCAAAAAAAACGGCACATGAAAAGGAGTCCATATGAGCCCAAACGAAGCCTCCAAAGTTGTAAAAATCGGGATTTCATGATTTCTGAAAAACCTGTATCCGAAAATTAGAAAAATTCTATACCACTATATAGATCTCAAAATTCTACCCCAAAACAAAAAAAATTGCTCGAAAAAACGAGTCCGGATGAGTGAGATATCACTATTTGAAAAATGCCTGCAAAATTATAATTTCTGGAAAATTTCTGCTGCAGCGTCAAACTTCAAATGCCTCTAGATTTGGCCTCCGAAGTTTTATTTGGATGAAACAAAAGGCAAAATTGACTTTCTTGGACCTCCTCAATCCAATGATAACCTCAGATTTGACCCATCAAGCTTCAATAAAAACCTGCAATAGAAAGATCCAAAATGCAAACCCCAAATAACATCAAACTTCTCTCAATTAGCAAACCAATGACACTCTAATGGCTCTGATAGCATGTGAGATTTTGCCAAGATCAAGAGGCAATGGAAATCACAAATAAGAGAGAACAAAATAGATGATAGAAATAAACTGTATTCTATCAAGATGAAAAATGTGATCAACTGGATCATTAAGCATTACATACAATGAATATAAGTCTGCTTATATAGGAAAGGCTATATGGATATGTGAGCACACAAACATGACATGTGGCTCAATAAGAAACAAGGGTAGGTAGGAAATAGGCGTGGGTAGGTAGGAGAAATAATATAATAGTCCACATGAGGTGGATCACCCACTGAATGTGGGGTGTAACAACAAGATCAACACCATAAAGGGTGGAATTTCTCCTACACACACTATCCCAATGTGGCACAAACACCCAAGTGTCTCATACCCAAACTACTATGAAATGCATTTCCTAAGTAAACTTAAGTAAGTGTAATAATATCCAAGATGAATAATTATTTACACCAACAAGTGGGCCCCCTCGAGTGAGTCTCATGAATTAGAAGTTATAACAGAAGTTAACTATGAATATGAATCTCACATAACCATATCAAAACACCATAAACTTATTCAAGATAGTAAATAAGCTTTTTATTCATAATCAACTTGACAACATAACATAGTCTGATATCAAAAATAGAAACTAACTCTACTAGGAAACTTTAGAAGGATTTATATAACATTCATCCTTGCAACAGTTTTCCACAATAGCTGCTCCACTCCTAATATCTAGGTGGAAGCTTTTATTTAGAATATATAGCCTAAGAGAACTAAGAAAAATAGGACTTTGCTCCACCCTTGAACATTTGTAAATCTTCCCTAGATTTACTCTAACATCCAACATGGTTATTTAACAGAATCATAAATAGAACATGACCGTTCTTGAAGGCCCCTTAATGACTTTCAAACAGCTAGCGCCCAAGTTGTAACAACCTTTGACCCTTTCATGCTCATTGTCCAGTCTTGTCCAAGTTGCCATGTTGTTGATAATAAAGCCTTGTTTCATCACAAAAAGTCTTCCACGCAGCTACAACATCAAGGTTAGCACAAGTACTTATATTTACATTTCATGACCATTTATTGCAACACATTTATATCATACAAAGATAAAGTAATAACTTATAAATGCATTCATATGGTTCATTGTTTTGTCATAATGAAGATTTCAAACTTTAGACAACATAACCATCATATAGGCTCAAAAATTCAATCAAAGTATATATCATAACATCCTAACAGTAGGTATATAAAGTCTTGGGTATCATAAAATTACTGCAAACAAGAACAAAAACTATGACTCATCAACATGCATGATGTCATAAAAGATTATTGTCATGGTTATTTGATATGTGGCACCTATGTTCTTCAATCCAAGGGTCATGACATTCCAACAAAATGTACCTTACAAGCATGTGAATGTTGTCTTGTGTTGATATTTAAATGTCATTTCATTGAATGCATATTTAATATGCTTTTTGATAATTGTATATATATTGAATGCATACAACTATTGGTAATGTACAATGTATATGCACTTGAGACATTTAATTTTCTATACTACACACTACACTTGTTGGTAGTGGGTCAGTATCCCTCGCGAGGATTCGTGACATGGTTTAAGAGACTCCTATGAATTCTATAAATCTAGGGGTTGTATCAGGCATTGACAGGTTGATCTTTTGGTGAAACAACAACCCTAGCTTGTAACAAGTGGTATCAGAGCTTGGTCACAGGTTCAAATCATGTAGGTCATGGCGAGTGATGCTGGGAGGGGGATTGTTGGCAGTGGGCCAACATCCCTCATGGGGATTCGCGACATGTTTTAACAACCTCCTGTGGATTCTATAAGTCTAGTGGTTGCATCGAGCATTAACAAGTCAATTTTTTGGTGCAATGGCAACCCTAGCTTGTAAGAACACCAAGCGTCTAGAAACATCTATCTCTTGGTACATTTGATTATTGTTGGAAATCTTCCATTAAAATTAATTTGATGGCCTGCTATTAATGCACGTACAAATTTTTTATAGTGGTTGTCGGTCATATTTATTACACTTTGTCATGTGTGAATTAACAGTTCTGCTAAAATTATAAAAGTGTCCATTCTTTTAGAAGTGCTTAACAATATCCATTCTTTCATAAGTGTTTCGAGAAGCATTCTCTATTTTATTTTCATTTTGCAATGCATCCCATCCGTCTTCTTGCAGCAGCTTCATGGAGCTATTAAGTACATGCATACAGGTAGAATGAATTTCTGGTTTGACTATTAGCCAATTATTAAAGTTATTGATTGAATGACTACAAAAATAATATACAGATGCAAACTGTGTTCATTAGATCATAGATGTAAATATTTTTTTTGGCTAATTGTAAGTGTATAGCCACTCTTTGTTGTAGAAAAGGTGTTAATGATTTTTATTGCATGTATGATTGTCTGATTAATGCTTTTGTATTCTTTAATACTTAAATACAACTTTAAAGGACAAACGAGTAAGTAGCAACTGCACCAGGAGCAAAGGAATGTGTACTACGTGCTTTGAAATTTGAGATCTTCTCATTTGTAATTGTTCAGGTAGAGATCCCAATTTAATCTTTTTCGATCTATATATCATCGATTCACAATTCATCGGTGTGCTGAAAGGATATTGTTACTATTTCTGGGTTTTTGGAAAACCCTAATTATTCATTGGAAAAGCTCAAAATTCAAATTGGACTACGCACATAAATAAATAGAAAAGACGTATGGAAAAATTTAAAGGATATTTGTTGACATGTAGAGATCAAGTTTCCTTCAGTTTATGAAGTTGAGAGTCTATTACTCAAATTATCGATTAGGTTGCTCATAATGGTTTAATGTTATTCAAAATATCTAATGTTTTTGTTTTTGTTTTCTTTTCTTTTCATTCGCTTGTAAAATTGCAAGATTTTGCTTCAAGATAAACAACTGAACTACATACCTAACAATTGTTTGTGATTGGTTTGACTGAATTTGTGCTATTAGATTGGTTTTGAACCTATTTTTTGGAATGTTTAAGTTCGGATATATTTTTTTAGGGCTTAACTATTTTTATTGTTGGTGTTTTCTACATAGAACACATTAATTTATACTTGCACTATAATGTTGCTCTCTTTCTTGCAAACTTAGAAAAATAAATAGTTTTCCCAAACAGAAAACTATACAACAAACACTTTTAGATTCCCATTCTATACTTCTCATATAGTTTAAATCATTTAAATACCAAAAGTTGGAAATAATTGAATGCGTTGGATTGAAGTAACATTTTCTACGTTTAAAGGAAAGTTGGTCATTTCACTAGAAGCTTAGAGAGACACAAACCTCTTTATAGATTTTAGCAGTAGACAAGAAAGGAGGTAAGAGAGTTTACACTTTAATTAACAGTGCTCATCCTTTTACATTGCAAGGATATTTCACTGTAAAAGAAGAGGCCTAGTTTTGATATTGCTTGGAAAATAATTTCTAGAGCATGCTTCTGCCAACAAAAGTTGACCATTAAAACAATGGTGGGCAAACATTTAGAATCCCAAGTTATCACTTATATACATGGTCCAATATTGTTATTCTTCATATCCTTTTCAAAAAAAAATTTGGTCCATTGTAGATTTAAATTTCATATCAATTTAAACTTTTAGGTTTTCCTTTTGTAGTATTTAACATTATATGCTAATGTATTTTGCAAAATAATTATCAGTTACCTTGTAACAATTGATTAGTTATTTTTCAGATAAAATAACGATTGACAAAAAACTATTTGCAACTGAATCTCTCTATGCAAAGTAAGAGGTCAACTTATAAAATCAACTTATTCCTACTTTTGCCATATGTGTGTACACACACACACACACACACACACACACAGAGAGAGAGAGAGAGAGAGAGAGAGAGAGAGAGAGAGAGAGAGAGAGAGCATATACACACATATACATACATACATATGTGTGTGTATGTGTATATATATGTATACGTATACGTATAAGTGTGTGTGTATGTATGTGTATGTGTATGTGTATGTGCATGTGTATGTGTATGTGTGTGTGTGTATGTATATGTATATGTATGTGTATATGTATATGTATATGTATATATACATATATATACATGCATATATGTATATATGTATACATATACATGTATTATACATATTATATATGTATATGTATAATACATGTATATGTATACATACATACATACATGTATGTATATATGTATACATATACATATATGTATAATACATGTATATGTATACATATATACATGCATATATGTATATATGTATACATATACATGTATTATACATATTATATATGTATATGTATAATACATGTATATGTATACATACATACATACATGTATGTATATATGTATACATATACATATATGTATAATACATGTATATGTATACATATATACATACATGTATGTATGTATGTATACATATACATGTATATATGTATATGTATATATATGTATGTATGTATACATATACATGTATATATGTATTATATATATATATATACATATATATATACATATATATATATATATACATATATATATATATGTATGTATGTATGTATGTATGTATACATATACATGTATATATGTATACATACATGCATATATATATACATATACATATATACATGTATATGTATACATATATATGTATATATATGTATACATATATATATATATGTGTGTGTGTGTGTGTATGTATATATGTATATATGTATATATGCATGTGTGTGTATGTATATATGTGTGTGTGTGTGTATGTATGTATATATGTATGTATGTATGTATGTATGTATATGTATGTGTGTGTGTGTGTGTGATCGACCACTGTACCAATATAATGGTTTGCATAGAATAACATGGTCCTAAATCAAACTCCCAAATGCACAACACCATCGGAATCACGCCAAGATCAACTGCAACACGCTACATCACCAAGAAAACCGCATAACACAAAAATCATCATCGGTTGATAAAAACCACCAAAAAATTGCACAACGATCAATGCAGATAGCCAAAACAAATAGGAAATGACTAGGAAACATCAAAAAACACATTATAATCATCAGGAACAACTGCACCAACACCACTTTTCAAATCTTCATCAGTCAACTTCTGAAAGCTCAAGAACACAACTAATCAGCAATTGTCACGAAGAAAGATAACTTATAGAGCACCAAATCACAATCCATCTGAAATGAAGATACATAAGACCATCCCAAGCAATATCTCAAAAACTCAGCACAAGATCTGATCACATCGGAATATACCGAACTCTGCAAAACAGTGATCAAGAAACTGACACTACAAACCGAATCATAAGATAACATGGTCCTAAATCAAACTCCCAAATGCACAACACCATCGGAAATCACGCCAAGATCAACCGCAACACGCTACACCACCAAGAAAATCGCATAACACAAAAATCATCATCGGTTGATAAAAACCACCAAAAACTTGCACAACGATCAATGCAGATAGCCAAAACAAATAGGAAATGACTAGGAAACATCAAAAAACACATTATAATCATCAAGAACAACTGCACCAACACCACTTTTCAAATCTTCATCAGTCAACTTCTGAAAGCTCAAGAACACAACTAATCAGCAATTGTCATGAAGAAAGATAACTTATAGAGCACCAAATCACAATCCATCTGAAATGAAGATACATAAGACCATCCCAAGCAATATCCCAAAAACTCAACACAAGATCTGATCACATCGGAATATACCGAACTCTGTAAAACAGTGATCAAGAAACGGACGCTACAAACCAAATCATAAGATCTTCCCAATCTGCAATCACCAAAATAAATCACAATAATATGTTGACATCAATGACAACAACATATCCTAGCAGCAACAATGACCAACAATATCCAATAATCTCCCCCTATGGCATTGATGGCAACATATGAATGTGAAAAAAAATCAATGGAAAGAAAATAAGATATCTCCAGCAAACTCCCCCTAAGATTGGGACTTAGAAAGAATTTTTTCACATTATCTCTCTCCCCCTTGACAACAATTCCAAAGCTCTAAAAATAGGTAACCAAAAATTTCTCTCTAAAAACACAAATTACTCCAACAGAGGAGCAACACCAGTACACCAATTCGGATAAAATGATAAAGCTCTGAAGTCCACCAGATTAATGCAACTCAATGCATCTAGTTCTCACAAGGAGGAGTGGATACCCCTAACTTGTCTCTCAAGTGGACAAATGTATCTACAAGCAAAGGTTTAGTGAAAATATTAGCTATTTGTTCCTTTGTAGATACATACTCCAACTTCACCTTCTCACCACTGACTTGCTCTCTCAAGTAATGATATTTTATTGACACATGCTTAGTCTTTGAATGTTGCACTGGATTCTTTGACATGTTAATAGCACTGGAATTATCACAGTATATAACAGTAGGCTCATCATAAATGACTCTTATATCCTTCAACATTTGCTTCATCCAAACTACCTAAGTGCAATTACTAGCAGCAACAATGTACTCAACTTCAACAGTAGATAAGGACACCAAATATTGTTTCTTTCTAGCCCATGAAACCAACTTCTTACCCAAAAAGAATTCTACACCAGTAGTGCTCTTTCAGTCATCAACATCACCAACCTAATCAACATCATTATAGGCACATAGCATGAAATCATCATTCCTCGAACACCATAATCCATAGTCCATAGTTCCCTTTAAGTATCTGAATATCCTCTTCACAGTAGTGACATGAATCTCTTTCAAATCAACATCTAGCATCCATGCATACAACATGCATAATGTCTGACCTAGTCTGAGTAAGATACAACAGTCCACCAACCATAGATTTGTATAGACTCTAATTAGATTTAGGAGATTCATCATTCTTAGACAATTTACAGTCAGTCACCATAGGAGTTCCAACCGATTTGGAGTCATCTAATCCAAACTTCTTCAACAATTCCTTCACATACTTAGTTTGAGATATGAATTTACCTTTTCCAGTCTGTGCAATCTGCAAACCTAAGAAAAAAATCATCTCTCCAATCATAGACATCTCAAATTCCTTCTGCATATCACCAACAAAATTCATGCTCAAGTTATCACCACCACCAAAGACTATATCATCAACAAATACTTCAACAATCAGGATGTTATCATTTTCTATCTTAAAGTACAAATTACTGTCAGCAACACCTTTACTAAATCCCAATTTCAACAAATATTTATCTACTCTAGCATACCAAGCTCTAGGAGCTTGTTTCAATCCATAAAGAGCTTTCTTCAGCTTAGAAACCATGTCTCTAACATCTGATAATGAAAATTCATCAAGTTTCTCAATGTACACTTCTTCCTCAAGATCACCATTCAAAAAGGCAGATTTGACATCCTTGAAATCCTTATAAGCAGTATAAGCAAGCAGCAATTTAACAACTTCAAGTTTGGCAATCGGAGAAAAAGTCTCCTCATAATCAATCCCTTCTTGCTGTGAATATCCTTTGCAGGCCAGTTTAGCTTTATTTCTGACAACTTCACCGGCTTCATTCAATTTATTTATGAATACCCATTTTGTACCAATAATATTCTCATCCTTAGGTCTAGGCACAAGTTCCCATGTATTATTCTTCTCAATCTGTTCTAGTTCTTCTTCCATAGCTCTAATCCAACTTTCATCTTTACAGGCTATAGTAACATCTTTAGGTTCAACTTTGGAAATCAAGCACACTTCTTCAACAACTAGCCTTCTTCTAGTCATCACACCTTTCTTCTTATCACCAATAATCTAATTTTCAGAATGATTCAGTCTTACATCCTTGGAGTCTTCTGATTGTTTTCATTCTCGGGTTCCTACACTCCTTCACCAGCAACATCCGGATTCATAGTCTCTATCAGATCATTATGCTTAGGCTCTTCAGGTTGAATAGGGGCTAAAACAATATATTATCCATCATCATAACCACATGCTCTGATATCTTTCCCAAGGTTCTTATCCACCTTCACATTTGCTCTTTCTACTATCTTTCTTCATCTCTTGTTGTAGCACCGGTAGGCCTTCCTCCTTGTTGAATATCCCAAGAAGATTCTTTCATCACTTCTAGCATCAAACTTTCCTATATCCTCATCTCTCTTGATATAACATTTGCTACCAAATACTTTGAAATATATCACAGTAGGGACATGACCAAACCAAAGCTCATAAGGGGTCTTATCGGTATCTCCTTTGATGTGAACTATGTTGAATGTGTAAACAACAGTACTAATAACTTCTCTCTAGTAGATCTTCAGAACATTTCCTTCAATCAGCATAGTCCTTGCAGCATCCAAAACAGTTTTGTTCTTCCTCTCAACAACTCCGTTCTGTTGAAGGGTTATAGGAGCAGATAATTGTCTTCTAATCCCATGCTTCTCACTGAATGAAATAAACTCATCGGAACATAATTCTCCACCTCTATTAGATCTCGGACACTTCACCTTCAATCTAGACTCAGTCTCAACCTTAGCTTTGAATATCTTGAATTTATCAAATGCTTCTGATTTATCCTAAAAAAAGACAACCCACATCATCTTATAATAATCATCAACTATTAGCATAAAATATCTATCACCCTGCATACTTCTAACATTTGTAGGTCCTTATAGGTCAGTATGCACAAGATCTAGCAATCCATCAGATGTATACTATTTGTTCTTGAAAGAAATTCTTGTTTTCTTACCCAACTGACATTCCTTACATACCAGATTAGCAGGCTTAAAAATCTTAGGCAGATCTCTAACAACATGTGTAGAACTGATCTTAATCATTAAATTATAATTTACATGACACATTCTCCTATGCCATAAAAAAATCTCATCAATATGAGCAATCAAACAACTTTTCTCGCCAACATTCAAATGAAAAATGTTACCTTCAATCTTAGTTCCAGATGCAATCTCTATACCAAAGGCATTTAAGATCTTGCATTTACCATCCTTGAAGTGTAGATCATAACCTTTATCAACCATATGTCCAACACTCAAAATATTATGTTTCAAACCTTCAACATATAAGACATCATCAGTGTTATGCTTACCATCAAAAGAAATAGAACCTCTCCCGTGGATCACACAGGCTTTGTCATTTCCAAATCTAACTATTCCACCATCATACCTTTCCATACTCACAAATTCACTTTTATCACCAGTCATACAATGTGAACAACCACTATCAATCACCCATTCATTTTTCTCTTCAACTTTAGCAGCTAAAGCTTTCTCCTCAATAGTACAGCTAGTGGAATCAACAGGTACATGTCCATCTTCCTTAATGACAAGGAATACAACTTCATCTCCTTCCAATTCTTCATCTATAATACCTTCATCAACAACATAATAATAGTTCTTCTGATTCCTATACTTCCGGTTAGGCTTGTAAGGCTTATCATACTTCTCATGCTTCTCATATCTATCATTCCTATCATGCTTATCAAACTTATCATGTCTATCATACTTAGCCATTCTCTCTGGGCATCTAGAAGCGAAATGTCCTATCTTATTACGAGAGAAAAATTTCAAAGGCAACTTTCCATCACACTTACCGACACCTTTAGGCAATCTTCGGGCAACCAGTGCTTCAAGTTCATCCAGCTCCCTTTCTTTCTCTTCCATCTCCCTTCTCTCTCTTTCATATCTAGATATTCCACACTCATCAGGATCATATTTTTGCTTACCGGATACAGATGCAGATGCTCTAAATGTAGTCTCAGACTTTCCATGTGATTCTCCAAATTTTCTTAGCTCAAATGCAACAAGTTTTCCAACCAGTATATCTCTTTTCACTGTAGTTACACTTTGGATCTCATCAATAGCAACAACCTTATGTTTATAGGTAGAAGGCAAAGATCTCAACACCTTAGAAACAATTTCATCTTCCTAAATGGTTCCACTAACACATATAATACCTAGGACAAGATCATTCACCTTAGCCATAAAAGAGTATGTTCTCGTCATCTCCCATCTTCAATGTCTCATACTTTCCTTTCAAACTTTGCAGCTTAGCAACCTTCACTTGTTTATCACCTTCATACAGAACCTCAAGCTTCACCCAAATCTCATGTGTAGTCTAAAGTCCCATTACATTTGTCATCTCAGAATCAGTCAGGGCACTAAGCAATACTTCCTTCACTCTAATATTGTGTTCAACTTCCTTGATCTCATCAGGAGTAGATGTTCCATTTTGAGGAATGATACAAGCATTCTTTGTAATATTCCAATAATCTTCATCAAGACATTTGAGGTGTGCTTCCATTCGGTCCTTCAATATAGCATAGTTACTTCTATCAAATCTTGGACTGTCCTTCTTAAAGATTACACTTTGAGTTGTGATCCTGAAACTCCTCAAGCAGTTAAGCTTCTATTGGAGGATCTTGCTCTAATACCAATTGTTAGCAGCAAGCAAGAAGGAAGACTGAGAGGGGGGGGGGGGTGAATTAGTCTTCATCAAAATAAAATACTTAGTCACAAAATACAAATCTAATAAACTGCAGAAATAAGACAGATAAGCAAATTGACACCACAACACACAACACCAAGATTTTTGACGCGGTAAACTCGATTAAGGGAAAAACCATGGTGGGAACCTACCCATAGTAAGATGATACTCTGCAGTAGTATACGAAATTGTTATAATGGGGAACATACATGCATTCAGGCACACTGCCTAGAGCTCACTTCTCAAATATAATGTTTCAGAAGGCTACAACCCTCAGGGAAGTCTCACTGACTTACAATAAGATTCGAACTACAATCTGAAAGAAATGCATTAAAAGAATAGCATCTTCAAATGTCTGATTATAGTTTTGGTTAAGCGCAGATGTCTGCCCTACAACACTAATCTCACCTCAAACTCAAAACCGAAGGATAAATCACTTGTTCGCACACAAATATCTCTCTAATAATGCAGACACAACATTGACACCTAAATTACATGACTATATCACCTATATATACAATTCATCAACCTTGACAATAAGGTCGGCTAAACCCTCAACCCTCAATTACACAATTACATCACATGGTACAATTATCAACTACCAGACCAATATAATGGTTTACATAGCATAACATGGTCCTAAATCAAACTCCCAAATGCACAACATCACCAGAAATCATGCCAAGATCACTCGCAACACACTACACCACCAGGAAAACCACATAACACAAAAATCATCACTGGTTGATAGAAACCACCAAAAACTCACACAACGATCAATGTGGATCGACGAAAAAAATAGGACATGACTAGGAAACACCAACAAGCACATTATAATCATAAGGAACAACTACACCAACACCACTTTTCAAATCTTCATTGGTCAACGTCTGAAAGCTCAAGAACACAACCAATTAACAGTTGTCACAAAGAAAGATAACTTGTGGAGCACCAAATCATGATCCATCTGAAATGAAGACACACAAGACCATCCCAAGCAATATCCCAAAAACTTGGCACAAGATCTGATCACACCGAAATATACCAAACTCTATAAAACAGTGATCAACAAACCAACACTACAAACCGGATCATAAGATCTTCCCAATCTGCAATCACCAGAACAAACCATAAGAATATGTTGACATCAATGACAACAACATATCCTAGTAACAACAATGACCAACAATATCCAACAATATGTACATATATGTATATGTATATGTATATGTATGTGTATGCGTATGCGTATGCATATGTGTATGTGTATGTGTATGTGTATGTGTATGTGTATGTGTATGTGTATGTATATGTATGTATGTATGTATGTATGTATGTATGTATACATACACACATATACATATATACATATATGCATACATATATATATGTATGTATGTGTGTATGTATCGTAAAGTGGAAAATTGGGGGTTTAGCCAATTCTCAACATAGAAGGGAGGATTCACTAAACTTAATGTTTGCTTGAGAAAGACTTTACATTCAAAAGAGGGGGATGAGTCTACTAGATCCAATCCTAAATAATGCAAGGACTGAATGCTAAGTAGATTAGTTGTGTTTAGAATGTAATTGGCCCTATTTTATAAATTGATTAATTGAATTAAGATTAAGTGCTGAAAATGAAGACAAAGTATGAGAAAACAATGAGCTATAGATTCGGGATTCAGTCATGCACTTGGATCTGAGAAGTTTGAGATGATTCGGATCTGCTTTGCGAAATCTACCAAAACTTGCAGGGACCGTGTATCTGAACTAGGTCGCCCCCAACTTGGTGCTCCGAACTTTTTGTGCATCGAAAAGGGTTTTTCTGTCTCTGCAAATAATGCTCAATTCTAGAAATATAGCTACATGTCTGCTTTTTGCACACAAAAGGAAAGGGAAATATGTTGGGAATAGGGGTTTGCCTTCAGGTAAAAAACCTCCATTTTGGAATTAACCAAGTAGTTGAAATAATATAATTGAAATGACTGAAAGTAGAAATCCTCTTCTTTGAGGGGATGTTGAATTGCTTGAAAATGAAATGCTTATGCCTCCTTGTGAAGTTTTGCTTGCCTCCACAGGGAATTATGATTTTATAAAGTAGAATGATGATCTCCTCTTCAATGCTTGAAATCTTAACTCTATTGCTACTCCAAAGCTTGGAGGAATACTGAAAATGCATAATTTCTCTTGAATGCTTGAATGCTTTATCTCTTGAATGCTCAGATGCTTGATTGAATTTTCTTCTTCTAATGTCAAATAAGAGGGGAAATCCCTCTTATATATTTTCTTGTAGGATTATATGACTGATTTCCCGACATGAGTCGACATAGAGGGGATTTTCCCACTTCAAATTTGAGTTAGGAAAGGGAGAGGAATCCAAGATAGGTCCCCATTAAGGGGGACCAAGGTACCACACCCTAGTCCTGCCCTAATTTAGGGCATGATCAAGGTGCAGGTAGGGTGTATCATTGTGTTGCATGATTGTTTTGATATGTATGAGCATAATCAGGTCTTCGATCAGGTCGAGGGGTGCAAACACTAAGGCGAAGACCCAAATGCAGTCAAAAATTGCAAGGGGTGCAATTCTAGGACATTACATTTAGCCCCCACTTTAGCGAGAGTATGAGCTTACACAAATACTATCGGTAAAGTACAAGGAATTTAGATTGAAAGACTTTCACCACGTCAAATAGGCAAGATTCACCAAGCCCCCAATGGACTTTAGGATCTTACGACTTCAATGATAAGGTAAAAGGGAAGATCATGAGAGAGAAAGAGAGAACCATGACTACAACTAGTAAGGTTCTCTTACTATGAGTCATGAAAAGAAAAAACATAAAAAATTACAAAGCAAAGACAAAGTTCGCTAAGTAACTTTGAGTGAAAAAAGAGAGAATCATGAGTAGAGCGTATGCCCCCATGTTAAAGTGATTGCACACACCTTTCCGGGAGCAATTGCTTTAAGGTAGGATACACCCAAAAAAGACAAGCACATTATCGCAATAATTTAGCCCCCAAGAGAGGATAAATCAAAGGATAATGAACAGAAAGCACAAAACACGAGGTGGTTTCACCTAACTTTAGAGTCAGTATGCTTTTTATGATAACTCATGTATATCATGTGTATATTTGTGCATAGAATCGTCCTCATCCCCCAAAGAAAGGAAACCACCATGGAAGAAGAGAACACGTGTGTCTTTTGAGTCAACATGGGAGAGACCAAAAGAGATCTCAACACTTTGCATCATCCTCAAGTTGACAACACTAGGGACAACAAATAGAAGAATAGGGGAAACAAATAGAAGAATGTCACAAATAAGCAAGAGAGGAGAGAGAGAATCTACAGTGCTAATGAAGCTAATCAAGCACATCATCCTCCCCCCGATCTTGCTGATCGTTATTTCGGGAAGGTGGACAACACGTAAGAGGAGCCACATCAAGCACAATAGATGGAGCTATCACAAGTTCCAAACAAGGACTATGCTCTAATGATAAGTCACATTGTTCATTACTAGGAGCTAGGATTAATGCTTTTGAAAATTTCATAGATAAATCATTGTCAACATCAACATATTCATTATTTTATGCTTAAAATTTGTTAGGTTAAACATAGCTAATTAGACTAAAAGGACAAATCACAAAATCGTTAACTAATTTAGCAACCTTAACACAAATCAATGAAATAAATGCAAAACAAGAGAATTAAACAATTAAACTAATTGAAAACTCTCTTCAAAGGCATTGTGGCTTCCATTGCTCTTCTCCATAATTGTTGGTTGATTGGCTCTTAGGTGTTGCACTAAAATTCCTGCATAAGATAGATAGTTATTTTGAAGACTGTGATTCTAGATTGATTTATGAAAATGATGTTGCTTATATAGATTTTCAACACAGAAGGGGTGAGAATTTGAACTCATGTCCTGATTGATAGTCAACTGAGATTGATTGATCAGTGAACTAGTCATGATTGACTTGTTAACTTATTTGATTGATTTGTTAACATGATTGATTGAAGAGTGAAGTCAATTGATTAACTAGTGGACTGGATTGACTAGCTAGTTGACTGAATTGATGCATTAGAAGACTGAATTGATTGGGAAAATAAGTGGATTGATTGATTAGTCAAAAAAAGCTGAATTGGAGTGAAAAGGGGTGATTGAAGAGTTAACTGGTTAGTCAACCGATTTGATCATTCAGTTATGATTTCAACATGTGTTGTAGGATTTTGAAATTGAATTTGATTTTGATTTTTAATTTTGATTTGAATTTTGATTTTCGAATGTTGAAATGCACATGAAATTAACTGAAATTCAGATTTGGGGAAATGTGAATTTGATGATTTGGAATTAGATGAAATTAATTGAAATTTGAATTTGGGGAATTTGGAGGAATAAGTTAATTATTTTAAATAATTTAAATGAAATTATTTAAACATTAGAAATATGACTAATTAAATAATAAAAATTATTTAATTAAGGGAATTAATCGTAATTAATTAAATAATTAATATTTGAGAAAGGGGTAAATGATGAATTGATTAAAAGATAGGAATTGAATGATTAGTAATGATTGATGATGATTGAGTTAATTCAAAAGAATAATTAGCTTAATTAAATAATTGAAGAATTATTCAATTAATAAGATAAATAATTAACAATGATCCAATGAGACATTTTTAGGTGTCTACATTTTCCCCTCTTTGAGACAATATCGAAACAATGTCGTTTCAAAGAAAAAATAAATATAATTCTGCCCCAGTATGCCTCGATGATATTAGGGTATAATGCCCCCTTGAGAGATTGTTTGTGCATTTAATGCATGAAAGATCTCTCGACAGAAGAAGAATGTTAGATGAAAGATGGAAGAATGGTTAGTTTGATGACATGAATGAGTTTGATTGGATAGAAAAAATGGTTAGAATGATTCAAAGATTGATTGAATGATAAGATTGATAGGATTGATGGGATTGATGGGATTGATTTGATTGATAGGATTGTTCTGATAAAGATTAATTCTTGTTTCAGGAAGAACACATCTTGTATAAGACAAAAATGATCAAAATGTCTAGTTTCAGGAAGGATACATCCTGTATAAGACAAATGATAGATGATCGTGTCTGGTTTCAAGAAGGACACATCTTGTATAACACGAATGATAGATCAAAATTGGATGAATAATGAAATATGATGAAGGTAAGGAATAATTGACTAATAGGTAGAATAGTTGATATGAGGAAACGATTTGAGATGGAATTAGAAAGATGTGAGTAGAAATTGAAATGAACTCATTTAGAGTAGAATATGTTAGATGAAAAAATGATCTTTGAGATAGAATCGACATGATGAGGAGAAAATGAAATGATATGATTGATGATGGCAGTAAATGATGGTGATGAATACTCTTCCTTGCCTTTATTCAAAGTGCAACACATTATCATCATTGACCCTTACTATGTATCAATAAAGCTTACTACACCAAGGTATAAGGAACCAAGATGTATAGATATCTCATTGCAAGAAACAAACATGTAGCAGACAAGGAATGAACCTTCCATTCTTAGAATTTCACTATGGGTCGAGGTATGTGTGGCATTCACAAGCTGAATGCTCCTATCACAGACACCCACTAGATAAATTGCCCCATAAATTCATTGGTTCACACCACAAAATAGCAAACAAAGTAAAGGATCATGCCCATTATGGCTCCTCTAGTCACTTTTTGGACATCCTTGAGTAGCATAGAAACATGATCTTCGCCAATTGATAAAAGATAAAAACAAAGTTAGACAAAACTCAACAACTAAAATAACTGTGTCTTTTCTTTGATTTGTTTGATGTGATGGTTGATAATGTCTGGTTTCAGAAATTTTGGACACTATTTAAGACTGATCTGTCTGGTTTCGAAAGTATTTGATTTTGTCTAAGACATGATAATGATCACGTTGATGTGGATATCGGTGATTGATAAGACTTGATCATATTGTTTGCAGATGTTTGGTAAGATAGTTATATCCTTTGTTGAACTTCGTGCGAAGTGTTTGTTGGATATCTGCTAGGGTATTTGTTTCTCACAAGGCATTTTATTGCAAGTTTTAGTTGTTTTTCGATTTTTAGTTGTTTTTTGAGTTTTTTGATGTTTAGGGTTTTGTGGATCATTTTTGAATGTTTTTGGTAGATTTTTATTGTTTTCCAAATTTTTTTGGTATTTGTTCGAGATCTTTTTCTGATTTTTAGGTTTTTTTCATGAATTTATTTGGTTTTTAGAATTTTTTTAGGACTTAATTTAATTTTTAGAATTTTTGTGTTTTGCAAATGTTTTTGGATTTTTTTCATGACATTATTTGATTTTTAGGATTTTTTCAGTTAGGCCCCCAAGTATGCAAACCTATGATGATGACATGATGATCTAGGTGATGCATATGGAGACAATGGATTTTCAATATGAGCTATGCTAATGTACGATGCAAGACAAAGATGCAATTCCTAATCAAACAAGGGTAAGTGTATGCGTCTTTCATTCTGAAATGCACTTATTGAATTAAATGTGTGAAACGTTTCAGAGATAGGAGCTCAATCCATTCTCAGAAGACTTTAGATCATCCAACCTAACACACTATGTAACCAAGATTTATGAATGGAGGCGCGAAAAACTTCTCCATCAATTCTTGAAAATTTGATATTCTTTTGTCCATGTGTGTGCACTTGAGTTTATTCTTACTCTTATAACCATTACAAACCCTTGGAATCCTATTTGGCTAGCTACATGAGTTATTCTAACTTCAAAGGCATCCTGGATAGAGCCTCGCTGCCAGCAAACTTTTAGGGCTCCAACGAGGTTATACATTGTAATCTCTCGAATATTGCTCCATTACCAACAAGCGTCCATAGCCCTGATGGAGTTACTCACATCTTCCCTTAGTCAATCTTTATTGCACATCTTTGCATGATATTTTAGTTATATATCTTTGCTCTTTTGCCTTGATATTTTGATATTGATTTTGGCATAGCACTTTTTTTCTTTTATTTTCTTGCCTTGACTTGTAAGTAATGAAACCTACTTGGGTATGATGATTATAGCGACTCTGAAGCAAAATATTGGATTTTTCACTAGCCACATGACCAACTAGGTATCTATAATGACTTAGAGCTATTGAAGAATGTGTGAGATATAACAATTGATAGATTTTGGGTAACAAGACTCAATAGTGAAGCTTCTACCCAACCATGGATAAAGCTCAATCACAAGGTGACATTGAAGATGAATGATCAAAGACCTCCTAAAAACTTCATCTTCTAGTATCTAGGAAATGAGACCACCTTCTCTCCTTTTAGTGTAGACAGGTGAATGACTTAGACAATCACCTTGTTTTATTGATGCAACTATATGAGAAAGCAATAATGATATGCATCTATATGTTGTGCAATGGTGATATGCAAGCAAGTGTGATGCACTCTGAAATGGAGATATGCGATGCAATACAGTAAATAAATATGCCAAATGCAACACTTAAATTTAAATGAACCCATCCCTTAGATGTAATATCTTTTTAGGTGTATGTTGTTCATGGGTTCGGGGAGTGGATCTCCCTCATGATTTTGCAATGTTTTGCAAATGGTTGTTCATTTTGCAGATTTTCTAACTGTTGAGGAATGGTTGGTAACGATATTTCACAGATGTCATTTTCCTCTGTAGTAGCAATCCAAGATTTGGGGGATGAAAGTATAAAATTTTCTGAACTTACCTTTTCTTCCCATTGCTTTATGTTGTTCACATATTCTTCCTCATTATTGAGTATCATGTCTTTGAGAAATGTCGCCTGAACATGTTGATATTTTGTGCTTCTTTCTTCAAGAGATGTTATCCTATTCAACTCTAAAGTGAATCCCATTGTATAAACATTATAGGGGAGTTCATTCTCCTCACCTAAAAATTCTACTATGGTATTGTCATTATTAGTCCATTCTAGTTGTGGTAGCACTTGTGATTCCTAGTCAATTGGATGCCAATAAATTTACTTTGGGTGAAGAGTGTCTTGCATCCTACAAGCTCTCATACTTGGATTGAGGAGTTTTACTCCCTTAGCACTTGGATATTCTTTTGTTGCGAGACCTTGTTTTGTCACCATATCTGTTGGCATTTTTGATGTTTATGTTGTGATTGTCATTGATGGACACACACTTATATTGAGATCCCCTTTATATGTATGAGCTTGTGCTCAACCAATATTTGTTGCAACCGGTATGTTGTATACTAGTCTCTAGACTAGTGATTTTGCAAAATATGTTTCCCGATTTGAAGCAGCATGTCAACCCCAAGCGGTTCGTAGATCCCAAGCGGTACGAGGGAGCAAAGCGACACAACTCATTCTTACCAGTCTTCATTTTTGACAAACCGGCAACTGGTATTTTGTAGGAACCGATAATACTCTGTGATGAGCTATCAACTGACATTTTGTGATGAGTTACCAATCCACCGATTGTTTGACGGTGCTGACACATTGATGGTGATTCTTGTGTCGTGTTACTGAGTATGTCTAGATTCATTGAACCTAGGAAATTGTAATGTAATCCTATTGGACCGACATGAAATCAGATTCCTTTAAAAAGGACATCATGTCTAGGGTTTTAAGTTGTTGCTGAAAGGGTTAATGTTGAGCTAGGGTTTGAGGTGGAAGTTGAGTTGTTGTGAGAACGATCTTATCTGAGAAGATCAAGTTGTAACTGTGAGAGAGAGAGAAGACTGAAGTAATGCTGAAATGCATTAGCTGTGAGCAATACTGGATCTAACCAAGTATTTTGTGCTATTAGATAGATCAAACACTTGTTGATTACTCACATCTTTGACAAGTCTGTAGCCCTTAATCGGGTAGGCCTCAAAGCCTTTGGAAAATCCTCTAATAAGGTGGTTCACACATGTGAATCGAAAATCCTCTAACAAGGTAGTCTGTAATCAGACTTATCTCCTAACAGAGATTGAGATTCCTAACAGGATCTGTTCTGGTGAAGAACATTGTAAGACCTTAACCGGTCTGACCTTAACCGATCTATTTTCTATTCTGCAGATAGTGACTTGTGAGTTCCATCTCACCGTGGTTTTTCCCAATTGGGTTTCCATGTCAAATATCTTGTGTTATGGTTGTATTTCTTTTGTGGGTGAATGCTTTATTTGCATTTTGGTTTACATGTGTGGTAACTGGTTTGATTGTCAAACTGCTTTATCGGTTTATCTTTAGACTGTGTAGGTGTTTTAGTGCAGTAATTTTTGGCATACTAATTCACCCCCCCCCTCTTAGTATTCATCAATATCATCCTGTATTGGTTCTTCAATATCTCCTTGAAAAAGGAGTTTTATGTCTTCCACACATGGTTTAGTTACTTTAGCTAATGGTTTCAATTGTCTTTCCCCCTCTTGCCCCCATTCACTAGGTGTGAATGCACAAGGGTTAAATCTTTGCTTTCATTTGCTAGAGAAGACTCCAACATGATGCAAATATGGTTATTATGAACATATTCATAGATAATGGCATCATCAATGAGTGATTGACTGTCATTTGTTTTATCTATTGTTTGTGGGCTATTGTCTTGGATAGATAGAAACTTGTAGTCATGAGAATCTATCACACTTTTCATTTATGTCCTGCTGTCTGAGGTCGTGTCACTTATCTCATCTTGCTCTTGTAACAGAATTTGTTCCTGACTTGATGATCTTCTTTGTGTGGTAGAAACTCTTCTTAAACTTGGTATCAGACATTGCAATCTTTCCTCATCTAACTCATTTGGTGGAGCTAAGCTTGTTTCCCTTGGTAAAATTATTGAAAGAATCCAGGGATTAAGCGCATTTGCAGGTGGTGACCTAGTTTCTGCTACCACATTTACCTATGAAGTTGTTTTAGGTACCATGTCAAGTGGTGTCTCATTAGTTTCTTGCAAAAGACATATGAGATCTTCAACATCTGATTTTATACTAGGATATGTCATTGGTTGCTTGCTTCTATGAGATGAAGAAGGGAGTCTTTGTGTTGATAACTGATCTGAGGTATGTATTCTGATGGTAGGCTTGGCTTATTTAGTATATCCAGTGTTCGTTGTCTTGCCTCTGTTATCTTTGTGACATACTTATACCCTAACCCTTGATTCTTTGGGTTTTCATGAGGTAAAACAGGTTCTAATCTTCCTTGTTGTTGTTTTCCCAAGCCCGTGGTACCATCATACCCATGTTTTGGCAAAATTTTAAAACCATTGCCATACTGATCTAAGGGTAAGCAAGCTTTTGTCATGTCATATTCTTCTCTATATAACAAGTGATTGACATCTTCTTCTAGGGATTATTCCTCTAAGTCTCCCCATCTGGTGAATGAGCATGAGTTTGAATATTTGACTATCTCTTTCCCTTTATTTTATTTCGTCATGGTATTCTGAGGTTTGCCAAAAGATCTTGGAGAAAGAGATAATTGTTTGACATTTGATGTACTGGAGATAGAGTATTCCCCACAACCAACATCTTTAATCTATAAAGAAGATGTTGTAGGTGTATCTTCTTATGCTTGTCTGATTGTTAATGAGTCCATTTGTGTAATAAGTGGTGCTGCTAGGTTGTTTGGAACTTGATTGTCTGTGCTCGCTCTTAAATTATTGCAATATTGAAAGGGGTTAGGATCCCCATGCATAGTTATTTCTACTCCATTGATTGGGAATTTGATGCATTGATGAAATGTAGAAGAATCACTTGCATGGCATGTATCCATGGGCGTCCTAATAGCATGTTGTATCCTAATTCTTTGTCCAATACTTGGAATTTGATGTCTGTAGTGATTGGGCTGATTTGTACTGGTAATGTGACCAGTCCTTTAGAAGGACATTCCTCATCATCATAGGTCTTGATGTTGATTTTCTTGGTTAGGTCTATGTGAAATTGAGAATAACCTAATTCCTTGATCAACTTAAGGGTGCAAATATTCAGTCCTGCCCCTCCATCTATGAGAACTCTTCTTATTCTCTTGTTGTCAACGTAGGCTTCTAGATGTAAAGGATCACACTGCCTGATCCTATATGTGGAGATGTCTTTCTCTGTGAAGGCCACCCTGGATGAAGCGGTTATAGTACCCACCATTACTTGTAATACAGTTTCATCCATGTCTCTGGATACAATTGAATCTTGCAATGCTTTGTCCAAAATTGCTCTATGTGTTGGTGAAATTATGAGTAACTCAAAGAGATATTTGAGTGAGAGTCCTTTTATTTGATCCACAACATTAAAGTTGCTTGCTTGATGAGGTGCCTAAGGAGGTACTCCTTGTAATGTGACTTTATACCCGAGGGTTACCACTGCACAATAGTTGTTTCTAGGGTTGATGGAGATGGTTTCTATCATTGCCTCCCCTTCGCTAATTGCATTGATTGTATAATCGTATGCAACATTGGTGTAGTTGGTCATATTGTCCTATCCTTTTGATATAGATGCTTGTCCTTGATTATGCTTCACAAAATGATCTTTGTATATGAGATGTGTCTGGTTTGATGATCCTTTATCTATATCTACTATTACATCACCTTGATCTATCAAGTCCTAGATGAGATTCTTGAGCTTGTAACAACTAGATGTTTTGTGTCCCTTGGAGCGATGATAATCACAGAAATCACTGTCATTCCACCAGGTTGGTTTGAATGGGCCTGGTTCATATGGTCTTGCTTCTGGTAAGGTTATCATATTTGTTTGTGTTAATTTCTTTAGAGCGACATCAATAGGTTCCCCCAAAGGTGTGAAATTTCTTTTTGGTGCCATATTTATTGGAGGTCTAACTACATTAGACTGGACTGTAGTTGCATTATTTGCTCTTGATTGATTCACATTTTGGTTTTGTCCTTGTAATGATAGTGTGGGTTGAGCTCTATTGACCACTCTTGCATCAACCGCACCATCATTTGTAACATTCTTGTTCCTTGACCAAAATTTGGGTTTATCTGCATTGGTATTGTTGGGTGTTCTTGCATGTTACTATTTTTAATGATACCTTGTTCCAACAATCCCTTCTCAAATTTGAGAGCATTTTCTGTGATATCCTTGAATGTATCAAAGCATTTCATTAGCAAAGCATATTTGACTGGTGGAAGGAGATTTTCACTGAATGTGTCCACTTGTTCTGCTTCTGGTATATTGCTCGGATATCTTCTATACAATGCCCTCCATCTTTGCAAGAATGTAGCAAAGGTATTTGTTTCCTTCTGCTTTGTAGTGCACAAATCTATTAGGCTCATTGGATTGTCTATATTATGAGAGAAGTTTGAGATAAACAACTCTGCTAGCTCTCCCCATGAAGTAATTTTAGGAGGTAGATGTGAGAACCATTCTAGTGCGGGCCCTCCAAGACTTTTAGGAAATAGTCTTAGTAGATAAGTGTCTTTGTGTGCCACTTCTATGCAAGATGTGAAAAATTCTCTTATATGATCTCTTGTATCACACTTTCCCTTGTATTTATCAAACTTAGGTGTCTCAAAAAGTGGAGGAAAGGGTGGAATATATAGAGATCTATCACAGGGATAAGGCCTGAGATCTTCCATTGTGTAGATTTTATTGTCCTTGCTTGCTTGCATGCTCACCATTTGCTTTTGTAAGTTTTGGACTTTCTGAGCCAAGACTTATGTTTGTGTCAAGGGTATGCCTGATGCATATATGTTTGCAACATATGGCGAAGTGGTGGTGTATACTGGCGTTGCTAAAGATGCTTCACTTTTCGCTGTATTAGAACCACTACTAGGTGTCATGAAGTAAGTGAACCGAGGCACCGTGTTAGCCTAAGTAGACCTAAAGGGATTGGTATGTCCATGTTGTATCCCTTGGCTACTAGTTGCAAATCCAATTGATATTCATGTAGTTGCTTGTGGAGTACCAATGGATTGTGAGTTGAACATGGGCATTGATTGGAATATTATTGAAGTAACCCCTGACATTGGTGCAAAACTTATAGCTGCTTGTGTTGTATTGAACTGAGTTGGAGCCATTTGTGTGTTTGGAGTAACACTTTATGCATATGTTGTTGTTGTAGATGCATTGGACATCTGTGTCGCATTTAGATTCAATGTCACTCATGGTGGCATTATTGTGGAGATGTCAAAATTAGGAGGCAACTTTGCTCCATTTTGAATTAAGAGAGATATATACTTGTCTCTATTGTTGTTGATAAGGGCATTGATTGTTATTAAGACTTGAGGGTCTTGTTGATTTGCCTCTATTTCCTCTTGTGTTAACTCTATTTGCATCTCCTCTATTGTTGGTAATCTATTGGGATCTAGCGGTATCAAATCCCTATTTCTTGATTGAGAGCTTGAGCTTCAAGGTGTGTTCATGTTCCAAGTTGGGTTATAGTATGGATCACTGTTCGGATCCATCTGATCCTTTACATTTTGTGATCTCGTTATTGTCATGTGACCTTGACTCTCGATGACTTACTATGATTTCCTAAATTCAAATGGTAGGTTGAGATGGATGCAAGACTTATGACTTAACTATGTATGCAATCTACGAATGATGCCACCCTCCTAAGATTACTGGCGAGGAATGGGACTATCTGCCATAAGTTTTTCAACAAATTTTCATTTTTATTCTTGTTTTATTTGTTCCTTGATTTATTTTGCTAGCTTTGTATCAAGGCAGACAATTTTTTTTGGATTTCATTTTCTATGACTGCTTCTACTTCCACATATTGTGGAAGATCAATTCTTACTTCCCAAGCAAGGTTGTCCGAACCATCAATTATTTCTAATCGATCATTGTCTGGTCCAAGATTGGGTTGTTCGAATGGAAAATCATCATCTCCTTTTAGACCCATGCAAAGGATTTGTGCTTAAGACCTCTATGGTGAAAAAGGACTATGACAAATGTTTAATGAAGACTATGCAAAATGATTTGGGTAATGAGATAATATATTCAATGTAAGGACTCTATTTTTATGAGGAGTGTGAATGGTGGACTCTATCCTAAGATGAATGCAAATGACGAACTTTACTCTCCTAATTGTGAGGATATGTGCAAGATGTGGATGAAAAACTTAGACTATGCATTCCCTATATGTGTGAGGACCTATGATCACATGAAGCACCATTTCCTTCCATATTCTTGAATGTTGGCAAAATTTGTTGAACATGTTGGATGTAAACACTTGGTTGTTCTCTTGAATTTTTTGGCTTTTGATTGTTGAGTTGAGAAACTTTTGGTTGATGTTGCACTTTTGAAATGTTCTATCTTGTATCAAAGACACAGTAGACACATAAAAAATATTAATAACATAGAACAAATACTTGTTTAAGGACATTTTTCAAATTCCCATGAATGTTGGAGTCTTTTTCAAGACCCCATTTTGGGTTTGTTGTAATCGGTCTATCGATTGCACAACAAGCAAACTCTCTTAAGGCCAAAAGGTCACAAATATTACCACAACCCGCATCTTGATACTCTATAAGCTCAAACAACCCTGTCATACCCTAAGGTGCACCCATTTTTTTTATCTTTGTCAAGAAATTAAACCAAAGAGGATCGCTCCTCAATTGGCTCGTTATCCTGGGAGATATACGATGAGTGTCTTGAGGGCAGATTATTCCCCACCCTTGCACTGTGATAATAAAAGTGTCTGGTTACTGACTCAGTTGAGCTTCTAATTTCTAAGTGTTTGAAAAGGGAAGTGTTTGAGTGGTCACAGTCAACAACATTTTACACTCTGTTAAGGGAGGTCTCCTAGTTTGTAGAGGTTACGCTCTATAGATTTTAACGTACCATATAGGCACTGAGGGAGGTATAACGCCATTGTGACAACATGTAACACTCATCGCATATGATTTTCATCACATACATATTTATTTATAGTGGCTTGGATTACTTGGCTTTAGCCATTGCCACTTAGGTCGTTACCCTCTCACCGACCTTATGGGCTTCTCGGGAGGGCAAGCCTACTAAAGGTATTATCTTAATGTAGAATTGATAGAAAGTATAAAAGAGATGGTTTTGGCTTTTCGATCACCCATTAAAGGGGAGAGCATATACCTATCACCTCACAAAAATGTAAACCAGTGTTCTTTTTAACCTCAATTGCAAAATTTTCTAGTCTACATGGAGATGTTGCTCCATGAAAATACGATATTCATTTTATCCTTCGTTGAAATTGTGAAGCAAAAAGATAGATTGTTTGTGGTTTATTTTAAATGCACCAAAATGAAAGATTTTCTAAGCTACCCCTGCAAGGAAACCAGAAAAGGTTAGTTGGTTCATGGTGGGCTTTCCAGCCTAAATCTCTTCTCTGTTACAACTTTTTTGTTTGCAGAAACAGAAAGAAATTTGACAGAAAATGACAAAAATCAAAATAGAATCTATCTAACCTATCCTATAAATTGCAAATTAACCTCTATTCAAATGAAAACTACTATCTAATAAAATTCTAATTGATATAATAGCAATTGTGAATTTCTATATAAGCAATTGCGAATCACTGTTAGGTCAACTGCACATTAGTTAAAACCTGCAACTTTGAAAAAAAAATTAAACAGCAGAAAAAGACAGAAGAGAGAAGTTTTCGCTTTTAGTGAAGTCATTCAAGATGAGGTTGCCCATTACTTCGATATCATCTTAGATGTTAAATTTGTTTATGGTTTGATGGTATGAAGCCATAGCCTCTCCTTCTTCAAATTCTCGAAATTGCCTTTCTCCCTTTATAAGCATTTGATAAGCTTTCAACTATCTGATGTGTTGTTTCCTCCTCCTTGCACCTGAAATCTTGAAAGTTACCTTGCCTACCATGGAGTTAGAAACATTTTATGCCTAAAAAATGAACTTTTATAGAATTGAAAGATTTTAATGGGTTAATCTCGTAAATGGAAATCAATCAAAAACGACAAAAAAATTTGAATTCTAGGCTATGCTTGCAATTGCGCATCAGTTAGTGCAATTGTGAATAATAATGCTAGCAAATGTGAATCAAAATGATATCAATTGTGCAATTGCAAATTTCTGTGAAGGCAATTGCGCATTCAATTTCCTATACAACCCTACAAATCAAAAAAGTCAAAAATTCAGTCAACGTGTTTCACGTCGGGCTCACCAAATGTTTTATGCTTAAAATATGTTAGGTTAAACATAGCTAATTAGACTAAAAGGACAAACCACAAAATCCTTAACTAATTTAGCAACCTTAAACACAAATCAATGAAATAAATGCAAAACAAGATAATTAAACAATTAAACTAATTGAAAACTCCCTTCAAAGGCATTGTGGCTTCCATTGCTCTTCTACATAATTGTTGGTTGACTGGCTCTCAGGTGTTGCACTGAAATTCCTACATAAGATAGACAATTATTTTGAAGACTGTGATTCTAGATTGATTTGTGAAAATGATGTTGCTTATATAGATTTTCAACACAGAGGGGGTGAGGATTTGAACTCAAGTCCTGATTGATAGTCAACTGAGATTGATTGATTAGTGAACTAGTCATGATTGACTTTGTTAACTTATTTGATTGATCTGTTAACATGATTGATTGAAGAGTGAACTCAATTGATTAACTAGTGGACTTAATAGACTAGCTAGTTGGATAAATTGATGGAATAGAAGACTTAATTGATTGGAGAAATAAGTGGATTGATTGATTAGTCAGAAAAAGCTGATTTGTAGTGAAAAGGGGTGATTGAAGAGTCAAGTAAGTAAACTGATTTGATCATTCAGTTATGATTTCAACATGTGTTGTAGGATTTTGAAATTGAATTTGATTTTCATTTTTAATTTGGATTTGAATTTGGATTTTCAAATGTTGAAATCCACATGAAATTAACTGAAATTCAGATTTGGGGAAATGTGAATTTGATGATTTGGAATTAGATGAAACTAATTGAAATTTGAATTTGGGGAATTCGGAGGAATAAGTTAATTAATTTAAATAATTTAAATAAAATTATTTAAACATTATAAATGTGATTAATTAAATAATAAAGATTAATTAATTAAAAATAATTAATTGTAATTAATTAAATAAATAATATTTAATTAATATTTGAGAAAGGGATAAATGATGAATTGATTAAAAGATAGAAATTGAGTGATTATTAATGATTGATCTGGTGATTGAGTTGATTCAGAAGAATAATTAGCTTAATTGAATAATTGAATAATTATTCAATTAATAAGAAAAACAATTAGTAATGATCAGTGAGACATTTTTAGGTGTCTACATTCATATTCATCATCAAAAATATTATGATCAACATTTTCATCTTTAATGACATTTTCACCTATTTCTTCATCAAGGTTAATACGAATTGGAGCTCTAATAGGAATAGAACTTGAACCATAATTTGTTTTAAGTAGTTTGCGTCTTGGAGAATTAGGTTGAACATCTTGTTTCGGAGAAAATGGAATCATGTCAACAATTGGTGTTTTAGGAGAAGAAATGGTTTGGGAAACAACTTCACGAGCTCTAGCACGACATCTTTGCCAGTGTTATCTCGCACAACGATGTCGTCTATTTTTTGTTGAAGGTTGAGGAGGGTTAGGTTCATTAGGTATAGCCTTTGTCTCTTCTTTTGGGGAAGGATGAATGGGTTGAGGTCTTTTAGGTTGGACAATAGGAGAGGTTGATTATTTCTCTCTATAGGATGAAGGAGGAGGAATCGCACCATATAAAGGAGGAATGAGAGGTGTAGGAAGGAGACCAGGTCTGGATCATGAGGAGGAGGGATAGCTCTAGCCTTAGGAGGAAAAGTTTGATGCTTGGGAGGAAGAGTTTTTCTACCTTTAGGAGGAGGAGTGGACTCATCCATAGGAGAAGGAATAGATCCTTCTTTAGGAAGAATAATATCTCTTTTCTTAGGAGAAAGCATACTCTTCATTTTAGGAGAATGAGTAGGTGTCTCTTTGGGAAGAATATTATTTCTTTCCTTAGGAGGAAGAATAATCTTATCCTCATTAAGGGGTGTATGGTCATCAAGAGTAATGCTAAGTGTGGGATTTCTAGATTTACTCAATGACAAAATCATCTCATTTTTCCAATTTTGATATGATCTAAAGAGAACATCACTTCTAGGTTTAAGAGGTTGGAATCGTTCAGACCAAAAGTAATCAAGACAAAAATCTCCACGCCTCATTGTATGTTGAAATATTCTATGATTAACAGTTATGCTTTTATCATTATGAGGAAATTTCAAACACTTGTGGATAGTAAACATGATCCCTTTCATGGAAGAGAGCCCAGGATGTCCACACTTCACACGAAATTGATCAGATGTATGAATGCTAGAAAATTGAACATCCAAGCATTTAGTGCCAACATCAATAGGAGGTGTTATAAAACCAATAGTAGGACAAGAGAATCCATCAAAAACTTTAACTATGACGTATTTATCATCATATATCACTTGATACAATTGTAAAGTATAAATAAATTCTTCAGTTATGACATTAACCATGTAGAAAGGATCAATAAGTACTCCTCTAGCAGGTGTGTGATAGGGAGATTGCTAGGAGTTAGCTCAAAAGGCCAATTTTGGTCAAGAGGTTCAATTTGTTACCCAAAAACTTATTTGAGGCTGTTGTATGTGTTTACAAAATTATTCTTGTGGTTATAGTGCCATGCACTTCATATATCACTTTCCTAACAAACTCCCCTTTTTGGTGATGGCTCACACCCATGCTCAAATCTACTCAAATTGCTCACTCCACCCATCTACACATTCTCAATCTCTACTCTTTGAGAATTCAACCCTCTGTTTTAGAGTTCATTAGGAGTATTCTACATGGACATGTAGGGGCAGCAAGGTTTTATTCAAGTTTTGATGCTCACAATTTAGTTTAAGGCCCATAGCCTTGGCTTACTCAACTCACCAACCAAGGGTCAAAACCTCAAAAGGGGCTACACATTGTCCAAGGACCTATATGCCATCAGTTTCACTATTCTAGGTTGTTCTCACAAAGTTCCAAGGGTCCCCAAGTCCTCCTTGCAATCGGGTTCATGAAATTTTTGTGTTATGCAGTCAAAGGGCTACTAGCCCGTGGAGGGGTAATTGCCATTTTTTTGCTTGTCCTACTCAACGATGGTTAAAACCTTCCAAAAACTTGGTTTGGATAGTGGTTTGGAGGTATTTTCTAACATATTTTCATGGTTTAGGCCTCTGTTAGTGCAAAATGAGGACTGTCCACTATTTGTGGCATAATTGTAGGGTTTTGGAGGGTTTTGAAGTGTAACCATTGGGTTTGCATTCTTGTGCACCTCTTCAAGTACCTAGGTCTTCATAAGACCTTTGACATGTCTTCAACAAATATCCCTTGCCTTTGCCATACAAGCAATTGAAAAAAATAGTAAAATTGCCACTGTCATTGTCAAACACTGCCCTTTTACCAATCAGCAGTGATTACACCTTTGGACCTGCATGATGAAGAGTTTGAATTGGAAAATACACCTCAATGAGGTTTGAAAGATACTAAAAAAGTTTCCTATTACATAGCCTTCTCAATTACGAGGCTTGGATGATGCTTTGAAGCATTCCATGAGCAAATTGACAACACAATTCATAAAAATAGTGAGCTCATTGTTTTGTTTACAAAATGAGACTGTTTGATAAGAACAAGCTATTCCAATAAACTAAGATGATGCTCAACACACTTGACCACATGTCTAGACCTCTGCATCATGCATTTGTTCACTCCAAATTCCTTTTGGTGCAAATCTTGAGTTTTGATCATGTTGCCAACCAAGTAATCAACACTTGCCTAGTATTCTCTCAAGTCCTTCTTCCAACCACACTCTTGGCACAAAATATAGCATATGTGCAGTATATACATGAATGCCAACTTGACTAAATCAATTATGTGGGATCCCAAACCTGGACCAGTCAAGTGGTGGCATTTTGGAACTTCAAACCCTTGACAGGGCAGCGAGCACACAGATTTAAAATAATTTTGTACAATCAAATTTCCAAAGGAAACCCAATCCAACAATAAACTAGAGAGAATTATACAACTGTTATGCACACTTTTCAAAGGTACAGTACAGACTGTTCCACAAAGGAAGGAAAAACCAGTCATAAAAGCTAGAATTTCATGATTTTATTAAGAAGCTCTTGCTCATACAATCACCAACCTTTCAAATGGAAAAGGGAGGCATTTTTATAGCATTTATAATTAGTTACCAATCCCTATGTGGACATGAGGCTTCCACAACTACATTTTGCAAGAAAAACCAAAAAATGACAACTTTGACAACTTTTCAAGCCAAATGACAACATTTCTTGCTCCAAGAGGCATTTTTGACAATCTAACCTTATCAACTTGTCTAAACAAATTTGATATGCCTAAAAACACTTTAAAAACATGTTTCAATGCTTTGGAAAGCATTAGAAGACCTTTTTGGCAATTTTGCACATTTTTGCCAAAAATTATCAACTCAAAGCCTAAAAGGCCAAACTTGATCTCTTAAGCCCAAAATGAGATCAAAACCACTAAACATGACACATAAAAACCTAAAACAAAATTATCAACTTGAAACAAGACATTACAAATATGGAATCATAAAATACTCAAAAAGGAGAGTTTGACTCAACTAGGTGCTCCTACACCATTATGCCTTTGAGTTTTGCACTTATGTATAACGGGTCATTAGGTGCTTTAATAGTCTCACTAGGATCAAATGTTATGCACAAATCCCTAGGAGGTTCTTGTTGACCTACAAGGTTCACCACATTATTAGATTGAATGGTCACGTCATTGGGAGAGAAACCAAGATTATCAGTCTCAACCACATTATTGGAATAAGAAGGTAAAGGATCAGTGAAAATCTGAAGGTTTTGATTAGGAGGAGCCATGGATTTGTTTCCTTTATCATTCACACTTGCCACAGATATGGTATTGTTATCAATCAATTCTTGAATCTTACTTCTCAATGAAAAACATTTTTCAATATCGTGACTAGGTTGATGATGGTATTGACAAAAGGATTTAGCATCAAAGTAAGGTGAATTTGTCTTAGATGGATCAATCGGTTTGATTTGGGGAAGTTTTAACACATTCCTTTGTATTAACTGAGACATAATTCTATGCAAAGATTCATTCAAAGGAGTAAATTCTTTTTCTTTTTTAAAGTATCTAATCAAAGGAGGCACACCTGTAGCGCCTACCAGTTGACTATTGTTGTTGTTGTCATTGAATTTGATGAATCATTTATTTGGTTTGAACTTCTCAAATAGTTGTTGATCACTATCACCGTTATCACTTGTAGCCATGGAAGGAGATGATTGTTCCAATTGACTCACGGTCAATTGATAATTGTGAAGTATTGCACACAAGTGTGGAAAGGAAGTGAACCTAATTAAGACAAATTTATCCCTAATATATTTTTGTAAATTAACAATAAAAATCTTTTTAATATCTTGATTAGGCACATAAAAGAAGTCTGAGAATACAAATGCTTATATCTACCAATAAAAATCAGTCACTTTTTCTTTAACACCTTGTTTACAATGCATCAAATCGGTCGAAGTAACTTTAGGACCAATATTATTGTGAAATTGTTGAATAAAAGCATTAGCCAATTATTGAAAAGAAGTAATAGAATAAGGAGGCAATTAACAATACCATTAAAAAGCTCTATCCCTTAGTGTTCTAGTAAACAATCTCGCTTACAATATTTGATTGTGAGAAAAGTCACTACACAAAGTTTGGAATCTTTTAACATGAGTTAAGGGATCACCTTTTTCATTATAAAGTTATAATTAAGGGACTTCTTCATGTTTAGGAGGGATGACTCTAACAATGTCATTGGATAATGGGCATGCTACATCAAATGTGGGCACATTATACTTGGATTGATTCATAGAATCTATTTGTTGTTGTAAGGAAGACATTGTTTGGGCTAGACTATTGATTGTAGATCCAGTAGAAGGATTGAAATTAGACATGTTGGACTGAGAGGGAGGAGTAAAATTGTTGAATGAAGGAAGAGATTGAGAATAAGGAGGTGGGACACTATGATAAGTAGGTAATGGAGAAGGTTGGGTAATGCATGGAAGACTCGTAGGAGGAATGAAGGAATTGTGATTGAAGGAGTTGCCCCCTTGACTAACATTTATAGGTGAGTGTGATTGGGTAACAAGGGGAACACTCATGGTAGGAAGAATGAAAGAAAAGGTATTGCCCCCATGACTAACATTTGTAGGTGTGACATTTTGAGTAGAGGTAGCCATGATGTTTGATGTGAAGGTAGGCACACTAGTCATAGGAGTTGTCAAAGGAATGCAATGATTGACTTGACTAGGAGGTTGTGTATAGCCTAGGTTTGCAGCACAAATCTTCATAGGAATGATATTAGAATCAACAATATGAGCAATAACATGCAAGATATCAACACCATGTTTATCATTTTAAATCATTCTTTTTAATCATTCAATCAATGGGAGAGCTTCACTTTTCGGGTATTCTTGACTCATCCATTGTTGAAGATTATCAAATTGATTGTCCATCTTCGCTAGTTGGTCGATGGATACCCTAGTTAGTGATTCCTCCACATCATGAGAACTATCAAGAGGATAAATAAGGATTATCTATAGGATTGGAAGAACCACCAATATCCTCATTGAAAATGCTAGCCAAATTAGGCTCCATCTCCTCAGTAATTAAACCTTAGACAACTTTAATTCTACAACTTCTCCTAATGGGGATACTATAGGTAGGACTAATAGTAGTAAAACTCATGCACTAAGGGAGGGAAATTGGAAATTTGAATGTTAGAACGCCAAATGATTGAAAGAATAATGCAATCTCCTAGGAATTTGAAATTTAAAATTAGGGCTTTGCCAAAATAACCTCTTAATTTAGATTTGAAATTATCCCTTAGAAGTGATAACTCAATGATGAATGAATAGTACCAAACCAGTACTGAGAGGGGGGGGGGGTGAATCAATACAGACAAAATACAGACCTAAATCGGTTCAACAATAATTACTCCAAATGACTGGCAAACAGTGACACCGGTTTGAAATAGAGTGCAACTGGTAAAACCCATAACAACTAAAACAATCATAAACCGATTACTCACTTAGCTTTCCACTCAACTCAAAACTACACTACCATTTCACCCTTATGTATGAACAGGTAATCTATCATCATATCTTCACAACAACTAGTTCAACATGTTTTATTGACAGGCATAAAACACAGAACCATCATATGCTTAACAGGCAATAACAAAGCATCACAAGATAAAAGCATCACCCATGACACACATATTTTTCACGTTGAAACCCAACTGGGAAAAACCACTGTGGGGATGAATACCCACAAGCTTATTGTTGAACTCTTTGGAAGTCCGCTCTGTTGGGAGCCTTGTCCTGTTAAAGACAGATACAATAGGTTCTGTTCGGAACCGATCCTGTTAGGGATCACCCGGTTAAGGGATGGCTACAATACCCGGTTAAGGGTTAAACCTTGTTATATGTTACCTTGTTAGAGGATTTCAAGAACTCATTAGCTAAAGGATTTCCAGAGCTCTCTAGCTTTCCAGATCTCAATAACTTTGAGTTACCCTGTTAAGGGATTTACAGCAAGTCGGTTAAGGCTACCCTGTTAGGGGATTTTCCAACTGTTGAGGTGGTTAGAGATCAACAAGTATTACAATGATCTGGTAACAACACTCAATGCCAATGTAGATCCACTTAATCTCCTCTTCACCTTCTGCACTTACACTCTGCAGGTATCACTTATCTCCTCTGGTCTGACAAGAATCACGTATCCCTTCTCTTGGATACTCACACACAACTTTTGCCAATAACTTCTGAAAGAATCACAACATCGACCTTATAGGACAACAGACAGGTCGGTGGCATAAACCCTAAACCCTAGACCTATTAGGTTAAGGAATTCAAATGGTTCAATCCTGACCATTGATCATACTGTATTGAATGCAACAGTCTTGATCTAATCTCAAGACATTCTCCATTGTTCGTTTTCCACCGATTTCATGGCGACTGATAACCCATCACACGTTATCACCGTTTACAGACTTCGCACATTCCCGAGGTAGATAGGAACACTCTTCTTTATGCAAGATCCTTCATGCGCACAAGGCTTATGTGGCAACACTATCTGTTCTTCTTTATTATGCTAAATTCATCACATAAAGATCACCGATTGAGTCACACAGGCTTGAGATACTCCAACCGGAAATCCTGAAGTGGGAACTACCTACCAACCGGTAGTCATACAATGCTTCCATGTGCCGGTTCCCATGACTACATGTCGGTTCACCTTGACATGCCGGTTCACCTAGAACAAATATACCGCTTTACTTTGACATATATACCGATTCTCACATATGCGGGTTCTCTCTTCATATCACATATTGACATCAATGACAACATACAATATCATTATGTCCTCATACCGGTTCACATAATGCCAACAAGAAGATAGAAATTTAAAATTAGGGCTGAAAATGACCTCTTAATATTAAAACTTTGAAAATTGAAAGGAGGGAAAATTAAGTTTAAAATTAGGGTTGTCCAAATCTAACCTCTTAATTTTGAAATTTTGAAATTTTGAAATGTTGAAGAAACCAATTTAATTATAAAAATTAGGGTATATGTAATTAACCACTTAATTTTGAAATTTAAATTGAAAGTTGAAATGTTGAAATTTAGATTTGTTTTTGACCTTAGGGCGACCTAAAATCAATAAAATTTCACAAATCTCTGGAATTGTGCAGTAAAATACAGTCAAAACAAGCTCTCGAAATTTGAGGAGAAAAAAGTCGAGACCAAGTAGGTAGCGACTTGGTCTGGCCAACTTTTTTCCAAATTTTCAGGGAAACAAGATAATGTGATTTTAATGCGAATTCTAGAAGGATATGGGAATTGGAGATGTCAAGATATGCGAAAATAAGCCTTGAAGTTCGAAATAGGACACACTTAGGATGTTTGATAAAATGATTAATTGAAAGAACAACAAAAACGACACACTTAAGGGCCAACTTTTATATGTTTAGAAGCAAGACAAGAGGCTTTAGATTTAATTGAATCAATTAAATGATTAAAGGAAAATTTGAATTTGTACAATATTAATTCAATTTTAAAAATTAGGGTTTGTTGCATAAATCGCTTAATTTAAAAATTTGAAATTTAAAAATTTGAATGTTGTAAGGAGGGAAAGTGAATTTTGAAATTGATGCAACAACCTAAATCTGAAAAATTAATCCAAGATCTACACAATCGACAAGTTCAATTTTAAAATTAAAAATCAGGGTTTTGTGATTTAACCACTTGAATTTTTGAAAATTGAACATGCAAATGAAAAATTGAATTGTAAAATTGAAGAGTTCTCAGATCTGAAACAATTAATCCAATTCAAACAAATGATAAGCTCAATTTTGAATCTAAAAAGTTAGGGTTTTTGTGAATTTAACCTCTAATTTTTTTTAAATTGCAAAGAAATTAAGCTTGTAATTGAAAATTTGAATTTTAAATTGCATACAGTCAAATCTGAAAACAAAAATCAGAATTAAGGGTGTAAGGAGTTGGGATCACCAAAATGTAAAGTGGAAAATTGGGGGCTTAGCCAATTCTCCACATAGAAGAGAGGATTCACTAAGCTCAATTTTTGCTTGAGAAAGACTTTACTTTCAAAAGAGGGGGATGAATCTATTAGATCCAATCCAAAATAATGCAAGGATTGAATACTAAGTAGATTGGTTGTGTTTAGGATATAAGTGACCCTCTTTTGTAAATTGATTAATTGAATTAAGATTAAGTGCTAGAAATGAAGACAAAGTATGAGAAAACAACGAGCTATAGATTCGGGATTCAGTCATGCACCTAGATTTGAGAAGTTTGAGATGATTTATAGTTGCTCTGTGAAATCTACCAAAAGTTGCAGGGACTATGAGTCCAGACTAGGTCACCCCCAACTTGGTCCTCCAAAATTTTCGTGCATCAAAAAGGGTTTTTCTGTCTTTGCAAATAAAGCTCGATTCCATAAATATAGCTGCGCACCTGCTTTCTGCACACAGAAGGAAAGGGAAATGTGTTGGGAATAGGGTTTGACTTCAAGTCAAACCCCAGTTTTTGAATTAACTAAGTGGTTGAAATAATATAATTGAAATGATAGAAAGTAGAAATCCTCCTCTTTGAGGGAATGTTGAATTGCTTGAAAATGAAATTCTTATACCTCCTTGTGAAGTTTTGCTTGCCTCCACATGGATTTATGATTTCATAAAGTAGAATGAAGATCTCCTCTTCAATGCTTGAAATGTTGACTCTATTGCTACTCCAAAGCTTGAAGGAAGACTGAAAATACTCAATTGCTCTTGAATGCTTGAATGCTTAATCTCTTGAATGCTTGGATGCTTGATTGAATTTCCTTCTTCTAATGTCAAATGAGAGGGGAAATCCCTCTTATATACTTTCCTTTAGGATTATATGATTGATTTCCTGACATGAGCTGACATAGAGGGGATTTTCCTGCTTCCAAATTGAGTTAGGAAAGGGAGAGGGGTCCAAGATAGGTCCCCATTTAGGGGGACTAGTGCACCACGCCCTAGTCCTGCCCTAATTTGGGGTAGGATCAAGGTGTAGGCATGGTGTATCATTGATTTGCATGAAGTTTTTGATATGTATGAGCATAATCAGGTCTTTGATCAGGCTGAGGGGCGCAAACACTAAGGCGAAGACCCAAATGCAGTAAAAAATTGCAAGGGGTGCAATTTTAGGACGTTACATACATATATACATATAGAACGTGTGTGTGTGTGTGTGTGTGTGTGTGTGTGTGTGTGTGTGTGTGTGTGTGTGTGTGTGAGAGAGAGAGAGAGAGAGGAAATGAGGCTAATCCAATTTACTTAGTAGAGATAGAAACAAGAAAACTTCTATCTCAGAGAATGCCTCATATGCAAATACATAGGGGTTGGATATTAAGCTTCTCTTCTCCAACATAAGAATACAAATAGTTGGTATATTTATAGCAAAAAAAATATTTGTTAGAAATAAGGACTTAAAGAGCTTCTATATTTATAGTAAACAATCCATACATTAATTGTAAGGAACTTTTTTTTTAGATTAAGAATATAAATATTTTCATTTTTTTGCAAAAGTGGCAAGCCACTAGAATATTATATATATATAAGATTACAAAAACCTGGTTCAAAAGAGCATACCGACCGGAAATAACAAAGAAGAAAACCTCAGGTTATAGCTCAAAAATACAAAATGATCAAATTTACAATATCATTGTATTGAATTTTACAACATTACAGTAAACAACATATGAGGAGCATGTCCGAACCAAAGTATGTAAGTTTCACGCTTGCCAGAAAGAACTAGCATGGAACCACATCCTCAATATGCATTATTCCCATTGGGTCAACACAGGTTAGCTTCTCACGTGGACCATTCACTAATCATTATCTCATTCTGCACTTGTGGAATATCAAATTTGGTCTATTAAGCCTGAGAAGGTATTTTGCTTAGACTCTGAGTATACCACAACGACATAGGGTTATATCGCTATAGTCTCAAAGGTAGCCAATGAGCATTTAATGTCATGTCAAAAATACATCTTTCACCGAAGAGCAAAAACTATGTCGTCAAGACTCGTGAAATGTTATATCGAACAGATGGGTTTCATCACTAAGACCAACCCAATATCATATCTAATTTAGCTTATCAAAGTGATAGATCCATGTCAGTGAGATGTATTTTGTATATGGCTGAAACATCATGTTACACCAAAAAAGGAAAGAATGAGCACAACTTCCTGTTCAACCTGATAGTGCAATAGTCAACAAGAAAATAAAGTAAAATCGGCAGGGTCCACGTGAACACGTCAACATTGGGAAAAACCAACACATAGTCATCGGTTGGACATCTACATACACTACGGAAAAAGTGGGCCCGACTATCAGAGGTTGAAGATCGACCAGAAATCATAAGTAAGAACAAAAAGGACTTCAACATTTCAAATAGGATGCAATCACCCAACGAGAGGCTTCTCACCACAGTGCCCACACACACTAGCACAACTTGAGAGAAAAAATTGTAGCTGCCACATGGCATCACCAAGCACAAAGAAGACTGGGCCCATAATCTTATGGCTTGATATGAAGGATCCAACAAATAGCTGACATGTGAGCAGATGAGCAGTTGCCAATAGGAGAAGTGGGCCCATCTGTCAGAGATCGGAGGTCAGAAGATCAAGAGAATCTTGAACTTACTAACTTAGTGAAATACTTCCACATTTCCAGTTAAGTGTGATCTCCCGATAGACCATATTATGTCAAAATAAACCACATTGGCAAGACTAATCACTTGCCACACTGAAAAGGGACTCTATTAGAATGAGTTGCATTTTGACTTCCTGTTCAACTCAATATTGTAATAGTCAACACGAAAATAAAGTAACATTGTCAAGGTCCACGTGAACATGTCAACATCAGGTAGAACCAATACGTAGCTCCTAGTTGGACATCTACAAACACTACAAACAAAGTGGGCCCGACTATCGGAGGTCAAAGATCGGCCAAAAATCATAAGTAAGAACAAAAAGGACTTCAACATTTTAAATAGGATGTGATCACCCAACAAGAGGCTTCTCACCATGAAGCCCACACACACTAACACAAATTGAGAGAATAAATATGTAGCTGCCACATGGCATCACCAAGCACAAAGAAAACTGGGCCCATAATCTTATGGCTTGATATGAAAGATCCAACAAATAGTTGACATGTGAGCAAATGAGCAGTTGCCAATAGGAGAAGTGGGCCCGACTATCAAAGATCGGAGGTTGGAAGATCAAGAGAATCTAAAACTTACTTACTCAGCGAAATACTTCCACATTTCTAGTTAAGCACGATTGTCCGATAGACCATGTTACGCTGAAATCAAATCTCATCGACAAGACTAATCACTTGGCACACCGAAAAGGGACTCTCTTGGCATAGCATGCAAAGGCTGATAAGAGATGAAAAGACTTGCACCGAGATACCATCTCACATCGAAATAAAATAATATCGTTGAGACAGAAAAGGGAGTCACACCGAAAACTGCCAAACATAGGGATTTTTGCATTTTTCAATTTGCAACCAACATAGGTCAAACCCGATGGATGAAACACACTATGAGATCAATATAAATAACTGTCATGATTATCTTCCATCAAATGAATGACGTGCCTTTCAACTTGTATTAAGTTTTCCATGTCGGGAAGATTTTCAAATTTAAAGTTGCAATCCAGTGTCTCTATTTCCTTATTATCGCCCCCCATGTTAGAAAGGAGATCAACAAGATTATTTCCCTCTCTATATGTATGGGAAAAAATGTAGCCTTCAAATGTATATAGAATATCCCATGATTGTTGTAAAATATTTTTAATGTGCCATTTATAACTTCTCCTATTTCTACATGCATTGATTGTGATCAATGAATCTCCTTCCACATGTAGTTTTATATGGCCCATCTTTTTAGCTATTAGTACACCTTGGAATAATGCACATGATTCGGCTACGTTGTTTGTTCCATGTGGAAGAGAGAATGATTTCCCTGCTAGTAATTCACTTGATTAATCCCTTATGCAAATACCCACCCAGAAGCTCCTGGGTTTCCTCTTGACACCATCAAAAATCATTTTGACAAATTGACCCGACGAAGGATGCCACTTAATTTGGTTCCTGTCAATTTTGTTCTTAAAGGAAATATGTTGACTACCATTGAATGGTAACAAAATTGATGTCCATTTTTTTATAATAAGATCATCCCATGAAGTAAATAAAGAGCTACAATACTTATTCTTTTGGACATATGAGTTCACAACTTTAGAGATAGACTAATAAATAATGTCTTGTACTTTCTCAATAGGCAAGCCTTCTTTTTTGAAAATTCGTTTGTTTCATTCCCACCAAAGTGACCATAACACCATCACTGGAGTTATCCTCCATATACAGGTAAAGAGTAAAGTCTTATACAAGAGAGGCTAGGATTGAAACCATTCCCAAAGTGAGTTGGTAATGGGTGTAAAGAAATTAAGCTTTGCCATGACATGGTTCCAACACTGTATAGCAAATGGGCATTGGATGAAAAGATGGTCCACTATCTTAAATTCATTTTCACAAAGCACACATTTGAATTGTTCAACAATATTAAGCTTTACCAACCTATCACTGGTGAGGATTCTATTTCGAAGGGCTAGCCATGTAAAGCTTCCTGCTTTAGGCATGATCATATTATTCCAGCAAAATGAATAAGCTCTTTGTGAAGGCTCCCAATTCCCTCTACTCTGAATGGCCCTATATCCCTGCTTTACTGAATAGTAGTCATCCTTGGATGGAGCCCAAAAGATCTCATCTAATTTGTTTTTGATGTAAACTAGTCTTTGTGAAAGTAACTATTTGAACAACTTTTTTTTATCTTCTAGAATTTGAACAATTGATGGGTCTTTCCAGATTCCTTTCCCTGAGATACATTCAATATCAACTATATAATATATTACTCTATTTCCCCAAGCGTCAGAGAGGACCTTGATTGATGATTGTCACTCATGTATTTCCCTTAGTGGAATGTGCCTATTCCTTGAATCATTCCAAAAATGAATACTTTCTCCATTGTGAACTTGCCGTGAAATATAATTTGTGACTGTGTCCCTAGATGCCACCATGAATTTCCACATTGTTGATCCATCGAGAGGATCCGAGATAGTGAAAACTCTAATTAGATTTTTATTGTGTAAGTATTTTGCATGCATAATTTGACACCAAATTGCAAACGGTTTGGTGTACATTTTCCAAATCAGTTTTCCACCAAAATCCCGATTACATTTAGATAGTTGATGCATGCCCAGTCCTCGCGAATATTTATCCAATGTCATGTTGTCTAAAGAGACGAGTGGAATTTTTTTAACATTAGATAAGTTTCCTTTCCAAAGGAAATTCCTGACGAGCTTCTCAATTTTTATTACAGCTCAATTGGGGGCTTTTAGGACAACAATAAAATAGTTAGGTATTGTTGCTAAGATTGACTTTATGAGAAGTATACTCCTAGAAAAAGACAACCACCTTGCTTTCCAAATAGTTATTCTTGATTTGATTCTTTCAATGACTGTATTCTAGTATGTTGCTTTGTTTGTCCTCATGAAAAAAGGAATGCCTAAATAAGTTCCTGGGAGCTCATCTGATTGAAATAAATTTTTTTTGTAGAATCCTTCTTTTTACCATTTATCTTGTATTGAAAACATAGATTTTGGATTTGTGTTCATTAATCCTTTGTCCCAATACAGTAATATACACACCCAACGCCTTTTTGATTTCTTGAGCCTCTTTTATGCTTGATTTTCAATATAACAATGTGTCATCAACAAGCAAGGTCTGTGTGGTTGAGATGCTTGTATTAAAAATATGTATGCCCTTGCCACAATCCTACTTCACTTTTGTGCTTGATGCTTCTACTAAGGGCTTCAACTATGATGATAAATAAAACCGGAGAAAGTGGATCACCTTGTGTTAGTCCTTGTGTAACATTAAAGAATCCCAAGGGTGTGTCATTAATGATTGGATTTTAAATTGGTTTGAGAACCCCCTTAAATTGCAAGATCAGTGCCTTATCCAAGGGCAACAAAGTCATACATCAAACTATAAGTGAAATCACTCATTGCAAATCCATCTTTATCATGAAATCTTTCTGCATTAATGCCTTACATAATACATTACTAAGCTTATCCATAGAAAATATCAAATCCAGAAGCAAGCACCTGATAAGCATGAGTGAATCCATTTACACCACCTCTCCAAGAATCCAAACTTTCTTAATACCTTAAGGAGGAAAACCCAATTCATCTTGTCATACGCTTTCATCATATCTAATTTGACAATGAATGAAGAGAGTTTGGATTTATGGATAGAATGAAGAACTTCATGTGCTATTAAAACCCCTTCCACTGTTTCTCAGCCTAGAACAAATCCACATTGCTCTGGAGAAATGATTTTTAAAATTAGAGACTGAAGCTTGAGATATATTGCCTTGGTGATAATCTTGTAAATCGAGTTACATAGTGAGATGGGCCTGAAATCTGCAAACATTTTTGGTTCCTTTGTTTTTGGCAATACAACTATGTTAGTCACATTCAATGATTTCAAGATTAATCCACTCCTCCATGATTCTTCCAATATTTGTAACAAATGAAAACCAAGGACGTCCCAACATTTTTCATAGAAAAGAGTTGTGAATCCATCTGGACCTGGGGCTTTGTCTGACACCATGGAGATCACTACACTGTGTACTTCTTCTAAAGCGAAGGATCTCATTAAGGTGTCATTTTCTTGTTGGTCTATAATTGTTGCAAGACCTCCTAGAAGTTCTTGCTCTTGCTGCAGATACTGGCCATAAATTAGTTGTGGGGAGCCCCATTCTTCTTGTATTTCTATCAATGAATTTGTCAAAGGCTCACTTGTGGTAGCATTCTGAATAGTGAAAATAGTTTGTGTTGCTCTTTTTGTCTTGACTGAAGCATGAAACTACTTAATGTTTCGATCCCCTTCTTTTAACCAAATTTCTCTTGATTTTTGTCTCCAGTAAACTTCCTCTCTTTTGCTTAACTCCACCCATGATTCTCGAAGATGTTTATGTTTACAATAAGTATTTGTATCCAGGAAATTTTGGATAATGTGCTCATGAACCTCTGATAACTCTTTAGCCACTTGTTCTTTCTAAATAAAAATATTTCTGAATACATGTACATTCTAATTTTTAATATGGGACTTCACATGTTGTAACTTCTTTTGGAATTAGAACATTTTGGTTCCTCTATGATCAGGGTGATGCAAAGCTCCCAAGGATTGTTGCCAATCAACACAAGCTAAGGACTCAAACCTTCACTCAACCCCAAACATAAGGTGATACTCAACCTCTTGTGACAACATTCACTATGCCACAACCACATGAGGTTTCTCAACCACAGGGTATGGATTCCTCTAGAACATATTCCCACATAACTCTTGGTGTTCTTAAACACTTTTGTCACCCAAACACTCTGCAGCTTCCTTGCAGCCACTCAATCCCATAATAGGACAACCTTGTTCTCAAAACTCAATACACACATCATGTACATATTTTACATAGACTGCAATACTAGCCTTCTAGGCCTAGTAGCCCTTCTCTAGGTGAAAATGAAATTACAAATCACAATCCCTTGGTTTCTGACACAAACCCAAACACTTTTCTAGACCCCTTTTGGACAGTCTAAAACATACCCCAAAACCACCATATAATGCTTTGGACTATTGTTGTCAAATCACAATAGTCACCTAGACCTAACTACCTAATTAGGTTACTTTTGCAAAGTGTCCTCCAAAATCTTCACCCAACCTAACCACCACACTCAGAACTTATTTCCAAACTCCAAACCACACATTCAAACCTTATTCTTGTGAGATTCTGTGAGAAGCAAGAATTGAGCCAAGATCTGATGTCGGTAGTAGATCACATGCAACTCCTCACACAATGGATGATCGAAGATCAAAATAGCTGAATGAAGATAATTTCAATATGAGAGAGAAATAGAGACAAAGAAGAGAATTTGGAGAAGACTCTCACCGAGCTATCACTTCACCTGCTTGACTAGTGAAGGTGAGAGTATAGTGCTTATTACATAGAAAAATATAAGCATATACATCCAAGGGGTGCATTAACTCCTATTCCCCATAAAAAGTGGGAGGTTTTACCTTCTTGGTAAATGCCAAAACATGTGGCATAACCTCCTTACATGAAGACAAAAAAGGAGTTGAGAAAGTTGGCACATAAGGCCAAAAGAGGGTGTGAAACCCAACTACCCCATAACCCACTTAGGAAATGACAAAATAGTGGTTATGAGAAGTGGCACAACAAGCCAAAAGAGGGTGTGAAACTCAAATACCCGTGTGAGGTGGAGAGTTACACATGTAGTTGAAGTATTTCGCCATGTGTCCTCATATAAACCACTCCTATTAACCTAAGCAAGCTTAAATAATATATGTGTAGGAAAAATAAATACCCCCTAACATAAGGAAAATAAAAAACCTACACTAACACCCCCCCTTAAGCGTAGCTTAGGTGGGTGAAAATATGGGTCCTGACAAATGCAACCATGTTAGGTACCCATTTACATAGATAGCCCCCCCAAAAGAAGAAGCCCCCCATAAGAGGAATACCCCCCCCCTAAATAAGGAGAGAAAGAAAGGAGGACTAAGAAGTCCCTCCTGTAGTAGACACCTGTCGTATCCCAAGCAGTGATCACAAATGAAGGAACTTGCTTTCGGTGAAGGGTTTGGTGAAGATGTCCACAGTTTGCTCTGTTTTAGAGCAATACTTGAGATCAACGATGCCTTCCTAAATGAGCTCCCGAATATAGTGCATATGTATCTCAATGTGTTCGGTCCTCTAGTGATGAACTGGATTTCTTGAGATCTGTATAGCACTTTGATTATCACAAAAGATGATAGTAGGCTTCCTAATTGGAATACCAAACTCAGTGAGAATATTCTGAAGCCAAATAGCCTCAGTGGTGGCATTAACTACCCCTTGATACTCAGCCTCTGTTGATGAAAGAGAAATTGCAGACTGCTTCTTACTCGACCAACAAACTGGACCAGAACCAAGTGAGAAGCAATACCCTAAAGTGGACTTGTGATCTTGAGAATCACCCGCCCAATCTGAATCTGTATATCCCACCAAGTCAATATCCATGCCTGCTGCATACTGAGTTCCATAATTGTGAGTACCCTGAATGTAGTGGAGAATCCGCTTAGCTACTTTCCAATGCAACTCATGTGGCTCCTGCATGAATCTAGAGAACATGCCCACCGCATATGAAATGTCAGGTCTCATATGAGTCAAGTAGATGAGGCTCCCAACAATTTGTCGATATAAAGTGCTATCAACCAAGGGTGAAGAGCACTTAGCCTCAATTTTGACCCCCAAAAAAAAAGGAGTAGGTGCAGGCTTACAATCAGCCATGCGAAATCTAGAGAGCATATCGAGTGCATACTTGGGTTGTCCAAGGAAGATGCCTGAAGAAGATTGAGTAATCTCAATTCCCAAGAAGTAATGCAGAAGACCCAAGTCTGACATCAGAAATCTATCATGTAGAGCAGTTTTCACTACCTTGATGGTGGATGAGTGACTCCCTGTGATCAACAAGTCATCAACATAGAGAACTAGAAATGTGAGAGTATCATCCTGGTGTAGAATGTAGACATTCAGATCATAATGGCATCGAGTAAAACCAACTGTCAGAAGGAAGGAGTCCATCTTGGCATACCAAGCTCGAGGAGCTTGTTTGAGGCCATAGTGAGACTTTTGAAGTTGACACACAAGTGAAGGATCTTGAACAAACCCTTGTGGCTGCTTCATATAGATTTCCTCCTGAAGGTCACCATGAAGAAATGCACTCTTGACATCCATCTGATGAACTTCTCAATGATGGGTTGCAGCAATAGCAAGGACAAGCCGGATGGAATTCATCTTAGCAACTGGAGCAAAAGTCTCAGAGTAATCAACCCCTGGAACTTGGGAAAATCCTTTTGCTACCAAGCGAGCCTTATACTTATCAACTGACCCATCTGCTGCAAATTTTGTTCGATAGATCCACTTGCATCGAACAAGTTTCCTTCCCTTAGGAAGAGGAACTAAATCCCATGTGTGATTCCTTTCCAAGGAATTAAACTCTTCTTGCATTGCAGCATCCCATTCGGGAACACTTATAGCTTCTTGAAAAGACTGTGGATCTGAAGCTGAAGCAATGAAGAGATGTGGAGCTTGCTGAAATTGTGACCTAGTTCTTCTAGAATCTGATGGATCACCAAGCCAATCTCCTACTGACTCAAAAGTTTGTCGAGCCCAAAGAGGCACTGAAGCTGGAGAGTCTGGGGGAGAATCATCAACCTCTGAAGGATGACTATGAGAAGAATGTGAATCTTCACCATCACCTTCACCATCTGAAGTGGAGGAAGAAGACTCCTCAACAGGATTAGGAGGATTAAGATCCTCAGAAAAATTGTCATCATCATGCAATGTCTCCAATGTGATAGTGGATGGAGAAGTGGTATGAGAAGAAATAGAAGAACTCTCCTCAAAACGAACACTCCTCTCAATGAACAACTCATGTGTAGAGGGATGGAGAAGTCTATAACCTTTGACATCATCTGGATACCCAACAAATATGCAAGGCTTGCTCTGCGGATCCATAGCCTTGTGTTTCTCTGCTAGAATGTGGGCCCATGCAAGAGAACCAAACACTCTGAAATGCTTAACTATAGGTTTCCGACCGGTCCAAGCTTGAAAAGGAGTTACCCCCTTCACAACTTTATGAGGAACTCGGTTCTGGATGTAGCATGCACAATTGATGGCCTCTGCCCAATATTGAGGTGCCAAAGACTTGGAGTGAATCATACAATTTGCCATCTCCTTCAAGGACCTATTCTTCTATTTTGCGACACCATTCTGTTGAGGATTGTATGGAACTATGTGCTGCATGCTGATACCTTCTGAAGCACAAAATTGTTCAAATTGATTATTAACATATTCACCCCCGTTATCTGTACACAGAATCTTGATGAACTTCCCAGATTGTTTCTCTGCAAAAGCTTTGAAATCTAGAAAATTCTCAAATACCTCAAACTTTTGTTTAAGAAAGTAAACCCATGTAAATCTGGAAAAGTCATCAATAAATGTTAAGACATATCTAGCCCTGTTGAAAGATGGTTGTGGAAATGGTCCTGCCAAGTCACTATGTACCAACTCCAATAGTTGTGGAGCTCTCCATGCTTTGCCTTTATCATACTTCTCCTCAGGATGCTTACCAAGAATACATCCCTGGCAAACTCCATCAGAAAATCGAATAGAAGACAACCTTGAAACCATGTCTTGTTTACTGAGTTGTTGCAAGTAATGATAGTTCAAGTGGCCAAATCGTTGATGCCATAAACAACTAATCTCATCTGCATGAGTGAGTAAAACTGTCGAAGGAGAGTTAGGAACAAAGTGAGAAAACTAATATAATCTGGATTGATGATTTGCTTTTCCCACAGCAATAGTAGACCCATTATGCATTTCACTGATTACCACTGTATCTGGTGTGAACTCAACTCGCTTGCTAGAACCAGTGTGAGTGATCTGATAAACAGATAGGAGATTAGTTGATAAAGATGGAACACAAAGGACATCCTTAAATGTTCCTTCGCCCACATCAACAGACCCTCTCCCATGCACTTCAACAGGAGTGTCATCACCCATTAGTATGGAAGGCATAGAACATGGCTCTAAAGAGGTGAAATCATCTTTTGAAGAAGCCATGTGGTGCGAAGCACCCGAGTCAATTATCTAAGAATTGGGTTGTGAAGCAACAACAACTAGGGCCTTACTCTTTCCTTTCCCTTTACTCTTATTTGTATCCTTAGAAGATCCTTCTGATGAACTCTGTTTGACTGAATCAGGCACCTTGATATTGTTCTTTTCAAGAAGATTTGAAAGGTGATCAGTTTGTTTCTTTAAACACTTATGTTCATCATGACCAGGCCTCTTACAATAAGAACACTTGACCTTCTCCTTCTTAGGTTGTTCACCTCTTGATGAAGAGGTCTGATTATCTGCTTTTGAAGTAGCATATTTTTTATCTTTTTTCTTCTCTCCTTGGTTCTTTTGTTTCTTATCTCGCTTACTAGACCCTTTTTGTTCTTTTGTGCCTTGATTTACAACTAAGGCATGTGACTTAGAGGGTTTTATTGTACCCATTTGAACCAATTTGTTTTACTCCCTAGTGAGTTCTGCAGCAAATTCATCCAAAGAAGACATTTTGAATGTGGTACCTAGGGCACATTTTGTAGCATAGAATGTAGAAACAAACATTGAATAGTTAGGACCAAGCTTAGGAAGAATACTCAAGATTAGTTGCTTATCATCTTTCTTAGTTCCACACCGTTCCAACTATAATCTTATAGACTTAAGTTTAGTGAAGAAGTCTTGTATAGTATCAAAATTGGTTGGATTCAACCCTATGAGTTCATTCTCTAACTGATGACCTCTTAGCTCATCCTGCTTACCAAAGAGGTTTTCCAAAGTGGTCCACACTGCATTTGGTGTAGTGGTAGATTCAATGTAAAAAAGAAGGTCTGGAGAGACTGACATACATAGAGTACCAAAAGCTTCATCACATTTATCAAACCATTTAATCTTTTATGCAGCATCTCGAGGTTCAAATTCAAGTCCCATAGTAACACAATGATATCCATGTCTTTTCAGATATATTATCATCTTAGATTTCCATTCAAAATAATTATATGGTGTTAAAAGTGGAACTATAGATGCATCCATGATAGTAGAAAAGAAGATTGCAAAGACTCGGGAAAAGTGCAAGAAAGAAGGCACAAGAGACACCCCCCCTTTTCACTAGTCTCAGAAATAAGCCCCCCCAAATATTACAAGGTTGGCACTTTATAATTAGTGCATTTACAAGGCTTTTTATCAGATTACAATTCTTGTAAGAAACCAATAGAGATTTTAAATACAAATAATTTGAGACAAGATCTGAAACAAATTAGCCTTATAACTGCTTAATTTATCTCAATACCTTTCCAACAACTATTAGTTTTTAAAAAAACAGAGTTGTGAGGAGAAAGATATGACCAGTTGAAGAGAAAATGAAGCAGCTGATACAACCTTTAATATCTAATAGACAAAGGAAAAAAAATTAATTAGACCTGCAATAATGGAGAGTGCTCATTTCCAGCTTTCCGTCAAGTATTTGTTTGCAAAAATCTGACACTCGAGGCAAAAGTTGTGCAACTTTTAAGAAATGTTGCTGAATTTCCCTGATAGAAAAATGGCTTAGGCCCTATTCAAGCTCGATTTCTGCAAAATTTATTAATTTTCTGGAAATACCATCCGAAACCCATAAGTTTTTTGATACTGGGAAGAAAACTCAAAAATCATTTTTTGTGAAAATGAACAGAAGTTGGAATAATAAAGCCAAAATGAAAACAGCTCCAGTAAAAAAAAATTTACTCTGATTTTTTACTATGTCCTCCAAACTCTGATTTTGGTGAAGTAAAAGTCACTTTTGACTTTGTCAAGCCTTATGGACACTCTGGAAATTCTTATTATACTTCCAATATTACCACAAAGCTGCAATCACCCAGATCTTACAAGAACACATACATGTAAACCAGATTTAACTAGAAGTTATTTTCCTTTAAACTGTTCTGATTCTCCAGGTCACACGAGAATGTAGGAGAAGAGCATACTTAGTTTTTAAGGAAAATATTAGCTATATAAAAGTCTCAAATCCCTCAAATAAAATAAAAAAAAGCAATGAGCTATACCAGACAATAAGCTCTGATACCATGTGAGATTCTGCGAGAAGCGAGAATCGAGCCAAGATTTGATGTCGGTCGTAGATCACATGCAACTCCTCACACAATGGATGATCGAAGATCAAAATAGCTGAATGAAGATAATTTCAATATGAGAGAGAAATAGAGACAAAGAAGAGAATTTGGAGAAGACTCTCACCGAACTATCACTTCCCCTGCTTGACTAGTGAAGGTGAGAGTATAGTGCTTATTATATAGAAAAATATAAGCATATACATCCAAGGGGTGCATTAACTCCTATTCCCCATAAAAAGTGGGAGGTTTTACCTTATTGTTAAATGTCAAAACATGTGGCATAACCTCCTTACATGAAGACAAAAAAGGAGTTGAGAAAGTTGGCACATAAGGCCAAAAGAGGGTGTGAAACCCAACTACCCCATAACCCACTTAGGAAATGACAAAATAGTGGTTATGAGAGGTGGCACAACAAGCCAAAAGAGGGTGTGAAACTCAACTACCCATGTGAGGTGGAGAGTTACACATGTAGCTGAAGTATTTCGCCATGTGTCCTCATATAAACCACTCCTATTAACCTAAGCAAGCTTAAATAATATATGTGTAGGAAAAATAAATACCCCCTAACATAAGGAAAATAAAAAACCTACACTAACAATTCTGTGTCTAAACCTCTTAAAATTCCTTCACATTGTCAATTTAGTAGTCAAAACACTCTTACACAGTTTGTCACAGAGATGCCAGACTGATTATTATCTCTCCTGATTGACCAATGTCCTTGCTCACTCTGCCACCACCAAAGTATCACACCAAACCCCTAATCCCATACTTTTACCAACTTTCATCATCTTCCCTTGGTGGAGTATGGAGTTATGGGCATATTTGTGCCAAAACCCTAGGTGAAAAGGGTTTCAAACTGCTAGTCACAAAAAATATAATAAATTTAGTTGTATTAGATGAAATGAGGTCTAACTAATCTTAAATGAAAGGTTATTCACATTCCCATCCAACCATACCAACTTAGAGTATCCTTTGTCCGCACAATTCTATACAAAATATACTATTACATCAAAAATTGTGAAATTACAATGCAAAACTCCCAATTCTTATTGCCAATCACCAAAGATTACATCAACCAACCTTGCCTTGGTTTGAGAGAGGCATATATAGGCCTATAAAACCATTCAAATAGCTATAACTTATTTTCAAAACAGTTAGCCATTGAACCAATTCTTTTTGCAACTTGACAACAAAAGTTGCAACTGTGACAACTTTTAACTCCAACCTATCACACCTTCCTAGATACATAAAAACCATCACAAATAAGCCACAAATGGCTTACAAACATCATTTACATTTATCCTATCCACTTTCACACTTGGGTGTTACATTTGACCATGAGTTGACCAACTAGGTCCTAATTGATTACAAATGCACAAGTGGCACCAAGACCTTACAAACATGGATAAGTCAATGTGAAATGGTCTACATGACCTTATTACATACTCAAAATGATTGAAAACAAAAAAACACTGCAAAAGACCCCAAAAGGTTTGAATGAACCCCTAGGTGCTCTTGTACCAAAGGGGCGCTTACCCACCATTTTCATAATAAAGGAAGAAAGTGGGGATGTCTAAACCACATCCTTTCAAATTTGAATGATGGCTTCTACAAGAATATAGTGTTACCATTTGTTATCTGCAATGTGATGGCATAATGATCAGAACAAATTAGTGGTAAAATTCCAGACTGCATAGTATAATTATCTATAGCCCAACTGTTTGTTACTCGAAATCTGTTAAGTCTCTCAGCTATCTGCAATAAGTCTTTCCTTCTGTTAGTCCATGTGAAATGCCCTGTTTGGGGATGAATGTCTTGTAGATCATTGTCCATTATGAAATATTTGAAGTTCTCAATTATTTTCTATGGAGGGAGTATCCTACCTTTCTTTTCCTGTGTGGATACAATAGCATTAAAATCTCCACCCAAAATTATTTTAATATTTGTCTCTTGTTGAATATGTGCAGTGAGAGTATCCCAAAGTCTCTTTTTCTCATTAGCCAATGTACGCCCATAGATATTAATAACGATGAAACTGAGATCAAATTTTTTTGCCTTCATAGCCTGCCAATTAGAGCCCAAAGTATCTATTTCAATGACCATGGTTTTAGGATCCCAAAGCATGATGAGGCCCCTTGAAGAACCTATTGCTGGAGTATGAATAGCTTTCCAATTTCCCCATTTATTCACTATATTGTCAAAAGTTTTCTGAGAAGACTTGGTTTCTTGGAGTAAGATTATGTCTACCCCATATGTATCAAATTGATGCTTAATCTAAGCTCTTTTGTCAGAGGCATTAAGGCCTCTAACATTCCACGAAAGGAGCTTCATTGCACTCAAGGAGCTTCATTGCACTCAAGGAGAGAAGAATTATTTCCTTGGTCTTTAAGACGCTGAAAAACTTCCCATCCAAAGTTGACTGGATTCCTACGTCAATTTCCTCTTTTAACTTGGCCAATTTTGATTTTCTTCCTCTTTGCTTTGGCAAAGGTTTTGTTGGACTATGTGAAGATAGGGTTTGAGAGATTGAGAGGGTCTATGAGTAATCATAGTCTGAATCTTGCAAATCCTCCAATTGTGGTTGTGACTCTGTTTCTATAATTAGTGTTTCAAACTGATCATTTATAGACTTTAAGTGAACTCAGATCTAAGATGATGTTATATTTCTAGTGTTCAATTTGTCTTCTTTATCAAAAACTTCTTTTGCGATGTGATCTATCAATTCTGAGCCTACAGAGTATAACAAATCTTCTGCCATCTTTTGAAGGGTAACCTCTACTATTGCTTTCTTAGCAAATTGAACTGAAGCCATGACATTAGTTTGGATGCTCTAAGGATAAAATGCATTTGTATTCCGGATACTTTGTTGAGTATTCTGAAGAGAAAGAACACTTGTGGTTTTCCCCCTAGGAAGTTGAATTTGGAAGCCATTCCAGATTTCTTTTGGGATGAAGACTTTCAGAAACACTTGGGTGGAAAGAGGAGAATCCAAACCCCTTGAGACCCTATCTCAACTTAAAATAATATAAAGAGTCAAACTATCTGACCCCCCACAAATATGTATGGGAAGGACATAGAATTTTAGAATTAATGTATGCTCCTAACATGGGGGGTTCTATGATCAAAGAATCCCACCATTTGATGGCTTCCTTGTCAATCATTTGACCAGATGTTTTGATGAATTGTGTCTTGCAAGTGCTATACAGTTATCGTAAAACAAAAAGATATTTAAAGTCCATAAAAAAATCCTTATTGATTTAAAGGATTGAAGGATGGCAAGGGGTTGCCAACAATGGACAATGAGAAATTATTTTTGTTTGATTAAAGGGGAAAATACCACACAACTAGATCCAATACAAAAAATTATAGAACCACTAAACATTGAAGGCATTGGAATTGGGAGGGTTAATAACTTCAGCACATTGATTTGCATCCTGAAGGGAAGTGTTGTTAAAGGAGGCTAAGGAAGCCCTACATAGAAGAGGATCAGTGGAGTGATCCTCACAAACTTTAACTTCATCATGAATCCTATCTTAACACTGTGAAGAAAAGTGGCCCAACTAATTTGAAAATTTGCTAACTGTGAGGGAATCGTCCTTGACTATTTCTTGAGTCCAGGTCCCAAATTTTGAGGTAATAGATAATTGTTTTGGGAATGGTTTGGCTAGATCTACCAAGAGGTAGAATCTAACATCGAACTCAGTGTGTTCAAATGGAATCAGGTCATGTTTAATATAAATTCTCATATGGTTGGCAATGGTTCCAATCAGATCAATGTTTTTGAATTCCAACGGCAAGGTAGGAAACGAAACCCAAATGGGAGAAAATTTTAATTTTGTTAATCTCGAGTTAAGGTTTGGAACATAAGGAAGAGTTGTTAAGCCTTCCCCTTCACAAAACCAATCTTCTAGCTATGTACTATCTCTGTCAAAATTTGAAGCAAAAATGGCAATAAAAAACCCTTCCCCTTTATCAATGTAGAAAATATTGTTGATTCCTTCCCAACTTTGAAAAACCCATTTTCTTAAAATTGAAATTTGGAAGTACTTATTATAAAATTTACCAATGAGAGCTTTGTCTCTAAGAAGAGATATTTAATTGTTCAAGGCCGAATTCGGTAAGGTAATCTTGTAGCAGCCTTCCTTGTCTACTTTTCTCCCATTTGCAAGGGTCGACATGGGTTCTGGAGCAGTGTGAATGGGAACTTTATTTCGAACCCAATTTTTGAATGAATTTGTACCCTGTTGTGATGTCTTCCCTTTGAGTTGTGCCTTGAGGGCTTTTCTCAAATCATCCTAGGCCTCAAAAGGAGTGATTGGGTTTAAGGAGATTCCCAAAGGAATGTTATATGGGAATGTTATTTTGAAATATTTAAGGAGATTCCTCCTTTATGATAATTTTCTTGTTTGGTTAAAATCTCTAAATTATGCAGGGGGATATTATTAGGGAAGCTTAAACATGATCCGTCCTTTGAACCGAGCCTTAAACTTGAAGTGATCTCTTGATGATGGATACTTGATTTTGACTTTTGGGCAGGCGGGTTTCTGTCGTCTTCATAGATATCGAAGACTGCTTGTTTGTCTTTGAACAACCACCTAGCCCAACGAGAGGTGATTTTTTGTGTTTCTGCTAACAATGCTCTTCCTATTGAACTGCCACAAACTCTGACATTTTTGGCCCCCTTCAAGCTTCAGAGAAGAGCCTAAAGGTTTGCATGGGCAAGTTGTAGAGCGCAACATTTCAAGGTCGTCCTAGGTTTACTCAACAAAATGGTTAAGAATATAAATATTAATAATATGAAGTACAATTATTTTTTAGAGAATTTATTTTACATGTATTAATGTATTAAGTGGTTTTGTTTTTCATACTCCTGCCCATCATATTTGCAGGCAACTTCTTTTAAGGCCTATTCAATAATTCTATTTTGTATTTTACCTACATTCATTGCTTTTATGAATTGTTTCTTGGATGAATTATACCCAACAGCTTGTGGGTTCATCTATGCTTTTAGATCTCCTCATTAATAACTCAAATCTAAAGTGAACACTACGTAAACACAACAAATGTGTAGACACACACATGTATGCACATATGCACATATACACATACACACATATATACACATACACATACACATACACATACATATACATATACATATACATATACATATACATATACATATACATATACATATACATATACATATTGATGCATGGAAAAGGAGACAACCAAAAGAACCAAATAGTTAGTGTTGTTAGTATCAACCAAAAACCAGGTAAACATAACAAATTCTAAAAAACTTCTAATACATACCAAAAGAGATTAAAAAGCATACAAAATAAACTTAACATGATGAAAAAAAGCGAGAAGAGATTCCCTAAGATGCTCCCATGATGCCCTTGTTGTTTCTCCTTTGTTTCTCTCCTCTCCAAGATCCAAATGAAAGTAGCTCTTAGTTTTTAGCACTAACCATAGATTCCAAATGGAGATTAAAGATGGTTGAAAATGAAACACTAATGTTATTCTAATTCAAAGAGTAATGCTATGAGAAATCTTGAGTGTGTTCATGCAAGTATAGTAACAATGTTAAAATGCTTCCTCCTTTGCTTCAGGAATGAAGTTTTATTTATAGGCAAAATAGTGGATTGGAGGGTCAAGATTGATCTGATTTGTGGAGGGCTAGGATTGAATGATTCTCCATCCATGTGATAGTTTCAAACCAATCCCATGTTGGCAAGTGTCAATATGAGAGGGCTTGAGAGGAGAGGGAAGGAGCATTTAAGGCTCGAGAAGACATGAGGATGACCTCATGTGGTTGGGGTTATAGGATAAATATTTTATCCAAGGGTAATGATTCAATCCAATGGATAAACTTTTGTGCAAGGTTTACCCATGGTTAAGCCTTGACTAAAGGGCCAAGACCCATGTGGGTTAGTGTGTCAAAGAAACAAAGCATTTAAGACTCTGTAAGAGTCCTTCATGTGTGAGATGATGGGTTGAGGGTTAAGTTGGGATTAGGATTGTGCAAATGTTTAGAAAGGAGATTAGGATAATTTAGAAGAATCTAGAAGGAGGTTAATAAGCATGTGAGCGAGGATAAATAGGCTTTTTAATTAAATGATGTATTTAATTAAAATAGTGAGTACAACTTGCATTTGTAGGAGAATGCAAGTGGATGGGGAATTTTAAAAAAATATTGATTTATTTAAACAAGGATTTGGTTAGGGATTTTTAAATAAATGTTTAATTTATTTAAATGAGTGGAAAGAGGAATTAAATATATTTATTAATTTATTTAATATTTAGACTATAGTTAAAAATTTATGAAATTTATTTAACTAGGATAGAAGAACATGCTAAGGTGAATTAATTAAATGTAAATTTAATTAATAGAGGAATATTAGTGTATTAAATATTCATTTAATTTAGTGGACAAATTTATGTGTCTACACATATACATATACATGTGGGTGTAGCTACACATTTATTGTGTTTACGCAGTGTTCACTTTAGATTTGAGCTATTAATGAGGAGATCCAAAAGCATAAATGAACCCACAAACTATTGGGTATAATTCATCTAGGAAACAATTCATAAAAGCAATGCATGTAGGTAAAATGCAAAATAGAATTATTGAACATGCCTTAAAAGAAGTTGGCTACAGATATGATGGGCAGAAGTATGAAAAACAGAGCCACTTAATATATAAATACATGTAAAAGAAATTCTCAGAAAAAATAATTGTACTTCATATTATTAATATTTATATTCTTAATCTAAGAAAAAAAAATTCCTTACAATTAATATATGGATTATTTACTATAAATATAGAAGCTCTTTAACTCCTTATTTCTAACAAAAATAAAAATAAAAATTGTTTGTTGTAAATATACCAACTATTTATGTTCTTATACTGGAGAAGAGAAGCTTGATCTCCAACCTCCTATGTATTTTTGTATGAGACATTCTTTGAGATAGAAGTTTGCTTATTTCTATCTCTGTTAACTAAATTGGATTAGCCTCATTACCTTACATTTTAGAAGCCTCTATTTCTATTATGATCTTTATACTCACATCTTAATTCATTATGTATAATACATGAATATATATTGTACAATTCCATAAAAATCTAGCCCAAATTCAAGCTATTATTTGTACGTTCCTTAAAATGAGGATTTCTTATTTTTTTAAAATTATAATTAATGTGAGATTAAATAACCATCAAAGAAACAGTTAACTATAATCATAACTAATACTATATCAAAGCCCAAATTAACTTTATCAAACTATGTAAATTATTTAGTTTAAATTTTAGTGAAAAAAAACAATACCTTTTCCTTTGTGTTTTGGCGCCATTTTAGCCTTTACCTTAGCATTATCCATGGCACTAAAGCTTGACCTCTTGTATTTTCTATGACTTCTACTTTCTTTATTGTGCATTTGACTCTTAATTATTTATAGAATCCAATAGAAACTAAATGTAATCTATCCAGCCAATTTCATATTTCTTTATTTATTGATTTGTGTTATTTCTATTTATTTAATTAGTTATTGTTGTTCAATACTGTCATCTTATACAAGGAACATAAACAAATAGTATTAGTTACAAACCAAGAGAAGAATTCAAGTACACAGTTACTCTTTGACAACCGACTACAAGATAAGGTAATCAAATCAACTTTATCTAGTTCTTACATGGCTTCAAAGCGGTCTTGTTGTTGCATGCTATAGATACTCTTGTATAAATAAAGTGTTTTCCTTTATAGTTAGAAAACCATGTACATACATGAGTGGAGATGAAAACAATTTCAAAAGAAACTAAATTGATTTGAAATTAAAGCAAATAGAATACATCAATGAGCATTTTTCAACATAAACATGTTCAAATAGTTTACTAATTTAATCTATTAATCATGTAACTACTTGATGCTTGCCTCTTTGATTATTGTACTTGCTTGACTACAATTAATTCCATACATATAATTTGTTGTTGTCTATGATTTCACTTATCACATTTCAATTTTCATATCAAAGCAAAATGTCCAATGTGGCAACAAATAGGCATATTTACATTTCACCACAAAAATGGGACAATCCAATTCTAGGCCCAATTTATTCCACTACAATGGCACACATTTTATGTTTTCTTTGTTCATCTAGTGAACAATCTTTCAAGTTCATATTAGGTGAAGACTTCCTCCGGAATGGTTGTAGCACAATCTACTACTTTGATGTGGTATCATGCTTCTTATCAAATTGCGTGGACTTGGTCCACAATTTAAAATTCACGAAGAAGTTAGCACATGCATATATTTAAGATTTTTTTGCTCCATCAATTGGTTACAATGAAGTTATCATTACTTGTGGTGGAAGAATCCATGATTCTCTTTTGGGGGGTATGTCCTCCCATGAGACGGTAGCAAAATGTGATGCAGTGTCTTGTGTTTACGATGCTCTACAAATGGCTATGAACAATAATTGTTAGCTAGTTTTTACACATGCCCTAAAAGAACACAGTGCCCACTCGGGCCATGATCTAACAACTAGGTTGTCAAACGTCTTCAAGGCACTGTTGTTTTTATATACACATATTCCTCCTCATCCACCTGTTACATCTTCACTTTCCATGTCCACTTCTCAAGTGCGGTCTCCAAAAGAGAATGTCAATGTTATAGCTCCTTCCTCCACAACCTCTTCCTAATTTGCAACTTCACCTTTATCACCTATCCATGTTTATGCTTTACTATCATACCTGCAAAACTATGGACATTTCCATGTTTACTAGTTGTAACGTCATAAAATCATGACCCTGCAATTTTCGACCATATTTGGGTCTTCACATTAGCGAAATGAATCCCTAAGCCTGATTGGAGACTCTAGACATGCTTGCACCTCCCGAACGCATGCATTTCCTCGCATCCTACACTGCCTGTTCTTGCTTTCTGTCCTGGATTAGGGCAGGACAGGAGCGTGTTGCCCCTATCTCCCCTAGGACAGGGGTGTGGTGCCCTTATCCTTGCCCTATTTTGGGCCCCCTCCACTCAAATCCTACATTGGGCTTGTCAATGAGAAGCGGGAAAAGGTTTTCTATGTCGGCCTAAGACAGAAAATCAATGATAGACCCTAATTGGCAAGTACATAAGGAGATTTTTCCCCTCCTATTTGCATAAGTTCAATAAGCAAAAAATGGAAATTGCAATCCTAAGCGAAATTGCATTCAAGCATTCAAACATTCAAGAATTCCTTTCAAGCATTGAGTATCTCAAGTCTCCTTTCAAGGCTAGGTGTTGCATTCAAGTCAAGGATTCAACCATTGAAGAGGATATTCCTATCAACATTCACATAATTCAATTCTACATATCCTTTCAAACAACTCTATCAACATTTCAATTGCATCCTCTCTTGAGGTGAATTCTATTTCACTCATTTAATTTCATTTACTTGCAAGTAATTTTCATCATTTGGTTAATTCCAAAACTAAGGTTTGACTTGAAGGCAAACCCCCAATCCCAACAACATTTCCTCTCTTTTATGTGTGTAGGCTGCAGGTGCACAATTGTATTTGCAGGCTTAAGCTTCATTCTCGGAGATGGAAAAACCCTTTTTGACGTCAGAATTTTTCAGAGGACCGAGTACACTTTTAACACGGTCTCGACAACTTTCGCTCAAATTTACAGGGGAGCTTCGTCTCGACATTTCACTGCTAATTCTAGGTCCACATCTTCATCCCGCATTTTTGTCTCAAGTTATAATTATTTCTTTGTTGTCTTTACACTTAGTCTCAATTTACTTAATTCATCTTATCCATTCTAAAAGAGGGGTTGCTTGCACTTTCCAAATTCATTGTCAATTCACTTAGCATTCAATCTCTTTCCATTGATATTTGATCTAGTGAATTCAACCCCCCTCTTTTAAATGTAATGTGTGAAAGAGGTTGAAAAGGATCCTTTGTGAAACTTTCACTCCATTCTTGAGGAGGGCAAATCTTTCCACTTGATCCCCTCCTCCCATTTTCACCATTACACTAGTATCAATATATTTTTGTTTATGAGCTACATCATTTGCACTAGAAGCCTTCATTTGTAGCAACAATTGGTACATTTTTCTTACAATGTTATTTTTCATTATTTATCTATCTGTTTGAAACGTGATGTATGCAAATGCAAATTCTAAAGTTACAATCATGATTTTTATTTTTTTTAACTTCAAGAATATTTGATGTCATAATGTTTTCACTTTTGCATCATGTATTAAACTTAATATGCCACTTACGTAATCTAAATTAATAAAAATATACAAAAACAACTTATCATTTTGTATGTAGACAACAAATTTAACTTTATAGATTTACCTATTTATGCCCATAAAATAGTGATACATGTTATTACTATGACGGACATTAGCAAATATTCATCATACTTTTGAATAATATTAGTTCAAAAAACTTAAACAATGATAAAAAAGCAACTATGTAGAAATATAGACTACCCAATCGCTGTCAACAATGGAATATTGATTATGGGATGAAAATCAAAGCATTTTTCAATATCAACAAATTTAAATACAATGAAAGATACAATGTTTATGATTCATTAGAATGGCTCGTAAATAATGATTACATGTCAATTGTACTATGAAATGCAAGAATTAATTACATTTTACTTTGTCTTTTATAAGGTCATGCAAAACCAATTACTTGATACCACAATGAATTGGGTACTTATAGAGTACAAGGATTGCTTGTGTTGCAAACTTTTTAATCAAACCCAAAAAAATCCAAAAGCAAGGAAAACCAACTTCAATAGTTGCTCAATACATATATATATCACAGGTACAATACACTTCCTTTCGTTTATGGCTGCAAATTTCATGTTTTTGAAACAAATGAAGAAGATGTCCCTACAAACAAAAAGAAAAAGAAAAAGAGATAATCATTGTAAAAAAATATTAATTAGTGAAAAAAAATTGAACTTGCAAAATAGATGTTTTAGTAACAAATCAAGGATTTTTGACAATGAAGACATTTAATAATTAAGCCAATTTGAAAATTACGACAATGAAAACATGGTTTTGCATTTTATAATCAACTTAGCATTATAGACATAATTTTGTTGCATAGACATACAAAAAAAAATTAAAACTGATTGTTTTAATTCCATATACTAAAGTGCAATACATTTTTGTAATAGATTTTCTACAAGGCATCCAAAAACTAGGACCACATATTAGTAGAATAGTCAATATTACCATAGGATGGTTGCCCCTGTCTATGATGATCATATTCAATTTGGGGCACTTGTCTTGTTCATACAAATGTGCATTGTACTTCTTCTACTCATCATAGTGAAGGACACTCCTCTATTTATTGCATTATTGACTTCTTGTAGTGTTATTCTTGTACTTCTTTGAATAGGTCAATGTACATTGGACTATAAATTGACAACATTAAAGCTACAATAAACTCTTGTACGACGTGTCCAAAAAAATCAAGCTACAAAGACAGCAATGAAGGGAAAAAATACTCCACAAGCTAAATTTGAATTCCAATAAAGTCCACATATTGTGTAGAGAAAAAGAGTTATCAAGGTGCCTAAAGATGTTCATGGACCCACTATATTGTGGGAATGAGGGACCCTAAATCTAAGCAACATTGATGTCTTGGAACACCTGATGTACAACTAAAGAGGGTGCTAGTGCTTATGATAAATTTTCTGCATCCTTGAAAGGAATTAGAGCACCTACAAATTTTCTATATCAGTTCAATACCATGCAACTTCTTTGAACATAGTTCTTTGCCATCTTCCATAATGCAATCCAGTTAAGGTACAAGCATATTGCACTAGTTGCAGAAGTCCAAGTTTATTCCCATGTCTTCACCCTTGCTCCCATTAAAATCATGAAGTTTTTTGGTTGGTTTTTGAATGCATTGATACATTTTTCATCCATCCCAATTCCATTTTCCATAACGACATTGACACTGATAATGTCACTCAAATGTTTGAAAAGCCTTATTGCACATTGCCATCTGATATTTGTGGGAATCTAATCCAACAGTGGAAAAAATATCCACATTGAATGCTTATCTAGTTACTTGGTTGTTGGATCAAATCATCCACAAATACTTGCCAGTGTCAGATCTTAGTGACAATAATAAAGCCAAAGGGAAGAATCATGCATATCATATTACCTCTAAATGTTTGGAAAATGCTATCAGTGCATCTAAATTCTCAATTGCACTTATAGAAAATGTAACAGACACGTATTCAAAGTATCAATACATGGAGAAAATCACTCGTATGAAACTTAATTCCATATGATTTCTCCACTTTTGTTGTATACAACAAATAACTGCAAAAACAAAAGGACCATATAGATTACGTCATTTGATGTTTAACACTTTTTGGTAATGTTATACTATAACTTAGTTTACTAATAACTCTGGTAATATATTGTAGAGAAGGTTAAAGGTTGTCTTCGACCTACTGCTCTATGCCACAAACTAGATACACTTTCTACCGAGCTCAACATGATTGGTTACATTTCAGATGTCAAAGGCTTATATAGAAGTGACCATTTTAGTAGTAACGAATCAACTAAAAGTCAATGCAATGACTTTTCTTCCTTCAATAAGAAACCTCCTATCCTCCCATGCACAAGAAAACAACATTGTTAGATATGTTTACAAGTTTCATTGGAGGTGCAAGAACTGGAGATGTTGCTAAGGATGTAAATTGTATTAAAAGTAATTATTTTTTGTAGAGATATTTAATGATGAATATTTTAGAAGGATAAATTATTTTGAGAAGGATCCTTGCTCTAATTTTAAATTCCATATGCGTTATTTACTTTTGCTTCAAGTTTTCTTCTCTAAACAATTCATAAGAATGAGAATGTAAGAATACAAATAGGTTAGATTACACAATCATATAAATAAGGATGCATATTGTATTAAAAGTCATTGCTTTTTTGTAGAGATATTCAGTGATGAATATTTAAGAAGGACAAATTATTTTGAGAAGGATCCTTGCTCTAATTTTAAATTCCATATGTGTTATTTACTTTTGCTTCAAGTTTTCTTCTCTAAACAAATCACAAGAATACAAATAGGTTAGATTACACACTCATATAAAGGATCTATAAATGATTCATAACAATAAAAATTAAAATTATATCAGGACAAGTACAAATCACTATACCATTCAACTAGTACAATCTCATAGACCATGTATTCATTGTTGTTCGAGCCCTTCGTATTTTTGCATGGGCATTGGAAAACCATAAGTCAGTACACCAAACTATTTCGAGAGGAATAAATGGTAAAATTTCGATTAGTTTATGCCTTCCTTACACATGCTTCAACTTTTAAATTATATGCAGATTATTCAAAACATTATCCTACATCTAGTAAAAGCTTACACTATCTCAATTATAATGGGACCTGTAGACATTTGACAATAAAATAACTTTGCTTGGTGGTTCATTGAATGCATTTGAAATTATAATTATATCACAATACTTACTAATAATTGTAGCAGCAAGTATTTGGCTATATAAAAAGAGTGAACTAAGAAAATTTAAATTTCAAACACATTCTATTGACAATATGAATTTTTAAGACAGAGAACGACAAGTATAACAAGAAGGAGCAGATCAGACCTACAATTATACGTGACAAGCTGACTAAAATACTAACTACTCCCTACATATATATCACTTACAATATCACCTCTCAATTTTAGCAACACCCAAATTTTCTCTTACAATTTTTTTTTACAAAGATAACAAAGCAATAAAATATGTCCTCGCACCACAAAATGGAACCAGTAGATGTAGACTTTTATCAATGTACAGGTTGAAAAGACACATTAAACATTGACAATGCACTAAAGAATGAAGCATTATATAGAGCACATAACTTCAATTACAATATAGGAGATTATCTTTTTGACTCTATAGTACTACTACTGAAACCACAATATACATCAATTCAATTGTGAATTGAACAATTGACTACTTTGAATGTTACCTTGCAAAAGGTGAAATAGAAACAAACAACTCATACAACTACGAACTAGACCCCCATAGTGACCTTTCATCGACTACACAATGTAGCAGATCCACAAACATATCTACATAGGATGCGATTGTCTACAAAACCAAGTAAAGCTAACAATGAAGTTGGATAATGGGGAGACATATTTTGTATGCGTTGGCTATCTAAGTCGTTAAATATACAAATATGTCTAGATAGTCAATGACAATAGGAAAGAAGTACTTGCACTTCAATTAATCACTGCATACAAAATCATATTCTATCATCTTCCACGATGTTAATCCTCATAATGGACATTTCAAACCGCTTTTCAAACTTGAAACACAAAATGCCAATTACCAACAAAAAAGATGATTATTTGAACTTAAAAAATTCATTAGAAACAATAGATAATATCAAACTACAAAGAGTGCAAAAAGGTTGAAGCTAGAAAATAATAAAACCACTTAAAACAACCATAAAAAAATATTAACAAATTTTACTAACTCAAGAAAATGATTAGAAATAACCAACAATATCGTAATATAAGTGAAATAGTAGCAGAAATGTTTCAAACCATGAATGCCACCTCAAATGACAATAATGGACATAAAATCTCTAGTAATAAAACATTAAAATCGACAAAGTCAACAAGGAAAACAAAATCTCTCCAATTAAATTTTTTCAATGAGCAATTGAAGACAAGCCAATATATACATGTACAATTTGCAAATTATTTTATTTCTACAAAGATATTAGAACAATGACTAGAAAACAAAACAAACCTATTGTAAGTTGGTACAGTCTAATGATGTTATACTAACAAATTATGTTTGTCAAATATGCCATACTACTTTGAAGCAATCGAAGTTGCCTGAGTATGCCACACCAATTAATATATGAACTAATAAACCATTGCAGTACATACAAAAACTCTTGCAATTAGAAGAATGATTTGTCTCACTTGGAATTGCATTTGATCAAATCTAAGAACTAGGATATATAAATGATCTCAAATTGGGCTAACTGGCTCTATTATTAATGTTCAAGTCAATATGAACATTATACAAAAGCACAACCACAATCAATTAATTAATAATACAACGATAATTGTCGTTTCTCTCAAAAGACACTTACACTATAAAAATGCATTCCAAAAGGGGATGGTATGACCAAACATTGTCATGCAAGCTTTGAGTCAACTAGCAGAAACAACACTATACAAAATGCAAAATATTCAGATAAATGAGGATTGGAAATAATGCTTGCAAACAAAAGAAGAAGATGAAGATAATAGTCAACTTAGTACAAGTGAAAATGAGCAAGAAAGTGATAGAGAACAAGAAGGTCCACGTGAAACTTTGATAACTTGATTCATTGAATCTAGATCTATACATAAAATGGATGATAAAATAATTGAAATAGCACCAGTACAAGACTATTATCCAATTGAGATATTTAAGGACAACTATGGTGAAGAAATAAATTTTTTGACGTTATTCTTTGGCAATCCACATCATGATGACATTGTTAAAAAAACTAGCTATCAAAAAATTGCACAATGGGAGTTATTACATTCAGAAAGATAATTTGCATACCACATAACAAACTTACTTTTCAAAACAATCAAGATAATTATACGACATGTCTTCTCAACAATGTGGATAAGAATTTGAAAAGGACAACTAAAAGGAAGAAGGCTACGTGCAAAGGATGTCGAGGCCAAGCCAAACCTTGAAAAAATGATAAAATCATATATTGGTTACGTTGATTTCAAAAGAATAAGAATATCCCCAAACTATACACAACAACTTAAAAAAACATATTTGAAATGATACGACAAGTAGGGCATCCTACATTTTTTGTAACTTTCACTTTTGCTAAACAAAATTGGGATCCCCTAACAAACACATTACAATAGCTACATTATTTGCATCAATCAACACTACAACAACAAAGATCTTTTGCAATAAAATTCCAATTGATCAAAAAATATCTAGTTACTTGTGCATGATACTATAGGCATAGGATTAATGCCATAAAAAAATTGATATTTACAGATGCCTCTTTCTTTGAAAATGTCATAGATTACTTTTTAGTAACAAAATTTCAAAATTGAGGAAATGAACATGAACATTTCCTCTTATGGACTCAAAATGAACCAATATATGGCAAGGACATCTATACAAATATATTACAATTTGTTGACAAGTATATCAAGCACAACCTATACTTGACTCTGTTGTGTTTGAAAATAAACTAGCTCAAATAGAATTGATGTCCTACAACTTCTACAAAGAGAACATAAGGTGCTATTCATTGACCTCTACGATGAGACAAAAATATGAGAAATTCATTTTAATCCTCAATAGAGTTCGCATTGGGTCACAAACAAATGACGATTTGCATTATCTCAATAAAAAATCCTTATGTCCACCACCCATAGACCCAACATTTTCTTTCCTATTTTATAGAAAAAAGGATGTTGATGAACACAACAATAAAATGCTATCAATCATTTCAAAAGACATAATTGTCATAGATGTGATTGATGAATATAATGAATAAAACAATAGTGCAATAAGACTCTACAACCATACAACTATGTTACCATCAGACATAAAATTGAAACCAAACATTCTTGTTGAAATCTATGCAGGTAACTATAACACACAAGATGGTATCGTCAATGGAACAGATGAAATATTTAAAGCATATACTAAATACAGTGACATTGACATTATATGGATCAAAATTAACAACTCTATAGTTAAACAACAACAAAGGAAAAAACTAGCACAATGCTACACGGATGCCATTAAGAAAGAGTGGGTACATATACTTCGCATTGCTAGGCCCATTCAAAAAATATCCAGCAACAAAAAAATAACTATTAGAAAACAATTTCCTATACAAATAACATGTAAGAGAACTATACATCAGTCACAAGGACTTGCATTGGAAGGTCTAGCATTCGATCCCACAGGCATACGACAACTTGGCTTAACATATACAACATTTTCATGCACAATATTTGTCCAATTATTATTCTTGCTCAAGCCTCTATGTGTAAACAATTTTAAAGTAAAGAAAAAAAATACATATTGAAATGTATCATCTTGAATCAAATACGCAATGGTAATTTGAAAACATAGCTATTTGTTCCCACAACACAACACAATTGTTATTATACACATTAAACACTCGTACCTTACAAGCCCACACAAATGACATTATCAATGACTATGACATAATGTCTTTTGACATCATGTGTTTACAATAAGTTCATAGCCATCCCTCTCAAACTAACACTCTTTTTCAAATATTTCAACTGCTTCTCTATACATAACATGCATGGCATAATAACTTTAACTAGGAAACATCTATTGGTCTCGAAAATAAAAGAACATAATTAAAAAAAATGTTGAAGCAATTATAACAATAATATCATTACCTAACAATGAAGTCAATGATGTGTGGAATGTTTATGCAATATCAAATGCTCCAATACTAGAAATTATAGCAACTATCAACAGAGTACTTATGTACGTACAAAGATAAAATATTATATACATTTTAGGAGATTTCAATATTGATACGACCATGGAAAGAAAACACCAAAAAATCCTTCATAGCTATATGCAAAAACACAATATACAATTCTTGTTAAGCCAATCCCACAGTATCAACAAACCATTAATTGATCACATCTAGCCCAATTCAAACACAAATATATGCTCTATTTACATAGTAGAGGCATATTAGACTGGTCACCTTGCCACTTTTATAGACTTGCATCTTACCCAATGCACAAAGTAAAAGAGAAAGTGATAACAAAAATATCAACGAACACAAACATAAACAATGAATTCTTCACAGATATTGTAATTTTCCCACCACAAAAACAACTTCGCTCTTACAATTCACAAATATTGCATTTATACATTCAAGCAAAATAGTACAATTGCTTAACACACATTCCAATACTACATAGCTTATTTTGGAACACAAAATTGGAGCCAAGCAAAAGCACGAGAAAAAAAACATAGATGAAGCAAGAACAAACAACAAAAAGATATCCAACTTACCTTATTTTTATTTAACATTTATTTGCTAAATTTTTAATAATAACGCACAAGTGTTACAATATTTTCAGATCAAAAGTCAAAAGTCTCAATTCCATTTCCATTGAATACTTAAATGCAAGGAAATAATGAAACACCTTCGAAGGGGATGTGCTTGTTGTCTACAAATCCACGGTTGACAAAGTCAACAAAACAAGGGAAATGTTTCGTGCAAACATGACAGATTCAAAAGCAAAAATGACAATAACAATAAATGTTACTGGTGACCTAGTACAACAATATGAAGACAAGATAGTACGAGGCTCAGCCATATGCATATCAAGTTTCGATATTGCTCCCAAAATAGACTATGATCATGGCGATTGCGACTGCATACTAATCCTCAAAGATTCAAGTATAGTTGAAATTATGCCACACATCTATCAAGAATATCATTTATACCAAGCACCACAGTAAAACAACTACTAACAAGTACAAATGAGTGCCCCATTGGAACAATAAGTGTATTGGTAATTGGGACAAGGAAATAAGGTTCACAGAACATAATTGACATCAAAGATGAGCACGTTGAAATAGACAAAGTATAGGTAAAACTATCTTTTCATTCTTTAGTACTAATCCTCAAAGATTCAAGCATAGTTGAAATTATGCCACACATCTATCAAGAATATAATTTATACCAAGCACCACAGTAAAACAACTACTAACAAGTACAAATGAGTACCCCATTGGAACAATAGGTGTATTGGTAATTGGGACAAGGAAATAAGGTTCACAGAACATAATTGACATCAAAGATGAGCACGTTGAAATAGACAAAGTATAGGTAAAACTATCTTTTCATTCTTTAGTACTAATCCATTTCAAAATTCCCTTCACTACAACAACAAAGTTTGAATTATTTTTTTTTTAATAAAAAACACTAACCATTTTATTCTTCAATAGCTTCTATCACATCCAAGTTTTGGACAACAATACCTGGCAATGGAAGACCAACTACAAAGAAATGAAATCCTCGCAATGTTATAAAAAAGGTAGATCCAAAAAAACACATTTTGCACAAGCCTATCCACATTCATATTCAAACTAAATGATAGAAGAACATTGGAAAGCTTGAATGGGTTATTGCAGTTGACATTTGATGTAAACATCTTCAAATCACTTAACTCTTAATTTTTGAAATCCACTATTTGTAAACTCCAAAATATTCAACCATCTCTTACATGTCTTGAAAGTGGAAAATGCATTCTTTGTTCCATTCCATGTATTTTGCCCACAATGTAATTATAAAATTCAAAACTATGGCATGCTTGAGGGGCATATTGCTCATTGCACTAGGGTTGATCAAGAAATCACTCATATATACTCACTTCATCTCAAAACCATTCTCATAACCGAGGATAAACAAACTATACAATGTTCTCTTGATAAAACCATTGTCCAACAATTGTTGCTTGCACTTGAAAACACTACATATGAAGACTATGTAGCTAAGACAAATCAAGAGTTATCTTCATTCTGCGTGACTTCACAACAAAATGCCACTTCACTCTCAACCAGAACAATGCCATCACCCATGCCATTTCTCTTGAAGAATGATCGATATATCCTACAAAAAGGTAAACAAAATACATTACATGTTTCTATCTTCAATTCATATATTTCCATTCACTACATTTTGTGATACAATACTAATCTCTTAACAACACTTATAATGCAAGTTTCGCAAGAAGTAGAGCATGCAAAAAGGATAATTTGCACATAGCTATCACATGTAGTACTATTACTTACTACAACAAAGAAAATTGCCTTCAAATTTGTTTTTTTTATTCAAGTTAATATCTTTGTCGTAGGTTCCTCAAACTGTCACTTACATACATGTCACACTCACTCTCTTAACTATTTTGTTTGAAATGCTACAAATACTCTAAAGACATTTTCCTATTATGCACTCACATAATCTATATTTCATTTTATAAAAATATGAAACCAAGGACTACAACCTTTCAATAGTTTACAAATGTTGTGAAATCTTACTCCAATATGGTTTTTTGAGAGGATATTTATTTTCTTCACACTATGTCTTTGTTCAATTCAATAATATAGTGAAATATCAAGTACATAAAGGGTACCCAGTAGCTTTACAATTCGTTTCTTCGAAAAAGTGGGAATTCTTTATAAAAATATTAATAAAGGCAACTACAAGAACAACAATAAGCCTTCCATCAAACAAAACAAGTTGTTTCCAAAAAAAAAGCAAAATAGTGAAAAAGATAAGTCTTCAAACTTATTTGCATTTTTAATCAAATTTTACTTGTGTATACTAAATTGTTGAAAGTTAACTCTCTCAATCTAAAATTTTAGATTCATAATATTAAATATGGTTTCACATAGCACACCATATTAGATTATTGAAGAATTCTATTTTATACTTTATTTTGTAACATAATATATATGTTTCTTTTAATTTGTAAATTGTTTGTCATATAATTTTGCAGACCATTAGAGTTTTAAGTGTGTCCAACTGAACAAACTCCATTCTCTAATTCTATAATGTAAAATATAACTATTTTTTGATTTCCTATTTTATAGGCCAAATGTGCCCAATTGACCAAATTCTATCAAATGTTTATGTAATGTAAAATATGCATAGCTTTTAGTTTGGGGTTTATGGTATTATGAAACAATAATGCTAATTAACAAAGCTCCATTCTTTATTTTTTCTAATATTTATTCATGTCTCTTTTGCTCAAAGATCAATTATTTTGGTCTCTTAAGCTTCAAACTCCATAAGTATATTAGGATAAGTTAAAAAATTGTTAAAAGCCTCAAGTAGTTGTGCATGGAATTAATAATGCATCTAATTAATAGACATATATTAGAAAAGAACAATGATGCAGAGAATGCCTTCCTATGAAATTTTGGACTTTTCATGGAATTCCAATGTTGACAAAAAGGTTCATTCATTTGTAAGCATGTAGTAGGTGTACAACATTTCCACCTAACCTCTAATTTTTTAATTAGCGATTATGCATAGAGCTTGTACTTAAATTTGTACTTAAATTTCTATTTGATTTTTTTTAATGAAGATTGAGTAATTTAGGTGCTACTCTCTGCAAAGTTGATGTTGATGTTATGAAAATTTACTTGAAATTATAGTTCTAAAACTAGTAAAATTAAATTACATTTTTTGCCACGTTGTAGTGTTCATTTAATCTATGACCACAAAAGTCATGAGCACCAAATACGTATAGAACTGCATATATATTATGATATTTTCTATCCTTAAACATGCTTTTGTAACCTACACCAACCTCGCTACAAAAGGTTAAATAGTTCACGACATAATTAATATATCCCATTTAAATATCACTGGTTACTTTCAATTTCACAATTCAAGGGACTTGTATCTTTTTAAAGGAATTGCATTTTTCAAAAACATGCTTGATGTATTGTGCTATTTTGTCTTAGTCAGTCAATTGTATACATTAAGAGCCATTAAAGGACTAGTAATACAGTTATAAAGGATCACAAAAGAATTGGAATAACAATGAAAGATTTAGGTCGTAAAAGCATCGAAACATGATCTACACTCCGGGCTTTATAGGTATAGGTATCTTAATGGTAGACTAATTTGCTCTCCTGGGGTAAAGGAAATAAAAGCTTAGTTAAGAGATCTCAAATAGGTGGCACGTTATTTGTTAAAACATAACTAGATCAAATGCACATCATCAAACAAAAAAACTTCAAATAAAACAAAACATGAGACAACAAATTCAATGGCTAAAAAACCCAGATTTATGTTCGACACTAATTCTTCTTTTAAAATTGTTCATATGAATATTGTTTGTTGAATCCTATACACAAAATTAAAAAAGGATCTTAACTTGAATATCTATTGGATAATTTAAAACATCTGATGGGTAATCAAATTCAAATTTCCGCTCAAACAACATAGTACCTTGCACAAAAGTTGAAACCAATTTGTTTCTTTCACAAAAACTTTACACTAATTTAAAACATCTTGGCAAGAACTTGATGCTTTGTGTCTCTTGTTTAAAATACTTTTAGTATGGGATAATTATCCAATGTGTGTGGGTGTGTGTGTGTGTGTGTGTTTTATTAATCTTGTGTTTGTGGACTTGTTTTTTATAAATGGTTTATGATATTATTTTCATATGTTGTGTTTATGATATTATTTTAATTGTTTTATTTAACATTTTCTTGTTACACATGCTCATGTCATTAACCTCATGTTGCTATTATAAGTAACACCTCTTGATATAATTAGCATTAAGGTTACGGTTAATATTAGGGTTACAATTAGGGTTAGAGATAGAAGGCTAGGATCATGGTTATAATTAGAGATAAATTCGGGGTTACGGTTAGAGATAGAATTAGGGTCATGGTTACAGTTAGTGTTAGAGTTAAGTTTAAGGTTGGGTTTAGAGTTATAATTACACTCTGACCCTAATTAACCTCTAATTGAACCATAACCATTATCTTAATTCAATTATAGCCTTGTTATTCCCAATTTTAATTTTGGTGAAAACATGGGATAACCCCTACAAATTTTGTCCAATTTGTATCCCATGTACTCTAAGCACATTGATCGAGGTAAATTTATATTTTCCTCATTCATGTTTTGGCCGTCAATAAATCATCTCAATTTGAGTCTTAAGTTGTCAATCTAAAAGATTGATTAATTGTCTCTTTGGGAGCTAGTTTATATTTATCTATATGTATTTTTGGAGTTAAACTTCGATTTTTGACATGTCTCATAGTCTAGGTGCATTTTGGGGCTACAAACCCGAAATACACATGTTCATGCATTTCGGGTTTATCACACCAAAATGCACAAATTTATGATTTGGCATGAATTGCATTTATTAATGTGTTTGTATTTGAGTCGACTTCTTTTTTATTTTGATTTCTCCTTTTGTATTTTGTTTTTATCATTTTTGGTCCTCCTCCTCATGCTCTTCGAAGTGTACCCTATTTGTTTGGTGAGCGATTGTAAACTTTTGCAAATCGGATTTTCAACACTCTCATTTGTAGGTGAGTTATTTCTCTCTCTTCCCTTTATTTTCATGTACGTTTTCGTGTAATATCATGTTTTATTTTATTTATTATTTTTGTATATGATTAGTTTGCATCTCCAATCAATACTTTGCTCTTTAGAGTTTTAGATAATTTGTGTGTTTTATGTGTTGAATCGTATTTTTGGTATTTATGTTTTCTTTGTTTTCATTTGGATGTTTAGATTGATGGTTATTGATGCCTTTTGGATTTGAAACTTTGAACAACATCGTTCCCTTTGTTTTCTTTTTCGTCACTATTAATAGTTTTAGTGTTGTTTGGACATGCAATTTTGATAAACACTCATTCTTTATTGCACTTCCCATTGTGACCAAACATGTAGTTCAAACTTACAAGTGCGAACTACACACAATTGTTTCTTCCCAATGTAGTTCGGACTTGTCAGTCTAAATTACATGTTTTATTTCTTGCAACCCTTGCGGTGTAGTTCAAAGTTACAACTCCGAACTACACTAAAGTTTTTCCCTTTTCATGTGTGGTTTAGATTTATAACTCCAAACTACATCAAAATACTTTCAAACTTTCACACAAGTGTAGTTTGGGGTTACAACTCTAAAACACACCCAAAACATTACATCAACGTGTAGTTCAGTATTATAACTATGAACTAACCACACCTTTTCATTACACTTGTAAACATAGTGTAGTTCGGAGTTGTAACTCCAAACTACACCATCTTAAATATGAACCTGATTCGCATTGTGTAAATCAATGTTACAAGTCTGATTTTCACCATTGTATCTTCGAGGTGAAATTTGGGTATTTGAATCCAATTTCTACAAATGATTTTCAGTTTTTCAAATTGAAGAAATATTTCTCAGGGGCTTCTTTTTCACTACATGGTGATGATATTTTGTCTAACTTTGGAATATTTATTCCAAATAATGTTGCAATTTTAGCTTCTTGATAAATGACAAAGTTGTCCCCTAGTAAGAGGACCATGAAGTTTAAAAAGCAAGACCCCCATCCAATCTTTTCGCCTTCCTTAGTGTCATCAAATATAGATAATATCAAAGACACTAAGATAGGTCATGTGGATCTTGAGGAGTTTTTGAAATAGGACAAAGAGCCTCCATAATTTTATAGAATGAAATCAACCATTAACAGTAGCGTCCATTTGGTTTCAACCTTTCTCATGTTTGCACAAAATCCAAAACTTTTGCTTGTAGTGACTAACCATTTTTATCCTAAAAGTAGGAGTGTAAAAGATGCAAATGGTAAGAAACTCATCAGGTTAGATGAGGATTTATTCAACACTATCTTCAAATGTCCAATTATAGATAGGTACGCTAGCATAAATATGCAGTTAGCCCAAGCTTATTATGATAAGAACTCACACAAGTGTCAAAGAAATATGAATGATAACTGATTGAAAACTCCAAGGCTTACTATTGAAAATGGCCCAAAAGCTTCCATCAGAGTGATTTTATAGAAGAAGTCAATGATTTGGTTACTCTTCTTAGTAGAGTGAAAGGTCTTCCCATCTCTGATACATATCATTAATGGATGTATTGTACATCCATATCATCGGGAAAATAAAGAGAAGATATTATGGGGTAAATAAATAATTGATGCATTGTGTGATCAACTCTCTAAGGTAAGTACTACATTGAAGTTCTGCATGAATTCATATTTGGTGCATGACATAGCTTCCAAGAGGCATTTCCTATGATTGTCTACACAATGTGATAGAAGGAATGTTCCAGTTAATGAATGTTACTCTCAATTGGTTCTAAAGAATAGCTTGCATAATTTTAGGTTAGTTAATGATGCTTTCTTGTACTACAATATATGCATTTTCGATAAGGATTTACAGAAAAAGATAGTATTTGATAAGGCTTGGAATATTGTCAATCAATATGGGTGTATATTCTTGCAGTTTCCAACCTTCACCTATCTAAGGGTAGGATGTTTTAATAATCAACCTTTCATGCTTCCAAGGTATCCAATATCCGATAAAATTGTCTTAATGGAGTTGGCTCGACAAATGGTGGCAAGGCACAAAGGCCAATTAGGTTCTCACAAACTTGGTTTCAAATTCTCATTGACTATTAGAAGGTATTATATCACTTCAATCTATAAAGATAAGGTAATGGATGAAGATATGAGAAGAGTTACAATGAAGCTTTGCAACTCCAAGAAAAACTTTTATAATAAAGGAACAAAAAAATAGATTGAAGAGGAGCTATACTCATGTGCATCACATAGAAGACATATGGATTGATTGCAAGAGAGAGGAAGATATTAGAAGACTTGATTATTGTCACCTTACCTTGGAGCAAATCGAGAACCTCAATCTAGCAGACATTCTTGAAAGAATAAAAGATCACGGGAACATTTTGGATCTTGTATATGAGAGCAAGAATATTGAACATGACACAATACTCTCTGCTTATTCAATGGTCTCAAAATTCATTGACTTCGATAAGAGACAAGTTTCAAAATATCCTTGCAAATAAAAACATCTGGCTGACACAAAAAGACATCCAATTAAAACTTATCACCACCAGATCAGAGGATGATACTATTGGACTTGTTGGAAAGACATTAGAACTTGGAACAAAGAACAAACAAGATCTTGTTGCTTCATAGAAGACTCTCAAATATCAATTTATTGTAGGAAAAGGTGAAGGTAAGGGTCAACATGAATCCTTAACTCAAGGTGCTCAACAAGTAAAAGAGCCTAAAGAAGAAAAAGAGTATGAAGATGAACCTATTAATGAAGAGCAACTAGAGGAAGAAGAATTACATGATGAGGAACAAGAAGAGCAGTATGATGAGGAAAGATTGCCAAAAACTCTTAGGGATTTTCGATCTAAAAAGGCACAAGGGGGCATTCCTTGGGTATCCGATCCCGTTCCAACTACTACACCTCCACAAGCTTCTACCTCTAAGTTTGTTCCTTTCGGCTCCACTATTTCATATGCTTTAGTTGCTCCTAATTTAGTTGTCTGTAATGTCCCTTCTTCTACCACCAGTGCATCTACTCTAGAAACTCCACAAGACAATATTGAAAATGTGTTTTCTATATTTCCAAATTTGTCTAAAGTGTCTACTACAATGCTTGATGATTTTGACAAGTTCGTGTCAAAAATTGGACTCGTGTCAAATGTATCAACCATAGAGTTTCCATCTATTATTTTGACTTCCACCCCACGTATTGTAACTAATACTATACAAGGATATGAAAATTCTTCTCAAACATTGGTTGAAGGTGTAGAAGATGATTCTTCCTTTCCACCTTGGTTACTTTTAAACACTCCCAAGAGAAAGAAACAAGCCATCTCCCCATATGAAATTGAATTCAGCTAGCTTGTTCCTATTAAGCAAAAGACTGCAGGGAAGGCTAAGACCATTTCAAGGGTTAAGGTAGATAAATTCAAGAATAACTATGTGGAGATCATTGTTCCTCCTCATAACAAGAGCATTGATAAGATTCAACCAACAAATTACGCCATAAGCATAATTGAATTGGGAAAACAGACCCATGAGAGTGCCAAGGAAGACGCTTAGGCAACCTTTGATGCCCTTGTAGAAACCTTTGATGCCCTTATAGAAAGGTATGGTGAAGATAAAATAAAAAAGGATAAGCTTAAATCACAAGTGGAACAAATCATCACTGTGCTAATTAAGATAGCTAAATCTTCTAAAATAATTGAGCCAATGACTTCATCGGTGGATGAGGAAGCCATAAAGCAAGCCAAGTGAGTCACACCTCAGGACAAAGAAGTTGGTGAATGGTTAGATGAGATACTTAGCCAAGGAACATGTCTTTTGAGCTCGACTTTCACATTAATCAACAATCTGGAAAGTGTGAAATTTGAAGTGGACAAAACACTAGATCTTCTTTCTCAAGAATTAGAAACGTGAGAAAAAGACTTTGATGCCTGGTTGAAGTTGGAAGACTTCGAATTGAATGCCCTAGTTGACAATGGAGTACTTCCTACTTGAAATATGTACATTGAACAACGAGAGGCCTTGAAACATAACACAAATACTTTGGAATGGCTTATGAAGGATATGCAAAAAGCACAAAATTAATGTAGTGATAAGGGAAAATAAATTGTTGAAAAGATCAAAATTCCCATGTGCATTCCTGGATGAAAATCAGAACACTCTTCATGTGGATTTGATCATTAGAGAATTCAGTCAACTACTAAGTGCAAATTTGACAAAGAGGATTTCCCCATATCCTCAATTGACAAGCTAGTAGATTTTCAAGTAATTCTTGATAATTCGGGGTCTCTCCTAAAGAAATATAAGAAATGCTATATTGGTTTGGAGGATTCCATCACTCAAGGTTAGGTCATTACTAGTCACACCCAATGATGTGATGAATCAAAGATGAATATTGCATTGCAGAAGTTTGAAGAGTTTTTAAACAAGATCATAATGGAAAAAAATGTGCAATGACACCTAGTTAATTTCATGTTTTTAAGTTGTAGTTTCATTTGTGTAGTTTGCAATCGACATATTAGATGTCTTTTTGTATATCCATTTTTACACACAAGATTGCACAAGTCCTATGGCAAATAGAACTCTGCTTTTGACTTCATCATGGTTTGTTGAACTTTTTCCTAATTTTGCTCATAGTTCATCTCCTATATATACGAGGGTGTTCATTGTAAATATTTATCTTTATGCATAGTAACAAAACTCTACCAGTTTGTGTAGCATTTTGAGACTGAGCTTGTTTTTCAAATCAATTTCAAGTTAATAAAGGAGCAAATGTGCATTCAATCTTTGAGTTGGAGCATTTTATTATGTGATTACAATGTTCTTATGTCAGTGTGGTTACACAACCTAAGTTTAACTCGAGGTATTATGTTGTGGCTATTGAATTTAAAGTGAGTTTAAATATGATTTCGATAGTCTTTGAGCTGAAATTTTGGATTTAGATATAGTAATCAACAATTTAGTTGAAGAGAATTTGAAGTTTTTGAGTTGTGAATTGTCTTTTCTTTATAGCGTTAAAGCTTAAATATACTTGTGGGTCTTTGTACTGCTATATATTGTAACTTTGTTATTTAGTTTGTTACCATGAGGATGATAAGCCCGACATCTACTGTAAAGAAAACACTACGTAAGGGCATAGATAATGGTGTGTGTGAGGAGGTAACACCCGCCATACACCAATGGAAAAGAACACGATGTATGACATGTGTTACCTCCACAACACACCATGATCACAATCTCAAAAGAAAATAGAGAAAAATGATAAGAAGAATACCTAAAAGAGCTCAATTCGTTGAGTAACCAAAACTGCAAAGCCCTTGATTGAAAACACCGAGGGTGAAAAGAAAGGATAAAAAATACTTACAAAGGAGGAAATCAAAATAAACTCAAACTCACTAGATAATTAATTACACAAGTTAGTGTGAAATAAATGTGTATTTTAGACCTATAAGTCCGATTTACACATTTAGACTAAAAAAATGGTGTAATTAGAACTTATAGGTCTGAAATACATCATTTGAAGAAAAGAGTGTAACGTCAGAGTTAAACTCCATCATTGCACTAAAAGACCCAAAGGTGGTGTAACATCGAACTTAAAATCCGACTTTGCACTGAAAGACAAAAAAGATTTGTTTTAAGTTAATTTTCTAAATCAACTAACAATTTTAACATCGGGAAACAACCATAAAATTTCCAAATGACTAAGAGGCAGCAAAAAAGCCTTCGCAAACAAACTCTTAGATAAATGAGATTGAATTCAAATAAAGATTTGTAGGGGTTGTCTTGACAACAAACATTTCAAATTATTTTTGCATCTCTTTAGAAAAATCTTTACATAGGTTATCATTTTCTCCAAATATAATGCCATCAACATAAACTATAACAATCAACAACTTATCTCCATCAATTTTGAAATAAAGATTACTGTCTATTGTACCTTTCTTGAAACCTTGCTGAAACAAATACATGTCTAATCTTGTATACCAGGCTTTAGGTGCTTGTTTGAGTCCATACAACTTTCTTCAATATGTACACCATATCTAGATCTTCCGTCAATTTGAATCCATCCAGTTGCTCGATGTATACCTCTTCTTATAGATCTCCATTCAAAAATGTTGATTTGACATCCATATGATAAACTATAAAATTCTTGCAGGTGAAAAATGTTGGCATTGTGTTGTCATTGATGTCAACTGGTATAGGATGGCAACTGGTATGGGAGATGTATGTGCAGTTGAGGCCAACTGGTATGCAAGCTAGAGTCAATGGTATACAAGTGGATGAACATGTTAGTATACATGTTGGTACTAACTGGTAAGATGATGACCGAAAAGACTGCAAAGTGAACAGGAAATTTTTATGCTAGTATGATGCCATCTAGTAGGACTCCCACCAGATGAAGAGAAGGTCGACAGAGAATGTTGTTTCGGTGAGAAAATATGACATATGGAAAAGCTACCAGAACATATGTCAAGTTGAAGATGTATCCTCTCCTCAGTGAAGTCACGCTATTATCGACAGGTGACATAGATCCTCCTCCACTAGTGTTTGGCAGTTGAAGTGCAATTGTCTATTCTTCCCACCAGTAAATGGTAATACCTTGCTTGTCCCACAACATACATGGCATACATCATGACTCTTCGAGATAAGATTTCCAGAGTAAACAAAGGCAGGTGATCGGATGATATGTGTGAGCCTCCAACATGTGAGATCAAAGATGTGCACTTGATCAACATAGTAAGTAGATAAGCTACCATAATAGACAAGGGGTGATGTGTCTGTCACTCTGACAAACCGGCTAAGAGGAGAACCTGTCAGATAAAGGAGAAGGAAAGATTCAGTTGCAGACAGAGAGTGTAACCAGAATGCAATTGCAGATTGATGCAATGACAGTTGAAGACTGCTTGCATGATGTTATGCGTGCTACTGACATGAAGGCAGATGTAGTGTCCACCAGTAAATAGGGCTACCGACATGCAAGAAACAACACAAGTGAAAGGCTCTCATCAAATGAAGATGAGCATGTTGATTTGTAAGGGCAATGACCAGTCAATACGATACACCGACAACACAGAGATGAGAACTAGTGTGTGTGATGATCGGGTTGACGTGATCCATCGACATAAGGAAGGTGAAGGTATGAAGGCTAACCAACAAGGCAAGATATATCAATAGGGTTAGAGAGTCGGTAGACAATGAAGAACTGGTAGTATGAAGCATATATCGGTTGTGCGTTATTGGTCGGTGACCAAGTTAGACCGACATAGTGAGCTAAGGTGGAGGTCAACAAAGGTGTCAAGTGGAGTCGAGGTGGTGGACATGCATGGAGAAGTAGATGGAGTGTGCATTGACAAGGTTGTTACAGATTCGGTCGACATTAAATACAAACCCCATAAATCAAGGGATGTGGTGTAGATGTGTGCGACTCGAGGAAGGTCAAACAAAGGTAATCGATGGGATGCACTGATCAATGTAGAGTGTTCAGGTGTAAAATGAAGTTGGTGATGCAACCCACCGAACCATTTATGGTGATTGACCAAGTGCCAAGTCGACGGATTGTCTGTGTTTGCTAAGTATAACAAACGTGCTTTGGAAGAAAGGAGATATGATGGAAATGCTCGATTGCTTGCAAGTCATCGATCTTCGTGCAGAACGAGATCTGATTGGATTCAATACTCCTCATGATCAGTGGAAGAAACCCTAGCATGCTAATAGTTTGAAGTTGTTGTTTTGGTGGGAAAGCTCAACTATAAGTATGCAGGCATAAGACCAGATTGAGTGATGCTGCTAGAAGGTGTAATGCCAGTTGAAATAAAAGAGTTGATCTAACTGTGAGAGTTAAGCAACTGAGCATTTGGAGGTGCAACCGGTAAGAAGGCTTAGCAGAGGACTAACCGATAAAGGTCCGAGATTTCGATAAGTTGTAAGAAGTGCATTAGTCAAGACAACCGGTAGTGTTAGAATCGATAGGAAAGAAGTAGCAGAGGAAGAGAATGAGAAGAGAGAAGACAAGGCAAAGGCCGAGTAGAGGAAGAGTCAGAGAAGGTGAGAAGAGAACCAATAGAGAGTAGAGAAGAGGTGGACCGATGCAGAGACATATCTGTGAGGTTACAAAATTCATTTGTAACCAGATTATAATTATTGTATTGATTTTATTTATTGTATCTCACTGAGTTGGAGCTTGGTGCAAGGGTTGGTGCCCATAAAATCAGTAGGGGTTGGTGCTCCTTGGGTTGGTGCCCTAAATCAGTAGGGGTGGTGCTCCTTGGGTTGGTTCCCTAAATGTTGTAACCAGTGTTTTTATTGTGAGGCTGGACTGGAGCAGTAGACTCCAACAACTTTTCTCATTGAGGTTTTTCCCATATTGGGTTTTCCTTGTATATACCGGTGTCATGAGACGTGCCTTTGTGTGGTTGCATTGTGATGTCTTTCTTTATCTCACCAGTAGGTTTACTTAGTGTTTGCATTGCTAACCAGTACTCACTCTCTGGAATAAATGGTTAAGAGTTTTGGAAACCACTGATTCACCCCCCCTCTCAGTGGCATCTTGTATCCGACAAAAACTGCAAGAAACATACGTATAGATTCCATCCTTGCTACTGGAGTAAAAGTTTCTTCAAATTCTATGCCTTCCACTTGAGAAATATCCTTCACATACCAGTCTTGCTTTATTCCTTATAACTTGTCCTTGCTCATTTAGCTTGTTCCTGAACAACCATTTAGTTCCTATTATATTTTTGTCCACCAATCTAGGTACTAGTTCCCAAGTCTTGTTATTTTGTATTTGATTAGTTCTTCTTCCATTGCTTTTACCCAATTCCCATCTTTACTAGCTTCTTCATAAGTCTCCAACTTAGTCATTGATAGAAAAACAGTAATTGGCTTGTTCTTGAGCTTTTGTAATCTTCCTTGTTGTTTGAACACCTTTTATTTTGTTTCCAATTATTTTGTTTTATGAATGATGCTTTCCAACATATTTAGCAAGAACTTTTGTTGCCTCTTCCTCCTCCTCCTCCTCCTCCTCCTCCTTTTCTTCATTTGATTCCTTCTCCTTGCTCTCAACACCGATTTCGGTCTTAGGTCCAATCTGATTCCATTCTTTGCATACTTTCACATTTGTACTCTCTACTATCTTGTTCAATGTTTTATTGACACACCGATAAGCCTTACTATTTGTAGCATATCCGAGAAAGATTCCTTCATCTGCTCTAGAGTCAAAATTCCTAAGATTATCCTCATCTCTTCTGATGTAACATTTGCTTCCAAATTTTTTGAAGCATTTCACAGTAGGCGGTCTTCCATTCCATAGCTCATAAGGTGTCTTAGTATGGTTTACAATGATCTGCATGTTATTAAGAAGACACACAACACTACGCACTCCCTCTTTCCAATACACATTAACCAGATTAACATCCTTTAACAAAGTCCTAGCCATCTCAACAAAAGTCCTATTCTTTCTCTCCACAACACCATTTTGCTAAGGAGTCATTGGGGCAAAAAAGTGACTTCTAATCCCATGTATTTCACAAAATTATAAAACTCCCGTGAAGTGAACTCTCCTTCTCTATCCGATCTTAAGCACTTAATTTTAGCATCTACTTGATTTTCAACCATGGATTTGATAAATTTAAATCTTTCTAAAGACTCGTATTTAAATCCTTTAGAAATGTAACCCAAGTCATTCTAAAAAAGTCATCAATAAGTAACATGAAATATCTTCCCCTCTTTAAATATCTCATCCTTGTAGGTCCACATAGATTTGTATGAATCAACTCCAATGGTTTCGTAGTGAAGTACTCCCTATTCTTGAAACTTCTCTTTGTTTGCTTCCCCAATTGACATTCTCTGCACACTATGTCAGTAGGCTTCACAAGTCTAGGTAAATCTCTAACTACTTCAAATCTACAAATCTTGACCATATTATCAAAATTTACATGTCCCATCCTTTTCTGCCACAACCAAAATTCACTACTTCATGTTAGAAAACATTTACTCTCCCTTTTATTTTTTATGTAGTATACATTTCCACTTGTTCTAACTGTTGGCATATGATGAACCGACATGTTGATATGATGATAATGTATGTTGTCGTTGATGTTAATAAGTGTAAGTGAATCGGTATGCAGATTGGAAGAAGTTGGTGAACCGGTATGAAGAAATGCAGTGAACCGGTGTCGGGGTTTCATTGAGTGTGACTACTGGTTGGTAGTCTTAGCTCTAGGGTTTCCGGTTTGGCAATCTTTCTTGTGCGATGCAACCAATGACATTATGTGTTAAGTTAGCTAAGAGATGAAAATGAGATTGTGATGCCACGTCAGCTTTGTGCACGTGAAGGATTTCCTTGAGGATCTTGCATGAGAAGATCAACTGCATTAAATGTCTACCTCGGGAATGAACATTCTTCTTAGCGGTATGAGAAGAAAGCATGATGAGTTACTGATTTCTATGTGCGGTGAAGAATGGACAATGCAGATTGTCTTGTGATCTGTTTGAAATTGTATTTCTCTATGAAAAGTGTTTGGACAGTCAGGATTGGACCACTTGTATTGTAAACCTAAAATGCTTAGGGTTTAGGGTTTATGCTACCGACCTAATTGTAGTCTATAAGGTCGATGATGTTTGTTATTGTAAGTTGTTGGCAAATGTTGTGTGTGTATCCGAGTGATGAGATACTTGCCAGACCAATAAGAGAAAACTGCAAAGTGTGATTGCAGAAGTAGAGGAACTGAAAAAAGGACCTGCCTTAGCATATAGTGTTGTTATTAGATCAATGCTTTACCTATTGTCTTCTAACCATTTCAACAGAAGGAAAATCCCTTTGCCGGGTAGCTTTAACAGGAGGCTTATTGTAAATCCTCTAACAAGGTGACTCAAGTTCATTGAGTTCTTCAAATCCTCTAGCAAGGTAACCTTTAACAGGGTATATATCCATCCCTTAACCGGGTGACCTTTAACAACATCGATTCCTAGCAGAACCTTATTGTAAAGTCTTTAACCGGACTAGGCTCCTAACAAAGCGAGCTTCAAAAGAGTTAAAAAAAAAAATTATGGGTATTCATCCCCACCATGGTTTTTCCCATTTGGTTTTCCACGTGAAAAATCTGTGTGTCATGTGTTGTGCATTTTTTATGTGATGATTAAGTGTTCTTTGTTTAAGTGATTATGCATGCAGAGCTAATGGTTATGGTATTGGTGACACACCAAATGCATATGTTTATGGGTAAAGTAGCTATCAAGTATTAAATGTATTTGAAGTGTTTGAACTTATCGTTCTATGCTCTCCGAAGTCTTATTGTGTTTAACTGGTATTGCCATGGTTAAGTTCAGTGATGAAGACAACCGGTTAGTGTTGTTTTAGCTTGAAAAGATTGCCATAAAGTCTTTGACTGTATTGATTCACCCCCCCCCCCTCTCAGTACCAGTTAGGGTATCTATTGTTCATCGTTATTCATCACTAACTCCTTCTGCAACTCTTTTACTACTCTTCTATTTTTTGATCACAAATCCGATGCTAGTGAACAAAACTTCATAACCTTTTCTACACATCTGACTAACACTTAACAAACTATGTCTTAATCCTTCAACACAATAAACATCATCAATTTTATGCTTACCATCAATAGAGACACTTCTAATACCTTGAATAACTGCTCCATCTTCTCCAGCAAATTTCACTAATTCACCATCATATTTATTGAGATTAATAAACTTGTCTTTATCATCGGTCATATTATTTGAACATCTAGAGTCAATGATCCATGTATTCGGCTCTATCTTAGCATGCAATGCAGTCTTGATTGTCTTCTCCTCTTCTAGTTTCTCCAAAGAATTCTCCTTTTCTTCAATTGATAAAAACAAAGATTCTTTATTCGAGTCATCATCAACTTCATCTTCATATGTATGTTCCTCTATAGAACATAAGCCCTTCTTCTCTCTTCTGTCAAAGTTGCGCTTCCTAGTTTTATTTCTCTTCTGATCATCATCTAGTCTCTTATAATCTTCCCCGTAAGTGCAATGAGAAGCATAATGTCCAATTCTACCACAAGAAAAACATTTTAGAGGTAACTTACCTTTATACTTTCAAGTGCCTCGTTGCAATCTTTTCACAAAGTTTGCTTTAACTTCATCCAAATTTCCACTGCATTCTAGATCATCATGTCTTCAAACATTAAATGTTGTTTCTTTCATTTATCTTTTCTCTTCCTCCATTTCTGAATTTCAAAGGCTGCTAAGGTACCAGTAAGCTGATCAATAGTATACTTGCTCAAGTCATTGCTTTCTTGAATGACACACCATGTTGCTTTGTAGGATTTCGGTAAGGTTAGCAAAATCTCCTGAACAACATCAATTCATCCAAATGTCCATCAACGACTCTAATATCATCAACAAGGTCAACCACTCTATGGATATAGTTCTCAACATCTTCATCTTCAAGCTTTCTCAGATATTCATACTTTTACTTCAGATTCATCAGTCTAGCATGTTTTGTCTTCAGATCTCCCTCAAATGTCAAACATAACTTGTTCCTCACAGCTTTAGCTTATTTCAATCCTTTTACTCTTCTAAACATTGAATCACTTATGCAACTAAAAATTATAGCTCTGGCCTTCGCATTAGTCTCTTTTAACTTTATCTCATTCGAAGTCTAAGCACCAAATTGTGGAGGTGTATATCCGGTTTGAATGATTTCCCTTTTCTATTCTACAATGTCTCCAAATGTGATTCCATTCTCTCCTTCCAGTAAAGTTTGTACCATCAAAGGTCGAAACCTTGTAATGTATGTCCTGCACCATACCAGATCTACCTCAAGCGATTAAGTATACTCACTAGGAACCTTGCTCTGATACCAATTGTTGAAGCCAAGGTAGGACTGAGAGGGGGATGAACAATTTTGAACAAAAATTAATGCAACACATAAACAATTAATCATCAACACAAACACAACACGTCAACACCAAAATTTTCTACATGGAAAACCCAAATAAGGAAAAACCACGGTGAGCATTTGCCCACAAAATATATCCACTATGTATATCAAACTATAAAGAATGAGCTCATTACTTGAAACTTGCAAACCAAGGCTATTTTCTCTTGGGACGAGATACAAAAAGAGGACTTGCAAAACTCAAAGCTAACTGCAACAGGGCAAGATACAAAAATGATTTGAAAAGAAAGATCTCCTGATCATGAAGCTATCCTTGAATTCTACATCAAGCGACCAACATCAACACATGCATCTCAGACCTCAACTACCAACACTCTGTCACACACCTCTGCCATAGTCTCAAAACAACTCACATATCATTCAATCACAACTATTCTTCTCTACTCTGAATCTCTTTGATTATCTTCACATCACATACTTCCTCTTATCCTTTCTCCCACATGTCTTCACCACTGCACTCTCCACACACAACATTTTCTATATACAAGATAGATCATTAAAGCTTGAACCAATTCAACCTAAACACAAAATATACCTTTCGAATAAAACACACACATGTTGATCCACTACAAGAGAAAGAGGGGACCAAAATGCATCTTCCAAAGATCAATTCACCGTTTCACAATCATCAAAACATGACTGACAACATACCAACATGCTACGCATCCATATATACAATTAACGATCAAAAGATATCATCCAATACAAATTACTCCAATCCAAATCTCCACACGCTACGGTGAGACCTATAACACATCAAATAACCTTCTACAAAGCATATCCAGGCCCCAAGATAGGTCTAACATAGAACATCACAACCTACTATGAAATATACCACAACTTCTAGAGAACACAGAGATATTTCTGGATGGCAAAACCAATATATCCATAATGCGAAAAACATAACCAACGAAGATAACAATATCAAATAATGTCAGCTACACTTTCCAAACCCGAACACTTCTAGATCAACCAATAGAACAACTATAACACCAACATAGCAAGATCTCTTTGCATCATAGACATTATAGACCAACAAGTTTCTGAAACAACAAGTTTGACATCAATGACAACCACAATAACACATACTCCAACACTCTTGCCATCGTTTATGGGCAATAGCTATTAAAAAGTATATTATGATCTAATATAAGATCATTTCATATTAAAATTTATACCCTATAATATCTACAAAATGGAGCATATTTTCATCCCACTTGACTTAGAAGAAATCACCAATCTCCTCTCTATATACGCATGCAAGCTTGCAAATTTGCATTTGAATAGGGAATCCATTGATTAAAAAAGTGAACACCTAAAATCAGTGTAATAAAAAATGGAACATGGCCATTATTTCTGATCTGGGTGTGCATTTTGATTAAAAAATATGTTGTCAACTTCATTTGCTACCTTTCCATTGTGACACCTGCAACTTTCTTTTGCAAAATGAAAATAATGATTACATTGCTTGTAACCATTGTAATATCCTATAAATGATGGCCAATGACTTAATACAATCAATAAAAGGCCCATTGGAAGAAACAACATGATCACTAAACATGGTGTACAAATAGTTAGCGAATACAATGCAAGTCGCGTGAGAAGTGACACTAAAAAAAAGCATGAAAGCTTGAATACAAATCGTTAGTGGTCACTATTGCATGAAATATTAAATACAAAACCATATAAATGTTAACATGGTGTTGTGTTTTAAAAGAAACGAGTTTAGCAACAATCTAAAATGCATGGTTAAATAGAAATTTATCTTAATTGAATTGTATTTTGAAATGATTTTTTCAAAATAGAACGTTCAAATTTAGAAACTTCCAAGCTGTTCATTCTTTCTTTCTTTCTTTTTTTATATATATATTTTTATGACATGGATAAGAAAGCATGTTGCCACTATATAGTTATGCCTTATGGTGTAATTACATGGACAGGTACCAATTTTAATCACATGGAGTTTTTATTATCAAACATTTTTCAATCCATTATGTGAGTGTAATATGCCTCTTGGGATAATGATTTTTGTTTTAGAATGTTTTAAACTCTTAAAAAGAAGTTTATATCGAATATCTTTAATATCAATTTAATATTACTTTTAAATAGTTAATATTGAAAATATTCAATAGTTAAAAGATAATTTTGAAAGGTAATCTTATAGATAACATTTTTTAAAGTTTAAAACATTTTTAAAAGGAAAAACACATGTTTAAAATATAGTTTTCAAATGCTCTATCCTTTTAAACACATTTTTAATTTAGTAAAAATTATAACTATTTTTGAAAGAAAAAGTATAAATGATTTTTTATTTGTTAATATTATTAAAAATAATATTATCCTGAATATATTTTTTTACTTAAATGTACAAACATATTTTTAATTTAATATATTTATAAATGTGCACTATAGTTACCACTTGTAATGATAGAATAAAATTATATAAATAAAATAGTAATAAAGTGAAGATTATCTACCAAGAAAACTAAAGACATTCATAATGTATAATAATATATTTATGATATAAGAGTAATATGATAATATTAATTCAACAATTTCAAAATGGAGACACCCATTTAGTTTAGGTCCGACAAAAGGTAAATGACATTTTTGGGTTACATTTTAGACTCAAGGCTTTAGGCAGTTTGTAGATCATCCACCACTACATTGATGATGGAAGCCATTAGAATGGTGTTGGGTCAAGAGTTTTTGAACTCAACAAATAGGCATTGAGTGAACACAGACATTTCTTTGTAGTTCCTAGCCTCCTCGCTACACCTTGGTGAGTTGAAGGTAGAGTCACTTCCCCTGCTTCGTCTTGTCTTCAAGCAAGAATTTTTGCCAGACGATATAGACATAGTTGTGCTACGGAACCACGAGTGAGAATTCTGAGTCCTTGATAATATTTCTAAGATGTTTGAGCATGGAGTTGAGGTTGCTATCATTGAGCTGTGGTGGAAAGAGAATATCTCCATCCAACAGTCAACATTGAGGTGGAAGATAGTTTGTCTCGATAAAACAATTTCTGGAGGTGGTCAAATTTGAAAGGTTTTATGACAATGATGATGAAGGTTTCTTGGGTTTTGAAAATGGATGAACTATGGTGAGGTCACCTTGGAGCATTGATCCTTGGGTGGTTGCAAAATCTAATGTAATTTTGTTTTAGTTATTAATACAATACCAATCTTTTCCTTTACAAAGTACTCAATCAAGTTTGATTTAAATATAATTAGGATTAAATATAAGTTTTCATGACTAATATAAAGCTTAATCTCATTGATTCAATCATAATTTATTCACATATTCATTTCAAAATATGTCAATACATTTCACTTTTTATGTAAAAAATAAATTTTTAAAAATTAAACATTCAATAAAAATCAAACTTAGACAAAATTTCATTTCAAATCTACCTTATTTATATTTTTCAAAGGATAATATATTATAAAATTTTATTTCACGTCTAAAGTTCATAAAAGAGAAACCATTGAATAAAAGTTGAAGTTAGATAAAATTTCAATTCAAATCTACCTTATATTTTTCAAAGGATAGGTATGGTAATATATTATAAAATCTTATTTCACGTCTAAAGTTCATAAAAGAGAAATTCGAATAACGAATTGGCATTTCCCGAGGAGTGAATTAAAATAAGTCTTTTCAAAACTTTTAATTTCCTTAGCCCTCAACAAGGAGAATGTTCTGGGGAGGTGACCAGAGGGCCAAAAGCCATGGCGTAAAATTTGTTGAATTTAGCCCCCTGGTTCTTACCAGGGTTTAAAATGGACGATGCTCACCACCAAGGGTTTGGACCATCTTCTACGTCACCACTCACGTGCCCAACATTACTCCCGGAGATTCGAACTCGGGACTCCTGAAAACCTAGAAATAATAACCGAGGGCTCGAGGTTTTAAGCCCCCACCCGCGGCCCCAATGTGACCCTGGTCTTTTTAAAAACATTTATTCCCACCCTACTATTTTTGCCTTTGAATTTCTTCGCCTGAAATTTTACAGGCGCGCCTTCGAGACTGTAAAATCTCCCGCCTCCGCTTGCGCAGCGTCTCAAAGTTCTTCATTTCTTTAGTCGCAGGGATTTCCAGGCCTAAGAGTCTTGTAGAAAGTGTCAAAATCACTTCGCAATAATTTAAGGGGTCTTTGTATTTTTGCTCTAGGTTTTAGTTCGGTTTAAGTTGGGGTTTAATTTAATAAGGTGAGTTTAATATAAGAGATGGAAGGTGGTTCGGGGCAATACAATCCGCGCACAGTGGAAGAAGTATTTAAAGATTTTAAGAGCCGCAGAGCTGGAATAATAAAAGCCCTTACAACAGGTAATATATTTTGTACAGAAATATATATATCTGTGTCTGTGTGTATATACGTATATGTTTTTACCTCCTCTGTATTTAAAGTTTTGTTCTTTTCTTTTCTTTTGTGTTATGTCAAATCTTTAATTTGTTGTTTCTGTTGTTATCACTAGTGCTTTTTGCGCTCTGTTATGTTGTTTGCTGTTGCTGTTTATGTGTCTTGTGTGGAATTATTTTCCGGCCAGACTTGGATTGTTTTTTCTGTTAGTGGAATTTGTTAGTAAGTGAACTGTAAGATTTCGTGGAATCCGTGCTTTTGTATCTGATAAGAGTTGAGCGAAGGTCTTTGATTGTTTTCTGGCGTTGTTGTTTTGACGCAGATGTGGACGACTTTTATCAGCAATGCGACCCGGGTAAGTTTTTTATGCTGTTATTTGTTTTGAACATGTCATCAAAAAGATTTCTTTTTAATAAGTTTTATTTTTTTTAAAATTCATTTTTTTATTTTAATGTTTTAATGTTTGGATTTTTTTTTTAAATTTAAATTTTCCGAGGGAGAGTTATGAGACTCTGGTTTCCTGTTTTCACCTTTTGGCTCAAATTTCAGTATTCAATGCACTCACAAACAATAGTTCTCATCCGACAGGAGATGAACCTGCGTTCTACTCATGGCAACACCTTCTCTCAACCTCTAGAGCTCAGCCCCACCGACTAAGAAAGAAAAATGAATCGAAGTTCCAATTAACTTACAAATATAATAGTTTTTTCTTCTGTGTTATTGTTCAGGGCGGGCTACATGTTTTTCATTGATAAACAGGTCTCAAAAGTTTAAGCAGCGTTTTATTTTATTGAATACAGCCATCTGTTTTAATTTATAGCAACAGCCTGTTTTAAGCCCGGATTAAAATGGTAGAGAATGAAATTATCGCTGTCGTTGCTTATGATTGGATACCTATTTTTCATTGATAAGCAGGTCGCAAGCATTTAAGCAGTAGTTTTATTTGATTGAATGTGTACTGTTTTAAATCCTAGCGATGACATCTTTTAAGCCCAGAAGTAAAATACTGGTGAATTTAATACAGGTTAAATGAACTTTACCTAGTTAAGGGTGGTTTTGTTCTGCGAATATAAAAAAAACTTTTTTAAAGGAAAAAAGTGATAACGTAGCATAAGACATATCCTTCGACAGTTTTTAGTGCATGAATAGTTACTGTATTTTTGTTTGTTACCATTTTGCTATATGGAATATTTTCATTGAAATAATAAAATTCATTTATATGTCCTCAAAATGCAGCTTTATTGTTTATTGTTTCAATAAAGTAATTTTTTTTTACAATTTTATTGGCTGACCTTTCTTTTTTTGCTTAAGATATACGGAGATTAGAGCATCAGTTCCTTTCTTATGGCATGTCCCATTGTACTGGGAAAACCTTTTTCGACAGGGATGAGTAATATTTTTATTTTTAAAATGATTTTGAGCTTGTGAGACTCGGGGCACAAATTTTAAGAACATGGCTTATTAGCCGACCAAGTTTGAACTTGGCTGTTGAAGACATTGTTCAACAGAGGGTACACACTTTTCTTGTTTGGCAGCCAAGCTCAGTGACCTAGGGATTACATATGTTGTCGGTATTATACAGAGAGTTGCAATACTATTAATCCTAACAAATAATAATTTAGGTGATATCCATGATGCTACTTTTTTCATATATTTCAATTTTAATATATTTTCTGTATTATTTTTTGATTGAAATATTTTTGGAAAGATGGGAGCAGGTCATGAGCTCGAGTCCTGTTTCACCATAAAAGGACTAGAGGCTTGTGATGATTGATGAAGTTAAGTTTGTGTATATTATTCAATGTGGCCGATTATTAGGCATGGTTCTTATGTAGTCTTAGTGTTGTAAGTAGGTCTACATAGGCTATAAGTGTAAGTCACTTCAAGTGTACTCTAATCATGATTTGAGATGCATACTTTAATTGTGATTTGAGAGCATAGCTAACATGAGAGATTGATATCTTACAGTTTTTCCCTGTTCCTTTTGAAGGGTAGTCCAAAATTTCTCCCAGAATAATAAAATATTTCTGGGCTGTGTCTTAGACTCAAGATTCTACTACATTTTAATTATGATCGACTTCTAATGCTTGTTGTGTAAGATGGGATGCCTAAAGCTGTTTTTGGCAAGTGTAATTTATCACTGAAGTTGATACAGGAGCATCCTGCCAGCCCATGCCAAAATGGGAGCATCAAAACAGGGTATGGACATGGACATCCATCGAATGGTAGTGTGAGGAGTAACCAATGACCTGCCCTCTGGCAGGTTGAAAACAAAGGGTTAGTAACCGATGCAAAATAAGTAAAAAGACTGCAGATTTATTTAATAAGAAAGAAAGTGGAGGAAGGCGTGAAAGAAGTGGTTGCTACCACTTTTGGTGCTGTTAATGCAGCATTAAAATAAATAATTTTGAAGACATCCATTGGCAATTGGAAAAGCCTCGACCAAAACAGATTGCAATACATGAAGTGCCATATAATTTAGAAAAGAGAGGAGGTGGCCAAGATAAGAGGAAGGCTGCGCAGTGATTGGAAAACAGAAGAGTGGAAAATTAGGAGACAATATTAGGAAAGAAAATTTGTTGTGCGTAGAAGAAAAGGTAGAGCACCTAAAGAAAGTGTGGGGAATAATATTACCAAAGTATGTTGAAAAGTTAAGAGTGCAAAATTGATAGAGGGTAGTGCACAAAGGTGATATAGTAGAATGTGATGAAAAGTTAGAGAGGAGAAGGGCTACGCAAGGAGTTAGAGCAGGTGGGGTAGTAAATGGAAAAGAACGGAGCATGGTTTGCGAAGTTAAAGGAGGCCATGCATTGTAATTTGTTCGGTAGATATATTAGTTTTGAGAAATTAATAAAATCTTTTCTGTGCAATCTTCATCTTGATTTTGTAAAATTGAATTTGGCAGTAGAGAATCTTTGCATATTTTATGTTGTTTTTGTCTTTGAGTTTGTGTTTGTAGGTGGGAGTGTTTTTTTATTGCATCAGTGGTATCGAAGCTAGAAGATTATGAGTGTGCAGGTAGATTCGTCGGAAGGAGGTAGTTTGCACCAAGAATGAGCTATGCAATAGGACCCCCACGTGCTTGGGGTAGAAGAAGAGTTAGAAGTGGAGGTAGAAATCTTTTTGATGCTATCTGTGGTGAAGATTTCAAAGCTCTCAGAAGGCAAGTTGAAGCATTATAAGAAGAAATTAGAAGAGGTTTTGCTCGAAGGAGAGAACTTGAGAGTGAAGAGGATGAAGCAATAGAAAATGCTGATGATACAAGTGGTGAAGAAGATGAAGCACCAACTATTGTCAGGTGTGTGCCCTTGGTCTCCTTGTGTTGTGCAGCGCAATGCTCAGGTTTGTGACATGGCTTAACCGCTTTCTGTGGATTCTATAAGTCTAGTGGTTGTATCAGACATTAACAGGTTGATCTTTTGGTGCAACAACCGTCGTGCTTGTAACAAGTTGTATTAGAGCTTGGTCACATGTTCAAATCACTTGCTTGCGCTAGGGGGGATTGTTGCAAGGTGTGCGCCCTTGGTCTCCTTGTGCTGTGCAAAGCAACGCTCGGGTTTGTGACATGGCTCAACCGCCTCCTGTGGATTCTATAAGTCTAGTGGTTGTATCGGGCATTAACAGGTCGATCTTTTGGTGCAACGACAAACACACTTGTAACAACAACAACAACAATTGTGAATGATCCTTTGGTGAGGATATTGTCAAGAATGGGAAAGAGACCTAAAGTTGATGTTCTTACATTCAATGGGAATTTGAATCCTGAAGAGCTAGTGGATTGGATCAATGACATGGAAGAGTACTTTGAATTTGAAGAGTTTAAAGACCTTGACAGAGTGAGATTTGCAAAGACTAGATTGAAGGGACATGCATCTATTTGGTGGAAAGAGGTGCAACTTGAAAGTGGAAGAATAGGTAAAGACAAGATATTAAATGGGATAGGATGGTGGAGAAAATGAAAAGACAATTTATTCTAGTTGATTATGAGTTAGACTTGTTAAAGAAGATGCAAAGTCTTAGACAAGGAGGAAGAATGGTGAAAGAATATACAAAAGAGTTCCATAGGATTTTGATTCGAACTGGTCATTCAGAGGCCAACGAAGAGAAGATAGCTTGTTATATTAATGGGTTGAAGCCAAGTATATAAGAAGAGATGGCTTTGGTGAGAGTTTACACAATAGAAGACGCATTCTAGTTTGCCTTGAAGATTGAAGAAAGATTGAACAAGAGGTTTGAGAATAAGCAAATAGGAAGAGATTGAGGTGAAAAGAAAGAGGGAAGAACATATGGAGATTGGGATGAGGATTCAAATCTGATAAATCAGTAAAATGAAGACCATGGCAGCAATAAAAATCGAAGGAAAGATGACTCGTACCCACATGATCAAGATTCCAGAGGAAGAAAAAGACTGGGTAAGGAAAGATGATTCATACCATTGTGAACAAGATTCTAGAGGAAGAGGAAGATTTGGTAGAGGGTTTGGAAGAGAAAATTACAAAATAACTTGTTTTGAATTTGGAGAGGAAGGGCATAGAGCTTATGAATGTCCAGAACATGGAAACATAAGGAGAAGAAATGAAGGCAAAGCAAGAGTTGCAAATGTTAATGAGGAAGTTGAACCTTCACAATTAGGGGATGTTGAAAACGGAGAAGTGCTAGTCACTAAGGGAAATTTGTTGAAAGAACTAGTTCAAAGAAAGAACTTGTTTATAACAAGATGCAAGTGTTAAGAAAAGGTATGAAATGTTATCATAGATGGTGGAAGCATAGACAATCTTGTTTCCAAAGAGATGGTGAGTATATTATAGTTAGAGAGAAGGAAGCACCCCCATTTGTATAGGATAGCTTGGCTACAAGATGACAAGAAGGTTGTGGTCAATGAACAAAGCTTGGTAAAATTTAATATAGGAAAGTATTATGATGAGATAATGTGTGATATTATGCCTATGAATGTTTGCCATGTTTTATTAGGAAGGCCTTGGCAATTTGATTGGAGATCAATGCACGATGGGTATGCTATACGTACTCGTTGATGAAGGATGGGTGAAAACATAAATTGAAGCCATTGCCCAGTAATGGGAAAGGTATGCAACTATGCAAGGGTTTGTTTAGTAGATAACATAAATGGTATGAAGAAAGAACTTGTTTGTTTTGCTAAAACTAACCAAGAAGAATTTGAGAAGGGTGATTTGTTGATACGTATTGAAGTAGTTGACAAAGAACGGGGAGAGTTAATTTTGTAATGTCCCCTTTTGGGATTGCCCTAAATCTTGCCCTTACTATTATCAATTCTGTTGGCTTCCTCGCTTAATTATTCTAAAATCAATTATGAAGTTTGATGCTCCCTTGAATAGATCGATTGATCTTCTTCTTGGTTCCATCCTTCTTCAAACGATGTCTCCTTCACATTATACCCTTCACGGAGAAAAAGGTTCACATCCTTTGGTTATGAAAAAATACATCTATTTGGCACCAACTGTTGCCCTTTCACTTCTTACTTAATCTTCACCTATCTCTCACTTTTTAAACATGTCTTTACTACTTTTCAAATCTGCATATCTTCTTCTAGATCTGCATATCCTATTTTCTTCTATTCTTCTTAGATCTTATTTCATATCCCTCTATATACTTTTGCTCTAGATCTCCTCTAATTTCACTTTATTTCTCTATATCCCTCTATACCTCTCTATATACTTTTGCTCTAGATCTCCTCTAATTCCACTTTATTCCTCTTGGTTCCATTTGATCCTTCTTCCCCTTTATATCTTCCAATATGAGGGAGGTCACACCTTTTCATCATGTCTGCCTTTTGAAAGAGTACAATTAGCACCCTTTGGAAGAGTATAACCCTTCATAATTTCTACACTTTTGAAGGTGTCACTTCCCTATTTACTTCCCACTCTTTTCTTTCTCCCTTAATCCTTCCTTTATTCACATGCTCTTTTTTTTCTTCCTTTCTCCATATCTCTACCTTCAAATGATGTTCTCTTCTCCCTTTTATATCTCATGTTTGAGGGAGTCACAACTTTTCATTTCATGTCTTTTGACCATTCTTTAAAGTTAGCTAAATTTTAATTATTTTAATTTTATTCTTTGGTATTTTAATTTTAATTTTTTTTTATTCTGTTATATTTTAATTTTATTATTAGCATTTATTATTAAATCCTATTTAAAAATGGGGACATTATAGTCCGCCCCACTCAAGATTGCTTGTCCTCGAGCAATGATCAAGGAATATTTAAAATGATTCCCAATTTGAAATGGCTTTGGAAACACACATGGAATAAACTTGCTGAAAACACATCATGTATGAACCAAACATAGAGCATACACATAAAAACAAGTGTTGTTAGATCCCTTCTCTTTGACTAGAATGCATCCATAGATTTACCCTAGTATTCAAACATATTAGGGTTTGGAGGAGGAAGCATGATAGGTCCAACTGAAGCCATCCTTGCACTAAGCCCAAGAGCGAACATTCACCCTCTTGGCCCCAGTGGCAAGCACATTGGACATCCACTCGGGGTGGTCTACCTAGTGGGTTGTTTATATCTGCTTTCCCTATTCATGCACCATCCCTTAAAGTCAATAGTCAATCATCATAGAGTTGGGAGAGGGGATCATAATAGGGTGCCTAACCCCACCTTACTACTCCCATGAGCCGGGAAGGGGGCCTAACACTACCTTGCTCATAAGCTATTTTGAGCCAGAAAGAGGGCCTAACCCCATCTTGTTGCTCATAAGCCATTTGGAGCCAAAAAGTGGGCTTAATCCAGAAAGTGGGCGTAATTGCATCTTGCTGATCATAAGCCATTTGGAGCCAGAAAGTGGGCCTGTCCCTATCTTGCTGCTCATATGCTATTGTTAGCTAGAAAGTGGGACTAACCCCATCTTGCTGCTCCCATCTTGCTGCTCATGAGCCATTTGGAGCCAGAAAGTGGGCCCAACCCCATCTTTTTGCTCTCATATGCTTCAAACATTTTCTTATGATGTCCCTTTGAAACATTGTGACTGTCATATGCTTGTTCTTATTATGGCAGTATGTTTTGCTTTTGCATGATTCAGTTTCCTCCCAATAGGCTGATCATGCATACATTCAAACCCTCTACACTTTGTCACTACAACTCTATCTTCCACAAAATGCCCATGTGCAAGCCTCTTTGTTTGAGACTCTTACATGATGTCAAATGACTTAGTGCCAACTATGATCTTTGAGTAATGATTTGCACTATGACTTTTGTCATTCGTTTTTGATCACTACCTTTAGGCACATTGCGTAGTGTTCTCACAGGTTGGTAGAAACACTGCTCTGATACCAATTGCAATGTCCCTTTTTGGGATTGCCCTAAATCTTGCCCTTACTATCATCAAGTCTGCTGGCTTCCTCTCTTTATTATTCTGAAATCAGTTATGAAGTTTGATTTTCCCTTGAATGGATTGATTGATCTTCTTCTTAGTTCAATCCTTCTTCAAATGATGTCTCCTTCACATTATACCCTTCATGGAGAAAAAGGGTGACATCCTTTGGTTATGAAAAGATACGTCTGTTTGGCAACAATTGCTGCCCTTTCACTTCTTATTTAATCTTCACCTATCTCTCACTTCTCAAATTTGTCTTTACTGCTCTTCAAATCTGCATATATCCCATTTAAGATCTGCATATCCTATTTTCTTCTTCCCTTCTCAATCTTATTTCAGATTCCTCTATATACTTCTGCTCTAAATCTGCTCAATCTCCTCTAATTCCACTTTATTCCCCTCCATTCCATTTGATACTTAATCCTTTTTATATCTTCCAATGTGAGGGAGAGGTCACATTTCTTTATGATGTCTGCCTTTTGGCAAGAGTCACAACCTTTCACAATTAGCACCCTTTGAAAGAGTACAGCCCTTCATAATTTCTACCCTTTTGAAAGAAATCACTTTCCTATCTACTTCCCATCCTTTTCTTCTTCCTTTAATCCTTCCTTGATTCACATGCTCCATTCTTTTTTCCTTTCTCCATATCTGCCCCTTCAAATGAAGTTCTCTTCTCCCGTTTATATCTCATGTTTGAAGGAGTCACAACTTTTCATTTCATGCCTTTTGACCATTCATTAAACTTAACTAAATTTTGATTATTTTAATTTTATTCTTTTGTATTTTAACATGCTCCATCCTTTTTTCCTTTCTTCATATCTGCCCCTTCAAATGAAGTTCTCTTCTCCCGTTTATATCTCATGTTTGAAGGAGTCACAACTTTTCATTTCATGCCTTTTGACCATTCATTAAACTTAACTAAATTTTGATTATTTTAATTTTATTCTTTTGTATTTTAACATGCTCCATTCTTTTTTCCTTTCTCCATATCTGCCCCTTCAAATGAAGTTCTCCTCTCATTTATATCTCATGTTTGAAGGAGTCACAACTTTTCATTTCATGCCTTCTGACCATTCATTAAACTTAACTAAATTTTGATTATTTTAATTTTATTCTTTTGTATTTTAATTTTAATTTTATTATTAACATTTATTATTAAATCCTATTTCAAAATGGGGACATTACAGATTTCAGGTTGCAGCAGATGGTGAGGTAAAATCAGGTTTCACTAATTTCTTTGATGTGAATTAGAGTGAAGAGATAGAGGAAATTATTGCGGCAGTAGGTAACTTTGATAAAAGTGAATTTGAGGAATATGATGTGGAGGTAAGTGAAGGGTTTTCTAATGAATCTTTGTTTGAGAATAGTACAAATGAAAGCTCCTTGATTAGTGAGTGATCTTGATTAATTGTTAGAGAATGTGCAAATTGAGCCTCATAATTATTGTACCATTGCTGCCTCAAGTGAAGAAAATAAGATTGCGGCAATGATATGTCATTCAGAAGGCATTTAAATAGTGAATTTTCATGAAGGAGACAAGGTGCAAGTAGAGGGTAAAGGTAAAACAACAAAAGAGGTAAGGGAAGACATTTATTTTGATGAAGGAAAAGGTATGAATTCAGTTGTTTATTCTGATTTTGATAGATTATGTTGGTGGAAAATCTGATTTGGTACTTTGGATCTTATGAAGGGTAGAAGTAGAGTAAGAATGAAAGGGAATGATATCGTGAGGCTGCAGGAAGTGAAGAATATGAAAATGCTAGTAGACAAAGCAGAAAAGTGGATCCAAGACGAACACAGGGTCTACAAATGTTTCTAAGTTCAACTTAGGAAACATTTTCTTCTACCATGAGTGTCTGATGCAGGAGCATCCTGCCAGCCAGTGCCAAAATGGGAGCATCAAAACTGGGTATGGACTTCCATCGAATAGTAGTTTGAGGAGTCGATCAGTAATCGATGACCTGTCCTCTGGCAGGTGGAAAACAAAGAGTTAGTAACTGATGCAAAATAAGTAAAAAGACTGCAGATTTATTTAATGACAAAGAAACTGGAGGAAGGTGTGGAAGAAGTGGTTGCTACCACTCTTGGTGCTGTTAATGCAGCATTAATTTTTTTTTTGAAGACATCCAATGGAAATTGGAAAAGCCTCGACCAAAACAGATTGCAATATATAAAGTGTCATATAATGTAGAAAAGAGAGGAGGTGGCCAAGATAAGAGGAAGGCTATGTAGTGATTGGAAAAGAGAAGACAAAGGTGGGAAACCATGAGACAATATTAGTAAAGAAAACTTTTTGCGCAGAGGAAAAAAGGGAGAGCACCAAAATAAAGTGTGGGGAATGATATTACTAAAGTATGTTGAAAATTTAGAGTGCAGAAATGATAGAGGGTAGTGCGCATAGATGATATTAGCAGAGTGTGATGAAAAGTTAGAGAGGAGATGGGCTGCACAAGGAGTTAGAGCAGGTTGCATGGCAAATGGAAAAGAATAGAGCAGTCTGTGAAGCTAAAAGGAGGCCATTGGAAGGCCATGCATTGTAATTTGTTCTGCAGATATATTTGTTTTGAGAATTTAATAAAATCTTATGTGTGCAATCTTCATCTTGATCGTGAAAAATTGAATTTGGCAGCAGAGAGTCTCTGCACATTTCATGTTGTTTTTGTCTTTGAGTTTGTGTTTGTAGGTGGGATTGTTTTTTTATTGCATCAGAAGTAATCTGTCATTGAGAGTTATATTTGCCGTTCACTTGATTGGCAGACCTATTGTTAGACTTATGCTTACTTTGATTTGCATATACTGTTTCAACAATTGATGCTGTTAACATGACTAGAATTGATTGGGACCTATGGCACAGGATGTAGTAAATTTTTCCTATAATCTATTGCTTTTGACAATTATACGAAAATAATTTAGTTTCAACTTTTTATCAAGATTCACAGTTGTTATAGGTAGAATGCCAGCCAGGTTTGAAGCTGGGTTACTGTGGTGTTAAGTAGCCCAATGTATCATCATAGCAGAGTCTGTGGATGTCTATCATCTGTTTATTTTGTTCCACTATAATATCTATCTTCTTAGTAGAAACATGCGTAAACTGTAAAAACTGAAAGAAAAGTGTTGGGTGTGTGTGTTCCCCCATCGATAATAATCTGGATTTGCCAACCTGGAAGCATGACTTTGGGGTACAAGACTCCAGATCATTGTTTCAGCATTCTCATTCTCTCCTGTTATAACATTTGCTTAGAAGTCCGTGGTAGGTCTCCTGCCCCGTGATTATTGCCAACATAAGTGCTCTTAAAAATTACAAGTCTTTTCCAAACAAAGTGGCTTGACACATCAGTTACGATTTGGTCTAACTCGTAACAAATTTCTGTTGTTACTTGCTTTGATTTTATGTTGTGAATTCTAAACGAGTGCCAGCACTTGAAAAGCAATAGAGAACTAATGCTTGTTTCTTCATCAAGTTATAACCGGTGTTCCAAGGGGACGCGTCCCCCCGTCAGAAACGTCTCGGGGACGGGGATGCGACGTCCCCCGCCGTCCCGCCATGGCCACCCAAGCGCCGCCGGGACGCGGAGACGTTTGGGTGTCTCCCAGAGAGACATGGAGACGCCTCCACGTCTCCTTGGGAGACGTTTGGGCGTCTCCCCGTCCTTTGAGAGACGTGTAGACGTCTCCCCAGGGATGGGGAGACGCCCAAACGTCTCCTTTCGCCCCCACGTATATGCAATGTTTAAAATTAAATTTTTTTAAAAAAGTGACTTTTTAAAGTTTTTTGAGGGTTAAGGGGTAACTCTAATTGGACGTTGGCCAATAGAAAAATAGCACCCAACGTCTTTAGAAAATAATAAAAGTATTTTTGGCTTCCCGGGGCACTACCCCTCGACCCCGCCCTGTATCGCGACTGGGAACGCGCAAGGGGCGTTGCCCCTTGACCCCAACTTGGGGGCGCTGCCCCTAAACCCCCGTTGAAAAATATAGGGGGAAACCGCGCCGATAGAAGTAGGGAAAATCTAACCTCCGAGTCTGATTAGGCTCCATATAACAACACAACTTAGAAATCTTGGTATTTAGATTTAGTATTTCAAATTTCTTAGTCTCATTTGAAATGTAATTCTTATACTGTAATACTGTCATACATCTTTTCAAAACTAGTTTTTCAAGTACTATATGTATATGTATAACTATATCAGCACCACCACCCCGCCACCCCCCCGCTGTCCCCAAACTTAGGCCCTTGGTCCCCTCGTCCCCAACGCCCGTGGAACACTGGTTATAACATTGTCTTAAGTTACATTTGCTAGAAAGATGGTCAATTTTATAGAGTTACAGGTTATTTTATGATATACACTATAATTCTGAAAATAATTTCCTGAAACCTGCCCTAATTCTCTGCATTTTAGTTTTCTGCTCCAAACCATAGAATTCTGATTTATATTTCTGGTTACAACAAATGTGGTCAGCAAACACATATGCCAATAATGATCTCTTATGATAATATCTTCAATCAAGAACTCATCCAACCATACATGACATAAAAAATGCAAACATATATATTGAACAAATCTGATTTCAGGATTATTTAGTCTGCTGCTACAAATCAGAAATTCTCCATGCAATTACATCCAAATACATAGGCCAAACTGTTAATGTTGTAGCTAGGTCGGATCCCTTCTAGGGCCACCCTAGCATGTTTGAATGACTAATTGGCCCTTGGCCTTAGTCATGCCCTATTTTGCTATAATCACAATAAATCATATGGAGGCTGTAACGTGATGGAGCTGATCCATATTGGGGTCATTTGTAACGTGTGGAACTAATTCAGTTTTGGTGCCAACTTTAAAGGATTAAATTGAAATTAATTATGTCCTCCTTGCTAGACGACTTAGGTGAATTAGGAGGCTAGAGTCTCATATATATGCAAAGTCAATCTCATTGTAATGACATATAATTCAGCGAACAATATAGACACAGCGAATATATTCTATAATCAGCAGCAGTGATCAGCGAACTATCTTTTGGAAGACAGCGAACCATCCTAATTCCGCAAACTGACCTTGAAGGCAGCGAACATCATCCTAAGGCAAGTGATCTATCATTGAAGGCAGAGCGAACTTCATCCCAGAGTTTGTAACCCTTCTTGTGACAGCGAATATCATATGTATTGCAGATAAGTTCATCTTTTTATATTTGCCCTAGGTTGAAGACAATATACTACTGTGTATAGCTTGCTGATTGCTTCAAGTGTGAAGCTCATTGTAAAGATACTTCTGATTATTGCATAATAAGATCTGAGATCTATAGTTGGGTTTTTCACCTCCAAGAGGGAGGTTTTCCTAGGGTATTCTTGGTGTTCCTTGTGCACATTGATTTGCTTTCTGTTATTGCTATCTAATTTGCTACAGTCTGATCCTAAAATTAACACAAACATGCCCAAATACAACTCAGAAATCTGCCATTACACATCAGACCTATCAATAGGTTTGTACATACCAGAATGACATAGAATGATGCTCAAAACCCTTGTGGTAATATGTCAACCTGCAAAGATATAACTTTGAAACTCCACAAATCTCTCCAAGTTGAATAATGAAGCACAACTGTATCAACTGTATGAATTCACCAAGTGGGCTGATTTGGGTTTCTGTCCTGTTGGTGTACGTTTTGTCATTCACCGAACATTAGAATAAAATATTCAAGGATACTCTATCCTCTCTTGAACAAAATCACTACTTCTGCCAAGATTGCGAGAAAGAGCACAAGGTGACTCCAAGGTATATATGTGCAAACGGGCAACTTTATGTTGGATAGATTCTTTGGTTATGTATGCTGAAATACAAGGGGGACTTACACGTGACTAATATCATTCACAAACTAGGACTTAGACGAATATTGCAATGAGTGCATTCTTTTTTTTTGTTTTGGATTTTCAAATTTTGGACTTCCTAAAAAAAAGGGATAAAAATATAAGGGTTCAGAAGTTCTATGCTACTTCTAAGCTATTCCTATGAACTCAAGAGACGGTAAAGACTGGGTGAAACCGATAACAACACTTTGTTTTGCCACACTAGGACAACTACGCAAAGCAGGTGCAATCTTCTAAGGTTGTGCTCAAGATTTTTATACTTGTGAATAATACAATTAATCGAACAATATTTACTCCCAAGTAAAACTTAAAACATCCACATCATAAGCTCAGGCTAACTTTACACATTGAACGAAATTCATCCATCCAAAGAAAGTATGAGCAAGAGTTTAACCAATCTAAACTTTCAAATCCTTCATTCATCTAACAACTTTGAAAGCAAATCTATTCTATTGTTGAAGAAAGATACACAACCATGCAACCACTTAATAACAATAAGATTTCAAGGCAAACACTTGCAAATAACTTTTATTATTCAAGTAGCTCTAAGCAACAATTTCATAAATCTCTTATGAAATGGCTGCGTTGGTTAAAGCATTGAGTTCTCAATGTGGAGACCCAAGTTCAACTCCCATGAGGGACACCTTTGTGTAGAATTCTAAGTTGTGACTCTCGGTCTTCCATTGTTGTTTAAAGTGGATTTCTAAGTTGTGACCCTTGGTCTTCCAATTGTTGTTTCTAATTTGGTGCTCAAAAGGAGCTAGTATTTGTAATAAGTTTGCTCGAAAGGGCTTGAATGAGCAAAAAATGAACTTTGTGATTATATGATACTTAATACAAAAACAATTTCATAAATGTCTCCACAATGATGAAAATGAGAGAATGAGAGTTTATATAGAGTTCTGAAAAATGAATGAAAGGCTGAGATCAATCTGAGATCAACGGTTGAGACTAAGACACCACAACCCTAATTAGGGTTTCCCAAAATAAAATTAGTAGACAAATGCAAGCTAGACAAGTGGTGTGAATAGCCATTTCCTATGAAGGCACATCCTTATCCTTTTGAGCAGCAGAATGTTCAATGAACATGGACACAATCAGGTCGACCTCTTCCATGTTAACATGTGGCAACACATTGATCTTGAATTCCAATCCATCCAAATCATCTGCACGTACAACTAAAGCAATTTCCCACTCCAATTCTTGTCTTTGGAAGGCATCCCGGATGGGCAAAAGGTTCAATGCCTTAGTCAAATTCTGCTTTAGGACTACGTCAGTGATGGTGAAGAAAATTTCTTGAGCTCTAAGCTTTAAACTTTCTAGCTGCATATCCATTTCTTGAATTGTTTCTTTTTCAAGCACTTCCGCGGCTACAAGGAGGATGTTTTTCTGAATTTTTTTTTTTTCTGCTCCTCAACTTTGACACTATCAGCTTTGCCATCTTTCCACGTGCTTGCTTGGCTTGGGCGGACTTGGAGTATGTATTGCCATTCTATCTCTTGGCTAGGCGTACTTCATCATGCTTTGGACGTCCAAACCTTATGCCATGTCTTGGGCGGAGTTCATAGGTTTTAAGCCAAGCTCTCCATAGGGCGGAGTTCATGAATCCTTTGCCATTCTTCTTCACCATGGGCGGACTTTGGCTTCCTTAAGCCATGCCTTCCTTGGCCGAATTTGACCTTCATGACACTTTTCTTCCGAACATCCTCATTCAAACTGCCATGTTCATATCTGATCTGCCATGTTTATACCTGGATCATCTGGAACAAAAGCCTAGATTAGGGTTTATACCCTACTTTTTACACTTGGAGACATAATTTTTTGATTCTGAAGACATGGGCATTGTCACGACCTAAGGGACCAAACCCTAAACCTACTTTCAGAAAAGCAGAATTTCTAAAAATAGAAGGTTGTCAAAAATGATGCAAAGCAATTTCGATCTTCATCCTTTGAACCTTCTAAGCACTTTGACTTATCAAAAAAATGTAATCTTAAACTCTCAATGAAAAGACTTATGAAATTGCAAAGCTAAGACGAAAAACCCTAAAAAGCAAACTAGGGGTCCGCATTTGCAATGGGGCGATGTGTGAAATAGGTCACAACACGTCCAAATAGCCAAATCCTCTAGGGTTTCCATCCTAGGGTTTCTTGAACTTGCAAGCTAAAGCTCTCAAGTTCTCAAGGAAAAGTTTCTTTGAAAATAAGAAGTCAAGAATAATCAAAATGACTTGCCTTCTCATCCTTATATATCCATGAATGAACATTCTAGAAGTGTTTTCTAGAAAATTCACTTTATTATTTTATTTTATTTATTATTTTCCCTTTTCATAAAGTGACTTATTTTATTAATTCTCCACTCATATTAAAATGTCACTTTATAATTAAAATAGGTGCAGCCTAATTAATTAAATATTATAACCCAAGATAACTTAGGATTAATAATATCTAATTAAGTATTATTCCCTTATTACTCCAATTTAGTCTAAAATAGACTAAATGTCTCAATGGGTGATTATGAGAAAAATGGGATATTACATGTATGAAGACGGGTAAATAAAACAGATTACAGAGTCAGAAGCTGCCACAGAGAAATCCTGTGTAAATTAATCTACACATGTCAAACAACTACATTTTAGTTTTCAACAGGATAATGATACCGTGGAGATTGGATTACAAGATACCTACCATTTCCAGCATATGCTAAAAACTGGGCCTGTGAAAGTGCCCCTCAAAACACCTTGCCAGGCACAACAAAAGGCCTGTGCAAGTGCCCTTTTAACAATTAAAACTGAGAAGAGATGAAATCAGGTTTGTCACTCAGAAGTTCCTGCCTTAGTTGTATTATTGTCTGGCTTGCTGGCATTTAAAAAGATTGAGATAATACCTGATCATTGTAAATCTTCAATGTTTCAAGTGATAACCTAATTTCTTTTTAATCCTTAAATTTTTCATTCAAAGCTCTTCTATGTGATTTACTCTTTCAGAGTTTCAACAGTTCATGACAAAAATGATGGAATGGCTTTTGTGTTATAGAGAAAGAGAACTTATGCCTTTATGGATTTCCAAATGAGTCATGGGAAGTCAATCTTCCTGCTGAAGAGGTACCTCCAGAGCTTCCTGAACCTGCCTTGGGAATCAACTTTGCAAGGGATGGAATGCAAGAAAAGGACTGGATATGTTTGGTTGCTGTTCACAGTGATGCATGGCTTCTTGCTGTTGCGTTTTATTTTGGTGCAAGATTTGGATTTGATAAAAATGACAGGTAAACTTTTCTTTTTACTTTTGATTAATTGTGTCATTTCTTGATACCTTTTTCTTATTTCAAAACATAAGGTATAATGAATTGAGCTTTAGACGGCCTTTTTGTTAGATAAATTTTTATGGTTGGTGTATATTATAGAGAAGCAAGTCTTATTACAAGCTTTTAACTTGTACTACTGATTTTATTCTTATATGTAAAAAATCCATTCCTTTTTGAAATTGTATTAGATCTAATTGAGCATTAATTGTTATTTTAAAAAAAATCTATATCCTAGTGATTAGTTTTAAAATTTAAATGTTCTTAATTATTTTGGTTTCGAAATAGAACGTAGTTCAAACCAAGCAACTAGTAGCATTAGATTCTAAATTATATGCTAGTAAATTCATATGACAGACAATTTTGAAATGAAAAACTAGCTTCTGAATTGGTGTTTACTATTTTCCTATACAATGGGAATTGGCTGTAGAAAGTAAGGTATTGAACTCTAAATGCAGCTTGAAAACTGTTTATTTCTTACAATTCCTGATCAGCTAAATTGGAGTCAAATTTAGAAAATGACATAATTTTAAGAAAAAATTTAATAGTTAGACAAGATTGAAACCTGACTGTCGCCTGAAATCCTAGAGCTTTCAAGATGGGGACCAGAAAAGAATAGTCTTTAGCTTGGACAATTTCATAATATCACCTCAAAAATTATTTGAATTATTAAAGTATGTTTAACTCTCATCTTCTTAAGGGAAGGGCAAGTTAGTAGAAAATAGTATTCATCTTCCACTTTGTTCATGTTGCGAATTTTTCAAATTGTCTGATCCAAGGTGTTTTTGAGTTAGTCCAATGAGCAGTTTCCCTATGGCGGTTGTAAGCATTATTCCTTATCTTAGTTTATGATTTTGTTTTTGTGTTTCAAGCTCACAATGTTGAAAAGTGGTTTTGATATCATACTAGGATGCATAAAGTCTTTGGATTATTTAAGTTTCTTCTAATTAATAATTTTGTTTTTTAATTTTGTTCCATGCATTCTTTGATAAGTCAAACTAGGATTGACAAAGTCTTTGGATTATTTTAGTTTCCTCTTATTAATAATTTTTTTTTTTTTTTTTCCATATATTCGTTGAACTTCATAGGCACCTAACATTTAATCTTATCAAAGTTGTAATAAGATTGCCATCTTCAATATTCCAGTATCTAAGCTTAGCTAAAGGTGTCTCAAGTACACTCGTTATTGTTTTTGATTAGATAAGCAGGGATTTTGAAAGGGCCCTGATCCCTTTTAGAAAGAAAATGATGAAGCATTAAGCCCAACAAAACATCAAGCAACTACACAGAAAAGCAACCAGCAACATGAAACAGGCAAAACAAAACCAAACAAAAACCCTGCCTAAGGACAGGGTAGACCCACCCAAATCAAGGTGGTTTAAAAAAATGTTCCGGAGAGCTTTGCTTTAACTCAAAATAGGGTCCATCAACCCCTAATCTGAATTTCTTGAGTCAAAGAAAAGACATGACATCATTGGCATTACCTTTCCCCAACTCCTTCGTAGACCAGTCCATAATGGGATCCCCTTTAATATCAACATTCTGCACCTCCTGAACAGAAGGAACAGCAGACTCCATGGGAACAGCGATTTGATCCTTCATTTTCATGACATCATTGGCATTACCTTCCTCCAAACCCTTCATGGAAGAGTCCATTGCGAGATTCCTTTTAATATCGACTTTCTGCATCACCTGAACAGAAGGAACAGCAGACTCCATGGAAACAGGGATTTGATCCTTCATTTTCCAAACAAATTGTTATTTCTTATTATTTAAGCAAGTTACTGAGGTGTGACCCACTTTGCCACAACAATGGCTAATAATCAGAGAGTCTTTAAACTCAATCTGCTGCACCCACTCTCTTTATTGTTATCATCTTTTATTTATAATAATAATTTAAGTGATAGGAGTTTATTTGTACATAAATTGAGTAGCTTGTATTTATATTCTAGGTATCTAATCATGGCTTTAGTTTCCACAGGAATACACTTTCATTCAATCAAAACAATATGGTATTTGTTGTTGTAAGTTACAAAAGACTTTTGAATTTGCTTAAATCTTCCTAAGACATACAAGAGATGATGCAAGCCCAAACACGTTTTGGTTTCAATTATCATTACCTTGGGCTCATCAACCTAAATGGTAAGTTCATAGTTCTTACAAATTATTGGAGAACATTGAGCTACTTGTGGGGATTTTGAAAGTTTTAAGCAACTTCGTGTCAGAATATTGTAGAAAGACGACAATGAGCTCAACCTAATTAATATTTAATACTATTGCATCCTGCCTTTAATTCTTTGATTTTGTCTGTATAGATGCTAAAAAGGGTGGAAGAGAGAGCACATCTTTGCTTGAGTCTTATTGTTAGAATTTTTATTCCTTGACAATTCATTTTCATATTTCATTTTGTTAAAACCGTTTCATAAGCCTAATCACAACCCTAAGAGCTCGAGAGGGATTCCAAACTCTTCTAATGTTTTTGAAAGTTTTGCCCTAGGAACGATATCAAATAGTCTTTTGAGGTCTAAAACAACATGAGGTCCTGTTTTTTGTTTCTACAATACTAGCAATAATTCTAGGAGAGTTGTGGTAAATTGAATTTTTAAAGTTAGCTTGCTTGTCAGCCCTTTCCTTGTCCTTAATTCGATGGTTAATTTTATGTCAAAGTATCAAACCCTAAATTTCTCCAAAAGAGGGCTAGTCATGATGCTTCCATAACTGGTTTCACATTTTGGTTTCTGGATTTGAAAATGAGAACAATAAATGCATGATTTGTTGTATTTGGAAGCCTTTCTTGAAAATTTGGTTGAAAAGAGGACTGTTATGAGGCATAAGGATCAGTCTCCCTTGCCTTATCTTCAATGTCTCTAGGCATACTTTTTGCATGGCACTTCATCCCAACCGTTACATGCTGCTCTGATTTGTTTTTGTGTAGGATCATGCTTATACAAGAAGCTTCTTCTGGGTTTTACTTACTCAGATATTTAGGTCCACATTAAATTCATCAATGACAATTCTTATTACTTCCCTTGCAGTTTTACATTCTAAATTGTACTGAAGGTACGATAGACTATGTATTCCTCTGGTTTGAGGTTTTCTAGAATACACGTGGTTGAAAATCTTTGAGAAATTGGAGGATTTTAATATTTATATCAAAGACAATAATGTCATTTATGTTACTTTCATTTTGAGCTGTATCTATGTTTTAAGGTTACCATTCTAGGGAAGTGGTTGAAGTCTGCTATGTCATCCTCTGTTATTGCCATGTTATCAATTTTGTTTAACACAAGGATAGAGGATATGACATACGTATCCATGTAATAACTAGATCATGGCAGGATTTCAACTTATGACATAATCGGTTACAAATATTCAGATAAAGTCAGGATTTTAATTTACAAAGCTCATTACCACATGAGCTCTTCTCATTGTCTTCAAGTTTCTCTTATATTAAAGAGTCAGACCAAAATCTTCTTCTACTTACGGAAGATTGAGATTAAACTTTTGAATCAGAATATTGAACTGAGCATTCCTAGTTCTTGCATAAAAGTCTGTTGGAGGAGAATGCTGATATTTTCTCTGAAGGTAGCAATGCCATTCTCTAATCAAGGAAAGGGTGTTTACATAGAAGATTTGAATCTTTGTAGAAGCTAGAGTCGAATAGTACAAAGTAGCAAGTACATTAATTTTTGAGTCTTTGAGTCACTCTTTTTTTTATGTATATCAACAAATATCAACTATTCTTCCGTACTTCCATTTTTTTATTCCATATTGAAAAAATAATATCCATCTAAGTTCATGATTCAAGATCTGTATGCTCTCATGTTTCTATTTGTTATATGAGATCAATTGCAGTTGGTGTCCAACTTAGCTTAGGATCATTTCTCTAGGGGAGCCTTAAATAGTCCTATTGTGCATTTCCAGTGCACCGCCCTTGAAATAGATCCACTCCTTTTAGAATTCTTCTTTCTGCAAGAACCTAGTGAATTTTGAATAAAGTGGGTCCAGTCATGAAGGTTTACCTCCATTTAATGAGTTCTTATTGGCAAAATGGATAATTTGCAGAGTTGTTTGAGCTTGTGTCAAAATAAAAACTTTTGGTTGTTGATCTTTCAATCAAATGGTGTCTGTTGACTTTTTTGTGTGGATTCAACATAAAGGCAAGTCCCACCACCTGCTTACCTTGAAAAGTAAGGATCACTCTGAGCAGACACCTTGTAACAATTTTCTAACTTGTTCAACTCTATTTCTTGTACACATGCGTTAAAGTTTCTCTTATGCTTCTTCAAGTATAGATTTTCAACGATCATTCTTTGCACATAATCCTCTTTGATCAATCATGGAATCTTCAACCACAATGGTTGCCAATCATTCATGCCTTCTATAGATTCCACAGGCTTCTTCTAGTGGATTCCAATTGTCTTATTCAAGCAGTGGCGAAATTTCACAAGCATTTTATAGTTTGATAGTAAGATTCTCATTGAGCAAATAATGATCATCATGATTGTTCTAGTTGTGCTTTTCCTTGTTGGTCTTATGCATACTTTATCATAGTTGTTCAATTAAGATTTGTAATTGTTCACCTTCATATGAATGTGTTTGTTTTACCATAAAGTTTGGTTGTACAAGCCTCAACTGTACTAAATATTGAGACATGGAGGGCTGTTTATTGAAAGGAAATCCAATTGATTCATTACTTTGGTGCATTTTCAAGGATGCCTCTACTTGCCCATTAGAAAAATCATGAAAACCTGTTCTATAGTTTATAATTAGCAATGTAGTTTTTAATGTCCTCTCAATAATAGTTGTACTTCTAATTTGCGTTTCTGAGGCCATGGATATTATAATCCATGAGTTTTGTACACAAAAAAATTTAAAATACTAAAAAATATTTTTATATTTAAAAACATTGTGTTCTTAAGATTAAATTTGCTTTTGTACTCGTATGCTCCATGTATACTTGTGTATGTGATCAATATAGCTTCTAATCGATTAGTTTGGTATGTTTTTAAAGTTAAAGTCTCTATATTTCATAATTTTTTCAATTTGCCAAGTCTGAATCCATGCCAAAAGTAACCCTGTCGAATCTGTGATTAGGCTGAGCCTTTTTAAATTATGCTACAGTTATTGCACCCAAAAGATGGCAGCTCTTGTGGTCTATGGTAATGGGACCACTTCATTTTAACTGGATTGTTTAGTAGTTACCTTCAAAGGTTATATTGAAGTATTTGTCATCAACTATTGAGTCTTAAGAGCTATATCAATTTTATGAGTATTTATTATGTACATCTTTTCTGTACAAGCATTGAGCTGTAACATCAGTGGTCAGTCGTGTGAGTCTCCTATTCATTATAGAGTGAGCTATTGAACATACAAGAAGCAACACTTCGTAATTTATTTGCCATTGCAGAGGTCTTCATTGATTTTGTGAGGGAGCTCAAACTTCTTTGATGATGAATGCAATTTTTATGTGTCATTGGAAAGTTGGTTGTATTTTAGCCGCATTAACTTGTCATTGTTGTAGTTATATAGATTTCCTTTACCTTCAATTGTTTGATCTCTCCAACCAAATTCAATTCTTATTTGCTATTACAGACGTCTTCATTTATTTTGTGAGGCAGTTCAAACTTCTTTGTTGATGAATGCGAGTTTTTATGTGTCAGTCATTGGAAAGTTAGTTGTATTGTAGCCATATTAACTTTCATTGTTGGAATTATATAGTTTTTGTCTACCTTCAATTGTTCGATCTTTCTCCAACCAAATTTAATTCTAACCATGATTAGCAGGTTCAAATAATTTGATTTGTTTGAGAGGTCCAACAATCCAGAGTTTGCAGAAATGATTCAGAGAAATATCTACAGAAATAAAAAATTCCAGACCAAATGAGACATATACATCCAGCCCAAGAAATGGATCTAATTAGAGTTGTACCAAATCTGGCTGGATTCCGTAACTAGATTTTAACTGCTCTTTCAGAGTTGAACTTGCGTGCTCATTCCAATTTTCAAGCTTTGATTTGCATTCTCTGATTAATGTTGAGAGGAATTTTACAATGGCAGCAAGGGATGGAGTGTAATGGCGTGAGCATGTTAACCTTAAATTTGACATGTCAAAATATTAAATTTAATAATAAACATAATATTTCCAAATTAAGCTGCACATAATCTTTATGTCTCTATATATATACTAAATGAAATAGTTTTGAAGTAATATAAAAGCAAATAAAACAACTCTGTGAGATTAAATTTGAAGCAACCAAGATCAAAGAGACCAAAAGGTAGCACAATGACGAGAGATAAAATATGACAAGAATAAACTGTATTCCTATCAAGATGCAAAAGAGATCAATTGGATCATCAATAATCCTTACATACAATGTAGATGAGCCTGCTTATAAAGGCAAGGCTAAGAGACAAGAGAGCACACAATGATGACATGTGGCTCAATGAGATGCAAGGGTAGGTAGGGGTAGGTAGGAGAAATAGTAAAATAGTCCACATGAGCTGGATCACCCACCGAAGGTGGAATTATCACTCCACAATAAGTGGATATGATAAAGTAACAACAATATCATGCCATAAATGGTGGAAATTCTCCTACATACACACTCCCAATGTATGCACATCTCCCTAAGTGTCTCATATGCAAACTACAATGCTATGCATGTACCTAAGTAAACTTAAGTAAAGTGTAATTATATCCAAGATGAATAAATAATTATACCAACAAACTCTAAATTGATATAATGCCGATTATTTAAGATACCTATACTAGTAATTAATAGGAAATGGAAATCTCCTATTTAAAGTTGGTTGTTGCTTATAAGAATCGAAGGCAATTTATTGAGCCTTGATTTAAAGTTGCATTGCCTCCAGTATCTAGTTTGAAAGCTTAACTCTATGAAAACGTGTATAAGAATATTTTGGTCTGCATGTTTTCTTCTGTACTGGGACAAAGTTCATTAAATGAGACATTGTCAAAATGCAGCAAAGGCAAGTGTTATGTTATTGTTGCTGTTCAAGAGTAAGGGCCAGTGAAGGGTCACTTAAAGTTCAAGGAGCACAAGCTTGGAATGTTTTTGGTGTTTGAGAGAAAACTCCACATGAGAGAACTGGTACGGCTACATGAGCAGGAGCACTCAATCTCCCAAGCGTACATGGTACTAGCCAGTATTTAGTGGCTTGGAGCTAATTGCACAAGCATGTCAAAGAAATGGAAGCTTGATTGGATAATGGCTATGTTACCGGTTCGGTACTCTTGAACCTTTAGGTTCTGGTATGATCTGGCCTGGATACAGATCCAGGTTTTGTTTGTAGGTGAGTCTGTCCGGGGTTCTGAAAAATTACCGTGGGATTGTCCAGGATGAACCCAATCAAACCTGTCACATATTTTGTGACATTTTCCGCTGCTGCCGCAATGATTCTGCCAGTTTTCCTTTGTGAATTGCGTTTAATATATTTGAAAATCACTTTGTTGTTTGCATTTTACATCAAAAATTAAAGAATAGGCATTTTAATTTTTAAGTAGCTAAAGAATATATATAGTTTAAGTGCTGTAAGTGGGTAAAAACTATTCTACATTATAGCATCTTTCTATTAATATTAGTATTGTTAACTGCCGTATTTCTTATAATTGATGAGACGTAAATTATTCTATTTATTTGTCCTAATTATTAATTTTTTTATCAATAACAATAATGGACTTAATCATATATAGTTAAAGAATAGGTATTTTAAATAAATAAGTTATTAATAATAGTAGTAATTATTATCAATAATAAAATATTAATAATGTATTCTAATTAATTTTTAAATTTAATAATATATATTAATATTAACTTTCATTATATTTTTATTATTATATTATAATATTTTATATGAACACTGTTAATATTGTATAAGGTTTATAAATATTATTATATATTAAAATATGTATGTTTGTCTAATATTCTTGGTTTTAAGCTATAAATATGAATGTATTAATGATTTTTTTATGTGTATATACCGACTAACCCAAATCGAACCCAAGGTCCAATTGTTTTTTAGTTGAATCTGCAAACCAAACCAGTGAACCTAAACCCATACCATTACCATTACATAGGATAATGGTAGTGGTTGCAGACTTTTGATCCCAATAAATTGTCTTCTTAATTACTAATAAGCGGAAGAGCACTATTCTATTTTGCTATCCAGGAATTTCATCTGGAATCTATTTGGTGCCTTAAATTCTTTTCAATCATGCCCGAGAACAGAAATTCTGGGAGGAGAACAGCTATTCCCTGGTAACACATGCATTGTCAAATTCAAAACATGTGAAGATTGCGAGTAGATGCTGTTGATGGAGCCAGAATTAAATTGCATATCAGCTTGTTGATTGTCTGTGATAAAGTGTGTACCTCAGGACTTGTAGAGCTGATGTCATTGTGGTTTTTTGCTTCTTATCTTGTAAAATGTGGAGGCAACGAATTAACTTTAGATTGCAAAAGAAGCAAAAAAGATATCGTTATAGTTTCAATGTTTTAGTTCATGTTTTGCTAGGAAAGAACAATTCCTGCCTGAACAATGGTTCTATTGTAGAGCAAGATGAAATTTGGTACCATGTAAGGATATGCAATTCATCCTTAACATGCTTTACGATCGGATGACATGCATTGGTTGTATTTTGTAATGATTGACGTTAGTGGGTTTGCAAGATTAATCTGATTGTATTTTGCGAGTTGTATGATTGTGAAAAATACTTGTTTTCAACAGGAGGCGACTTTTCAGCATGATTAATGAACTTCCAACAATATTTGAGGTTGTAACTGGGATGGCAAAACGTCCAGTGAAAGAAAAATCTACTGGTACAAACAGTAGTAGTAAAAGCAAGGCAGGGGGAAAGATGGTGAGTGTTTCAAAACTGCCATCACGAGAAAAGTCTATCAACCTCATTAAGTGTGATTTGTATTTTAGGCATACATTTTTTGATACCCTGCAATTTTATTTATTTTGAGAATTTCTAAAATATCTCAAGATTTTTATTCTAGCCGGTTGTTTTTTCTTTCAACAGAGATCATCTGAAGTTCAGATGAAAATGTTGAAGACGCCACCACCTAAGGATGAGGATGATGAAGATGATGAAGAGGATGAAGATGAGCATGGAGATACCCTGTGTGGTGCTTGTGGAGAAAATTATGCATCTGACGAATTTTGGATCTGTTGTGATATTTGTGAGAAATGGTTTCATGGTAAATGTGTGAAGATTACTCCAGCCAGGGCTGAACATATCAAACAGTATAAATGCCCATCCTGCACCAGCAATAAAAGGGCTCGAAGTTGAAGATAAAAAAGTGTTTTCTTTTTAGTGTCTTAGTCAACAGTTGTAAACCCCTTGATGGTTTCAGAAGAATGGTGATTGCAAGCCCAAAGTGTTTGTGTGCATTGTAGCAGTTTGAAGGAAATTTCCTCAGGTGGCTGCAAATGAAACCATTCGAGGAAAAAAGTGTTATATATAGCCTCTGTATGAATAGTGGTTAGTTCTTTGTGTGATGTTTCATTCTTAGTTTTTTCTTCCTTTGTTTTAAGGTTAATTACATGCAAATGCTGTAATATTTTTTCAGTCTGGTACTGTATAATAGCTATTTTGCTGAATGCTCAAACAGGGTTCATGGTGCATGTGTTAGTCTATATAATTTTGTCCACACCCACACTTGACACATGTAGCAGGTTGATTTCTTGCATGTTAAATATATTAGGGAATACCAAGTTATGTTGTATAAAAGGTGCATTTAAGATTGTAAGTGCTTTGTGGATTAAGCTTTGTTTTATTAAACTTGATAAGAAATAATTGTTATCTGTTCAGAGTAAATTGTCCCAAATGCCTTTGTGTAGATTTTGGGATTTTTATTTCATGTTCGGCAGTGCAGGTTTCAGATTCAATCTTCTGTCTAATGATTTACATTCATATTATATAACGTTCTTTGGGCTTTTTTTGGGCATGACATGAAATACACTGAATTGTGAGTTCTTTTTTAAATGAATGTTAAATTGAGGTTTCTTGGGCATGGCATGGCAATATACCTTTCCATTTGTTATCTTATTGGTTTTGGTTCATCTTAGTTTGATGAGTTCATTGCTTTGGTTTTGGAAAATGCTTATTTTCACTTATCACGTATCTTTTATTATGGGAATTTTCATTTTGAATTAACTAGTGACATCTCTTTCTGATCCCAATGACCTCTTCAACCTGTTTACTGTGTTGAAGCAGTCTGGCTAACAAAATCTCAGGGAGCCTTACGTATGATAATATAAACATTTAAAAATAATTATCTTTATGAGAACACCTAGAATGTACAAAATCAAATATATTTTCTTCAGTCAATCTACTGATATGCTCAACCAGATGTCTTTGCCAGAATGACTGATGACTGTAAATCGGCTAAATCTATCTAAATCACCTGAAGTTTGAAGATATGATGGTTCCTGAGTTCAGTGAGCATGTATATGGCTGTATTTCATTTGAATTGTGGTTAAGTTCCATAAATAGTAATCATGTTCCTACTATGGTGAACTGTGTGCGCATGCAGCACCAGTCTGCATTTACAGAGGTTCTACATTGAACATTTTCACGAATGCTGAGGTTCAGGTGTTGTTATGGTGGGATATTTTGAACTTGTAAATAGTTGCATTCATGCCCCATTGTACACGATCTGCAGTTATTTCATGAAAGTTAATCTGATATTTATTTTGTTTATGCAGCTTGAGTAAGAGACATTATGAAATGTATGAAACATGATGTTGAATTTTTGGGACACGCTAATCTTGTAGGCAAGATTGTGGAGACAGGAGATGAGATTGCGGTTGTAGTTCATTAACAACTCCAATTGCTTCCTTACAGTACTGATGTTACTCTAAAATGGTTGCAGGTGGAGTTACTGACAAACGTATACCAGAAGAAACAACTACCAATCAACAAGAGGAATTGGTGTAAAACTAAGTTGCAAGAAATAAGGGATGGAGCTCTAGATACATTCTTTATGGTCCAATGTCAATAGTATTTTATATGATAACGAGCATAGTGTCTTTGAAATCTTAGTGGAATGGTAAGGTAATGTTAAGTTATATGGGTAGTTTCCTTGAGGATGGCGAATCACGTGTAGGTACTTTTAGGCTGTTGACAATGATCTGTAATATGGGCTCTAGCTTGCTGTTGTTGAGAATTGTCAGTACAATGGAAAATATTTGCGGTGTCAATGATTTTTTCCAGAGTGCTATTACAGGCACAATAACACCACAGCAATGTTGAAAGGCTTTTATAAAATATTAGTATTTTGAAAAATGTAGAATGATTATTCGTGGAGGTGGGATTGATAACTTAAATAAAATAGTCTCGAAATAAACTAAATGTGATACTAAGCTTGTTAATTGATGATATAAATGTTATGTTAGGAACTAATTTGCTCTGCTAATGGATCTAATTTTACAAACTAGGTAGTCTTCTCAGTTTTTGTTTTTTCCTTCCATAGATATCTAGCATATTGCCTTGCAACTTTGAGCGAAATAATTGAGGAATCTAGGTAGTCTTGAGCAAAAAGTTATCTTAGTTTTCATACAAGTGGTATCAGAGCTTAATCATTTTTGGTTTTGGTTATGGGCTGTTAGATTTTTTGAGCTAATCTAGTTTAAGTGGGAGTTTGTGTAGATGATACTTTGTGATTTTGTTGCAAAAAAATTTAAATGGCAAGTTCATTAGGGAGAATAGAGGTAGAAATATTTTTTGGTAACCATTTTGAGACAAGCTAATATGGAGGATCTTTTAGTACATTGAGATTTGTATGATACTATTGATGAGGATGTTCTAAGGCCTACATATGCTACTTTGGCTACTTAATATGATGTTATGAATTGTAACACAATGAGTCTAATTAGATTCTATGAACAACCCTTCACAAATAAAGTATGGAAGGAACATGGTGGGATAATATCAACTCATTTTAGTGAACAAGATTTGTTTTTGTAGGTTTGTCTACAATTTTTCATTGCCACTTGATATGGAGCATGAGAAACTCTTTGGCTAAGACCTAGTGAATAAGATGTTCTCGAGGAAAAAATTGTGTTTCTTGAGAATGGAAAAGAGTGGACGAATGCCAAATTTTGCTTTGTTCTTTGTTTGATTTGTGGGTTTATCTTTTTATGGATTTTCTTGATTTTGTGGGATTATCTTGAAATTTGAAGATGTATGTTCTTTGCTTTATGAAGAGATGGCGAAGAAGGGATCCATCAATGCCAAGGAGGCTTTAAACGTTCATGAAAGACTTGAGAAAAAAAACAAGAATAATGAGAGCATTATTAATCCAACTCCAAGGAGAGATGCAAATCTCTTAGAAAGTACAAATCTGTTTGCTAGAAGTTTAATAAGCTTGGACTTACATAAGGAGTGCAAAGAAGAAAAGAAAGAAAAAATTGATTATGCTTGAGAAAAAGGATGGATGTACATGGTTAATTTCTGTTGGTGTAAATAATTATTCATCTTGGATATTATTACACCTTACTTAAGTTTACTTAAGAAATGCATTTTCATAGTAGTTTGGGTATGAGACACTTGGGTGTTTGTGCCACATTGGGATAGTGTGTGTAGGAGAAATTCCACCTTTTATGGTGTTGATCTTGTTGTTATACTCCACATTTAGTGGGTGATCCACCTCATGTGGATTATTATATTATTTCTCCTACCTACCCACACCTATTTCCTACTTACCCTTGTTTCTTATTGAGCCACATGTCATGTTTGTGTGCTCACATATCCTTAGACTTGCCTATATAAGCAGACTCATCTACATTGTATGTAACTATTGAATCATTATTATTGATCATTTTCTATTGATGAGAATACAGTTTATTCTTGTCCCATATTATGTTTCTATTTTGTACATTTTATTGAGCTCTTGATCTTGGCAAAATCTCATATGGTATCAGAGCCACTGGGGCTTCATTGATTTGTCTTGAAGAGGCATTATTGTGATGTTAAAAGGCAGATCTGAGGAGCAGCATTTTTTGGAGGTGTCCTAAACCAGATCCGACCTCGTCATTGCGTTCAGAAGGTCGTTACCATGAATTTTGGTTATAAAGTCGACCTATTTTGGTGAGAAAATTTTTTTCGCCAATTTTACTATAATCGTACGGATTTTCAAATTTTTTTACCTATTTTTCAAAAAAAAAAAAAGTTTTATTTTTTTGAAGTTTTTTCGAAAAAAAATCAAAAATAAAAAAAAATTGAAAAAATTTCGAAAAAAATAAAATCAAAAATCAAAAATCAAAAAGCAAATTTTGGGGGTCTGCAGACCCCCCCGTACCTGTGTGTTGTAGGTTGCAGGTCGCATTGTACCCGTCGCTGCGTTGTTCCCGCGTCCGTACCCTGCAAGTTTGTCGCGGACTTGTACCCGACGTCGACTCTACCCGCGCCGGCCGTCCCGTCCTCCCACCTCCGCACAACGCCGCCGCTGCTGATGCGTCCTCCCGTTGCAGAGTCTTCCGGTGCCGCTGTCGAGAAACGTCGCGCCCGCCGCCAAGACCCACTGTTGGCCGCCGCGCTGTGTACCCGTCGACGCCCAGGATTTCCCGCCGGCCGCCTCGGTTTCCCCCACCCATCGGTCTCTGCATGCCGCCGGCTCCGACAGCTCCCGTCCTTCCTGCTCCCGGCCGTCGCCGGTTCCTCGGCTCCGGCCACCTCCGCCGCCGGCGACCACCTAACCCGGGCGGTAACCACGTCCACCACGTGGCAGGTGGCCACTGGCCCGCGGGAAAACAGTCAACTGCTCCGCCACGTCAGATCCATACGGTTCGTACTGCACAATCATTGCACCACGCAATCGTCTGTACAATGCCACATCATCCATATGGTCTGCACAGTCACATGCACAATCAGCAGTCTGTACAGTACGGACGCCCAGTCAACAGGGGCGAAGTTTTTGCAACGGTCATACGACCGTCAAATTTAACTCAGTGACTTGTTGACGTCAGCATTTTAAAAAAATTTGGCAGGCCCCTCTCATTTGCATTTTTGATTTTGCAGTTCAACTTCAAATGGCTATAACTTGCTCATTTTTGCTCCTTTTTGGGTGCAATTTTTTTTGAAATGGGCTAGAATTTCGTGCTCTCCGCAGTGGTGAAGAAAGTTTTTGATTTTGATGCACGGATTTTTCAGAAAATGCAGTTTTTGGTGACTGTACTTGAGTAATCCCAGTTTTTGCAACTTCAGAGGCTTCGTTTGGGGTCATACGACTTCCTTTTCAGGTGCCGGTTTTTTTGAAAGTGCGTATTTTTTTGTCTACTTTCACATGATGCTATCAGATTGATGCCATTGTAAATAGAAATTGTACTTTCAGACTTTGACCATTTTTGGCTCTCTTGGTACTTGTATATTTGCTTGAATCTCAGTTAGATTCATTGCACTATTGATTGAAGTCTCTTGTATCTCATTTGAGAAGTTGTAAAATTTGCATCATAAGTCCACTTTGCCTTGTTTTGCAAGTGGCTCATTGTAATCGCACTAAGTATAAAGTGCCAAAATCATCACTTGGGGGGGGGGGGGTTACTTTGATTGAGTGAATTTGGGGGGGTGTCTCTTGTGCTTTTGTGCTCTTGTGTTCCTTCCTTTTTGCTGCTATGGATTCTTCTAAGTTTCCTCTCTTAACTCCACATAATTATGCTACTTGGAAAATTGATGCATGGAGTAAACTTATGAAAAAAGGACTCACTCATTACATTGATGGAACTATTGTTGCTCCCGCTGATCCTAAGGTTGATCCAGTTGGTCACTTGGATTGGCTCACTAAAAATATCATGGCAATTGGTACCTTAAGAAAGTATGTATCAAAGGATCTCATTTTTCATATTGAGAAGTGTACTCTAATCAAGGATGCTTGGCAAAAGTTTCAAGACTTGTATGGTCAAGTTGATGAGATTAGGGGATATCAAATTGATAGTGATCTCACCATGTTAGATCCCAAGAACTTTGATACTATACAAGATTATGTCACTAAGGCAAATGAGTTGAAGGCACAACTCAAAGATTGTGGCATTGATAAGAAGGATACTCAATTGATATTCAACTTGATAGGCAAGCTTCCACAAGAATATGCAGCATTTGTTTCTAGTTTTCAAACCCATAGGATGACAATGGGTTCAAGCTACAAAATGCCTACATTTGATGTTTTAAATGAAATGTTGATGATGGAACAAACTAAGTTGATAAGCATGGGCATTCTTAAGGCTTCTAAGTCTCAAGCATTAGTGGCAAATCAAGGGAACAAAGGAAATCAAGGAAAGGACAACTCAAACAAGAAGAAATGGCAATCAAAGCCTAAGGACAAAGCATCATCCTCTCCAAAACAAGGAGATTCATCCTCTTCCAAGAGAGATAATTCACCAAAGAGGGAGAGACCTACTTGTGCTTATTGTAAAAAGATTGGTCATGAGGAGCATCGTTGCCATTCTAAGAAGATTGATGAGCTCACACATATCATCAAAAAGCATAACATTGATTTGCCTAAAGTCTACAAGAAGGATGATTCATCAACTTCCACTTCCTCACATTCAAAAGGAAAAGGGCAAGCATTCACGGCTTCTACAAGTGGAAAGACTCACTCTTTTGGAACAAGAAAAGGAAAAGCTCTATGTGCTACTATCAGTCATGATTCAAAGAGATGGCTTGTAGATTCAGGGGCTTCTCATCATATGGCATCTTCGCAGTCTATGTTCTTTACATTTGAGCCTTGCACCATGCCACAAATTTTGATGGGCAATCATACATACATGGATGTGATTGGGAAATGATCTATTGACATTGGGGATAACTCCTTCAATGATGTGTTGTGTGTACCCCACTTGACAAACAATCTCCTTTCTATCTATCAAATCACACATGGCGCAACTAAGAGAGTTGTGGAGTTCACACCTGACTCAGTTTTCATTAGAGACATGGAGACTAGAGCTATCATTGCAACTGGGGTGGTTGATCATGCATCTCGGTTATACTCCTTTTCAGATTTTGTTGATGATGATGATTTCACATTTGATGATTCTACACATGATGATCACACTTCTTGTGATGGTTCATATTTTGAGGAGAACTTTGGGCACTTGAACATGGGGATTCTCACATATGAACCCATTCTTGAGTCTTGTATTTCATCTCCTCATATTGATATCACATCACCTATTGTACCTGATTATGTGGATAATGCGACAGTTCTGCCTTCATGTGATTCAGTGCAGCAGGATATTCATTGTCTTCCAGCTTCAGATTCATGGGATGATTACTTGACAGACATTGCAGGTTTATTTGTGGAATCCTACATTGCAGATTTGGGAGACATAATTGATGACATTCATCTTCTCTTTGATGAAGGTGATCCTTCTTCGATTGTTGCGAGGGAACACTCTGACCCTCTTGTTCATTCTCTACATGATCATTCTTTCGAGGTTGACATGATTGTGGATACTTATGTACAGCAGTTGGAGGAGGTCTCTTTATGTTTTGAGGAGACATGTGAGTTTTGGGGACATGTTCTACATCCATCTCCACTAGATCTTGGAGTGCCTTTTTCAGCAGTGTGGCATAGTTTACCACCTTTGGAGGGGGTATCTTTCAGCATCGACATGGGGACACTTGAGCAGTTTTCAGAGATTCCTTTCATCATGAGTTTTCTTCATACATCTTCCTTTCATGATTGGGGAGACTTCATGGATACACCTTTGGTTTTGTTTCTTCCTAAGGGGAGGAATGTTGTTCGACGTTCGTGGAGCAGTTTCTTCATACATCGAGCTTCTATCATTGGTGCAGATTCCACATTGCGGGGGGGCTTCCTAGCTTCTCTTCTTCTCTCATATGGGGGGGACTTTTTCCTCACATGGGGTTTTGTCCTTCACATTCTTCTATGAGAGTTCTCTTGTATGTTTTCATCTCTCTTTTGGGGGAGGTTTTTTTCCCATTGGTTTTTTCTCTCTTTCCCCACTTTGTGAGAGATTTCATTGCATTGGTTTGCATGCATTTGCATTTGTACATGGGTACCTAAAATGGCCTTGTAGTTGGGACCCATCTTGCATTGCTTAGTTGCATTGTAGACTTAAGTGCATTCCCCTAAGTTGCACCTAACGGGGGGTGTTGGTGTAAATAATTATTCATCTTGGATATTATTACACCTTACTTAAGTTTACTTAGGAAATGCATTTTCATAGTAGTTTGGGTATGAGACACTTGGGTGTTTGTGCCACATTGGGATAGTGTGTGTAGGAGAAATTCCACCTTTTATGGTGTTGATCTTGTTGTTACACTCCACATTCAGTGGGTGATCCACCTCATGTGGACTATTATATTATTTCTCCTACCTACCCACACCTATTTCCTACCTACCCTTGTTTCTTATTGAGTCACATGTCGTGTTTGTGTGCTCACATATCCCTAGCCTTGCCTATATAAGCAGGCTCATCTACATTGTATGTAACTATTGAATCATTATTATTGATCATTTTTTATTGATGAGAATACAGTTTATTCTTGTCCCATATTATGTCTCTATTTTGTACATTTCATTGAGCTCTTGATCTTGGCAAAATCTCACAATTTCAACTCGTGCATATTCTTATACAATCTCTAATAAACATTGGTTTATTAAATATGTTTTTTTGGTGAGGTAAGGTGTATTTGAGTGCTAAAAGCTGTTTGAATATTGTTATTCATGGTAAAGTTAGAATCAAGTTTACTATAGAACAAAAATGATTAATAGTGTGTTGCATCTTGCATTAACACAAAATTTGTTATCTATGAGAAACTAATAGATGCAGGTTTGCAAATAATCTCTTTTGATGCAAGAGGTGCTATGGTGATTACTAGAGGTGTCAAGGTTAGCACATTGTATAAAATTGATGCATAGATTGTTGAGTGTAATAGTAGTTTTGTGAAATGCAAGTCTATAGCTACTTTGTTGGAAGAGGTGATGAGGTTTCATCTACAATATATGGTCATGGTTTTTGGCTATCTAAAGGTGTTCTATCTTTTAAATCAAATTTAACTACATAGAAGACTATGTTATAGCACTAGAGAGTTGGCCACATTGGACAAAAAGGTTTAAGAATCTTAAGAAAAGCCTTATTGAAGGGTAGACTGATTGTAATGTTGATTTTGAGTATTGTGTGGATTGCATTTATGATAAACAATTTTTCTGTGTCTAACACCCAAGCATTCTTGAGTGGAAAATATGCCAACATTTTTATATACCATGTTCAAACAGAGACCTTGACACGAACAACCTCACATCTTTACATCCTCTAAGGAAGTTAATCAACTTACCACTCAGACCCCTGGGTTATAGACGTTTGCATGTCTTTAAAAGACCCAATACATTGTATGAACAAGTCCTGCCCTAGTAATCTTGTTGTGCTTGAAGATTATTTGGCCATTTTTATAGACAAGGTTTATGGCAAAGGTTACAGTTTTATAATTCAAAACAATTTTACACTCGAACCAAGCTACAACAAAAATTACAAGCTTAGGAATATCAAATTTAAGAAATTCAATTGAAAATAAGCTTATAATATCCACTTATAGATCGTCTTGTAGGAAACCCTAACTTTAGCATGCTCATCATAAAGAGCTTAATTGACCAAGAAATTCTAATTGCAATAGAATGTAGTTGCCAAAACGGTCCTAAAGGTGTATTTATTTCATTCAAACAAGTAGAAAATTACTTCACCATTATTACGTTTTCGTTTGATCAATGCAATTTGGAATTAGTTGTTTTGAACTTAAACTTGGGTTGTTGATTTTATCATATCATTATAAGATTGACATCTCAGATTTATCTTGTCAGATTTGAAAATCCTTCACATGCATAGAATTGACATGGACTAATCATAATATGTCAATTTGGATTGCACTTTCCATCATAAGCGATAGTAGGTGTTACATGGCAATTTTGTGCTAGTGTAGTCAAGTTTGGGACCTATCGCTCTAATATCGTAGGTCCATGCTAAGCCTTGCTTCGTTCTATAGACCACAAGGTCACACTTCCACATGGCACAGTTTTGCACTACTGTATCGCCTATTAAGCTCTAATACTTTAGCATCACAGTGTCACCCTCCAATAGGATGAAGTTAACTTGGACATAAAGTAGGTGCATCCTCAAAAGAGGACTCAACTAAGAGGCAAGCCTTCCAATTAGCTAAAATATCTATCATGAAGTACAAAGTGGGCTTCTAGGAAAGGACATTTGCTACAATGTTCCTTTTTCCTTTGACATACTCAATGCCAAAGTCATACGTCTAAATTTCGCTCCCATTTTTGTTACCATTCACAAAAGTCCTTTTGCTCCAAAAAGTATTTCAATCTATTATGGTTTTTCTAACCATAAATTTTGCACCTACCAAATAATTCCTGGACTCTGCCAAGGCATTCATGATGGCAAGCATGTCCTTATTGTAGATGGAATGTAGTCTCCCTACACTATGAAGCTTCCCACTCTTATAAGCAATGGGGTGTTTATTCTACACAAGCACTGCTCCAATCCTCTCACCTATAGTATTACACTCCAAAAAAAAAAGGTTGAGCTAAGTAATGCCAAAACAAGACAAGTGCTCATTACCTCCTTAATTTTGTCAAATGTGCATTGAGCCTTCCCAATCCATTTGAAAGCCCCTTTCGTAGTGATATTGGCAAGAGGTACACCAAGATGAAAGAACCCCTTAATAAACCTCCTCTAGTAACTACAAAGGCCTAAGAATCCCCTCAACTCTATTAGTGTCTTTGATGATGGCAAATCCAACATGGTATGAACTTTCTTTTGATGGACCTTCATTCTATCCACACTAATCACATGCCCCAAGTATCTTTGTCAATTTAAACCCACACTTGGAAGCTTTGCCAAATAAATAGTGTGCCTACATGATAGCCAAAACCTCATCAAGGTGCTTAAGATGATCCTCCCAATTCTTGTTGTAAATAAGAATGTCATCAAAGAATATTGATAAAAATTTAAACAACTGGTTTTTAAAAATGAGATTCATGCAAGATAGCAGGAGCATTGGTCAATTCGAAGGGTATGGTAAAAACTCATAGTGATCATAATGACATATGAATCCTCTTTTGTGAATGTCATGCTCTCAAAATTGGATCCAATGGAATCCAAAATGAAGATCAATATTTAATTTATACTACGCCATCCAACTCATCCAAAAGCTCATCAATCTAGGGAATAAAATACCTATTTTTATAGTATTTTTATTTAATGCATGATAATCGATGCAAATTCACAGTCACATCTTTCTTCTTCACTAGGGTAACTAAAGACCTAAAGAGACTCAAGCTAGGCTTGAGGTGCCTCATATCCAATAACTCCTCGAGTGTTTTCCTAATCTCTAAAAAAAAATATTCAAATGCCTATAAGGAATAGTAATAATGGGCCTAGATCCCTCCTCTACTCGAAACCCCTATCAAGAGGTCCTATAAGAGGAATTTTACTAACAACCATATTGTGCTTGTTCAAGACAAATTGGATATCCACATGATATTATCCATCACTCTCAAGGGGTTTTAGAAGAAATGAAACATTAGGCTGCCTAAGAAATGTCATTGTGTCTGAATATATTCTCCAACCTGTAGTTGCCATGACCCTGGGTGCACCATTGGGCATACCCCATAGGACCACTTTTTTTCCATCCACTTTGAACTTTGACTGCATTGTCTAAATTTTTTGCAAGTACTTCCCCAATGAGTGTAGCCACTAGACTCTTAACACTACATTGGCCTACCCAATGCCTAGAACATAAAAATCATCAATCACTATGTTTACCCAAGGTTAAGCTTAGTGTTGACATGTGTTTTGACACACCCACCAACAGTCAGGTAGTTTATGCAAACACTCACCACCTCTCTTGAAAAGTAACAAGTTTAGAATAACTCACTACCCCAAGGTCTTTGTAGTCGGGTCTCGACGGTGATGGATAGCTCAATGGTTGATGTGGTTATACCTGTAAAGGGGCCTGCTGGTTAGAACTAAATGTTGCTGGTTTACGAACAATTGCACTTCCCCTTTTTTTGTATTTTATGATTTAAGATTCTCTAGGGAAATAAAATGCGAAGCGTAAGGGAAACAAGAAAATAACAATAAAGATCAATACAATGACAACTTAATAAACTATTCAATTTGTTCCCTGCAATTCGAGCAATTATCAGATATTATCCAAGTTAGCATTCAATAACGGACTTCCATAAAACCTGCAAAATCATCAATTTCACAAATCTGTGGACATAGAATCATCAACAATATGGCCTATCACAGTAATTCCCATACACCACTGACGTGTGCAATATTGTTCATATCATAATAGACAAAAAATTACCACGTTGCTAACTCAAAATAATAGATGTTACCGGTTACACAGAACAATTTGGTAGAATATAGATGTAAATCAGGCAATCTGCAAGCTGCTTTTCATATTAATCTCCATGAATGTATAACAAAAACAACTCAAACTTCTTAACAATCTGCAAAAATCTCTAAAAATCTCTAAGTAGGCCACAAATCATCAATTTGGGACCCTTACAAATGAATTCAACTTCTCAATTTATAGAATTTTTTTCACCCTATTATTTAGGAAATAACTCTACCCTAAATTAAGAACTAAAATTAGGAGTCGCAGTTAATTTGCAAGTTTCTGCCTGAACACTCCACTTAACAACTACAAAACGGATGCTGCATGAGCATTACGAAGACCATGCTGGGTGAGCCACGTTTTCGTAACCATGCAAGATTTCTTTCAAAATTGGGAGTTGAGTAGGAGGAGCAATTTTAAAATCAAGAAAAAGCTCTACTATCTTTAGCAATTTTGTGCCTATCCTTGATTTCTTGGTAAATGCCTTATAATTTTCAATTATACATGCAACTGCTTGGACTGGTGGATTGGTTACGTGATTAATTCTAAATTTATACTTCTTCAAAGTCTCCTCTGCATGTACTCCTTGTTCCTCTAACTCCTTTACTGTATCCGCCACCTCCTGGCACTGAGTAATCAGCTGTGTGTATCTATCCATCAGGGCAACATCGAACTGGGCAGCAGGTCCTAAGTTTTGTGCCTCATATGCATCCCACTGATTCAAAACTTGTTGCTGGTGCATTATTCCAGTATCAACTATTATGAGGCCAAAAGGCCCTAATATATTCGTCACAAAATTCTCATATGACAAAATCTCTCTGAGGAGAGGGTCCCAAATATTAGTCATCTCCTTAACATACTGTTGATACATCTCTACTTTCAACTCCAAAATGTATATGTAAGATTGTAGATTCTCACAACTATCCCCTCCTAAGAGGTCTTCTTGTACTATCAGCTCTTCTCCTAATCGTAGTATCCTTTTCAAAATTCGGAGCTGTTTATTAAAGGTGTTCTCCTTCCGCTCCCATTGTGTGGAACAGGTTGTCAAAGCTCCACCCGCCTGTACCGCTTTATGGTATATTTCCATTGTGTCCTGTAGAAACAACCTAATTTTGGTTGCATTCATTTGAGTCCAAGACTTGGCGGCCGCAGCTACTCGTCTCACCTCCAATAGTGCTTTTACATCTCTTTCTGGGAGTGATGCGGTTGAAGGTAGGTGGTTTGTCCTACAAGAGTCCAAAGGTTTGCACATTTCTACCAAGAGATGTTTATACTGCCCAAGCTGCGCTTTAAGTTCCATATTTGAGCTATGCTCCTTTTCCACGCGCCCTCTGACAACGCTTGTGGCTAGTTCCAAGGTATCTAATTCTCCCCACTTAGTCTGCTTACCCAGGTTAATCTGTGATACCTGGTATTTGGGAGAAGCTTGTCCCTCGGCCTGCGATGGAACCGCCACATCTGCAATCACTTCACCGGAACTAGTTTTTGATAGGTGGTGAACCGTCTTCAACTTCTTAATCTTTGGTGGTTCCTCGGTGATTGCTTGTTGTAGAGTAACCTTGGGAAGCTCTACTTTTCTCTTTTTCTTTCCAAAGGTAAACTCTAACCATTCTGGTATATCTTCAGCTTTATCACCTTGATGTGATACAATATCAACAGTTATAACATGCACCTCTGCCTGCTCCTCTACCTGCTCCTCTGCTTCAGTGCCCGTTTGGCCAGGATCCTGGAATGATGAAATTTGGCGGCCCAAGTTAGCTTGGAGAGCTTGTTGTTTGTGTAACTCTCCTAGCTTACCACTAACTTCCTCATTGAATACCATTTCTTCATCAGCTAGCTCCATCTCTGCTTGCTTGACCTCTATATCCTTAAGCAAGTCTTCTTGGTCTTGAGGAGTTAGAATCAACCTTTCATTCAGGATGTCCTCTGCTTCACCTCCTTCTTGTTCACTACCTAGAGGCTGTTGTTGGTCGAGATCCTCTTCCTCTTGGTCAGAGTCAGACTCAACGTTTCTAATTTTTACTTCCTCAGTAGTGGATATAAAACCTTGCACTTCGGGTTGGCCTGTGGATACATTAACAAATGGTGGTGCGGGAGCAGCGGTGCCTGAAGCACTTGTTGTACCTGTGGCAAGTGGCTGAGCGGGTACTCCCTCGGTGGCTTCTATGTTCTCTTCTTGTTCTTGAGTATCCTCTGCTTTAGTGTGACCTATAGCAGTCCTTGGTGGGAGAACTCTAGCAAGTGGAATGACACCTAGCCCATCGGTCACCCCTAGGTCTGCAGCCTTCTTTAGTAGTTCAGACTCCTTCATCTTTTCTTGGAGTTTCTTCAACAAGTCCTCAGTGCTTTCTTGAGGCTTGTCTTCTTCACCTGGGTCAGTGGAGGTATTTTGCCTTGAAGCCGACCTTGTTTTTCAGGCATATTCTTTATGGCCTCTTGACTGTAGTACCCCTGAGGTGGATTCCTTTTGCTTTGTTTTTGATGCACTGGGTCTGACCCTCTGGCTTAACCATTGTTTAGTCCTATTGATGACTATCTGGGAGACCTTCTCCATATCTGTATCTTCGCTTGCAAACCATTTTACTGGGGAGAGGGGCCTCTTGTCTATCCCTGATTTTTTATAAATTGGATCGAGTAACTCTCCATCATCCCTCAGGTCTTTAGGGAGATTAGTCTCGATACCAAAGTCTCTAACCTGCGGCACAGACAACCTGTTATAATTCTTTTCCCTGACTTCAAAACTGTCCTGCAAGTTGGCCCAAAAGTCTTCTAAGTTGGGCCTATGCCCCTCATATGCCTTAGGCATAGCTTGCTTAAGTTTCCCATAGGGATCATAAAATTCCCTAGTATGATTATATTCTTTCAGGTTCAAATCCTGAAGCTCTTGCTCGGCCAACTTTGCCACTTATATTTTAGAACGGGAGAAATAACCAATGGACACCGAGAAGTCAATTCCTGTTTTGTGTTTTGCAGATAGCAGTGACTGGAGACCAAGAAGTTGTCTTACATACTCCAACAGGATTACCCTATCATTACAATAACGAGGCAGCAACATTGGATTCCCTGTGAATCCACTAACTCTGATGTAAGTGGAGCGTGGGTTTTGGATGAACCAACATGCCCACTCCTGGATGATAGCCATGGCTTCTGGGCTTATCCGATATCTTGTATCTCCAATCAACTTAATAATTATAAGGAAGATGAAGGCATCATTAACCCTCTTGAAGTGTGTCTTTGCATTGGTTAGAGTGAGTTGGGAATAATATTCCCATATCTTCTTTTGTCCCTCCTTCTCTCCTAACTGCCCTTCTACCTGTAGGCCTGGAAATTTTCCGGCTCTGGCAGCTACCCAAATGACATAGGACGTGAAAAAGAACTTTTGGGTATGCTGCACTTCCTTCATCTGTTTACAAATATTGTCAGACAGGATTTGTGGCCAATCAAAATATTGCTTCCCTATCAATATGGTACTCATAAACTGGAAGATCCAGGGGTGGAAATGCTTGCAGTCGGGCTTGCCAAAGGCCCTGCTGAGCATAATAATCAAATCTCTTTGAGGCTCTTTGAAGTCCGCCCTCAGGACCTCTGTAGCCTTAAGTCCTGTTTTTCTCTCCTCTTCTAGCCAGTTGGTATTCATGTGTCTTTTGTTGGCTGATACCTTCTCGTTCCATGTTTTCAAGGCCTCTTCTTCCGTTAGTAAGAATGCCTCTTCCCTAGTTGGGATTCCGAAGATGAACCCTAGCATATTCGGCGACAAGTCAATGACAGTCTTTGTGTGTGCATCAATGCACTTTCTGATCCCTGGGTTGTAGAATGGATCGACTGTGGGAATACAGTAGCTTCCACAAGACCCGACCTCTTGATCCTTTAGTGGAGAGCATCTAGATTAGGTTTATCCAATTGGGTTCCAATATCCCCAATTTCTATGTGTCCTACTTCAGTGTCCATAACCCACTTAATTTGATCGTCCAACTTCGAAACATGGACCTGCCCCTGATATTGGTACTTCATGGTGGCTGGAAGTCTGTCAATTTCTTTACCTCTCTTGTTGGCGGATGAGTCCATCTAACCACTGTAACCTGCAGGCAAAACACAAATTTTAGTCCTCAACACTAAACATAAAACTTGATCCACTTCGAGACTTCGGGGTCCCGAGGTAAGCATGAAGGAAAAAGGGTTGGAACTCCAGGGATCCGTGGTTTCGAGGCGGTGTCCGTAAACTCTTTGAAACTTCAGGGATCCGGGGTGGAAGCTAGGGCACGCCCAAAAACAACAAACACAAAAGAACACAAAACAAAAACACGACAAGACACCTAATCTAGAAAAACACAAGGAGAGAAAATTAATTCACCAACCTGGTGAATCGAAAATCAACAAACGCTAAGAGAGAGCTCGAGAGTCCGGAGGTTTGCGACCTGGGGTTACAGAGGAGAAATTCTGAATGCACAAATGAACTCAAAAAGTTCATCACCTCTTATATATTGCCTCCCAAAACCCTTCCGTACGAAAGCCATAAACACGACCCCAGGACTCCGGGGTTTCGGGGTTCCGGGGTCGACAAAGAGGAAAAACCAAAACGGGACCTTGGGACTTCGGGATTCCGGAGTTCCGAGGTAAAACCAAAAAAGGGCCTCGGGACTCCGGGACTCCGGAGTTCTAAGGTAAAACCAAAAAAGGGGACCTCAGGACCCCGGGACTCCGGAGTTCCGAGGTAAAACCAAAAAAGGACCTTGGGACTCTGGGACTCCGGGCTTCCGGGGTCAACCAAAAAAGGGCCTCGGGACTCCGGGACTCCGAAGTTCCGAGGTAAAACCAAAAAAAGGGGGGCCATATTTTGACTCAAGGAGATTAAATGGGGACACAGATATGCAAGGCATAACACTTAGCAATGAGAATCACTTAGTACAAGTCATGACGAACCCATCTGCAACCACCACATTGAATCCCTCAATGTACTCTATTTATAAACCCATCTTGGCCACCAAGATCTCATTTATGAAGTTGTGGGTTGCCCCATATCAATCATAATTGTAACTTACTACCCTTATACAACTCCTCTTACTTAACTAAAGAAGCAAACAGACTCAAGCTAGGTCTGATGTGCCCCGTATCCAATAGCTTCTCAATTATTTTCTCAATATCCTCTTTATCTTTGAAATCTTATACGGAGTTTCATTGAAAACCATATTACGCTTATTCAAAATAGATTGATATCCACATGATATTGTCCATCACTCTCAAAAGGGGTTTTGGAGAAATGGGCTACCCAAGCAACATTGCCATGTTTAAATCTATTCTCCATCCTCTTAGCCATCACAATCCAGGGTGCACCATTGGCCATACCCCCTAGGACCACTTTCTTTCCTTTGCACTCATAACTTTAGCTCCATGATCTAATTTATTTTCAAGTACTTCCCCAATGAGTGTAACCTTTGGACTCCCAATACTACATTGGTCTCTCCAATGCCTACTACATAAAAATCATCAATCACTATGTAATTACGCAATGTGTGCCTAGCTATGAGAATTGCTTAGTACAATTCATGATGAAGCCATCTGCAACCAACATATTGAAGCCCTCAAAGTGTTATATCTGTAAATCCCTCTTGGTTACCAAGGCCTCATTTATGAAGTTGTGGGTTGCCCCATATCAATTCAGACTATAAGTCACTACTACCCCTATAAGACTCCTCTTACTTTGAATGAATTATACCTAGGAGTGCCAAAAAGGTAGTGATGGTTCCTCCCTTCTCTTCTTCCAATGGATATCCCTCCACATATGTTGGTTCCCCATATGAGTAATCCAATTGATTACTAGGAGCTCCTTCCATCTTCTCTTTCTTTCCATTTGAAACCACCTCTATGTAATGAACCTCTTCTTTTCCCAACCAACCTAAGAGAGTTTTTTCCCTATGTAGTTCATTCCTAACCTCATCATCCATATTGTTCCTCTTTATCCACCTTTTTTTTAAAGTTTTTTTTTTCCTTATTTGGTGGAAATGGTTTGGGTTGGAATATATTTCTAGGTGCTAAAATCCCCTTGTTTGGAGCCCACTTGATGGCATCCTTCAAGTTATTGGGATCAAATGCTATTAACCCAACCATGAAGTAGTTCTATTGATCCCTCCATAAATAGAACAACCAACTTGTGCATAGAAACACTTGTGAATAGGAGTTAATTGATATACTGATCTCATTATGCTAGCTCTCTGAAATGTAGCTCGGGGTCATTTTTATCAAACCTATCACTGAACCTTTGAGTAAAATTGTCATATGAAGTGATAGTATCATGCCCCAAGGTCACCAACCCATGATACCACCATTCATAAGCTTCTCCATCCAAATGAAGTGTGGCATACTTAATGTATTTTGTCTTGATCATGGTATTAAGCTAGAAGTATGTATCTATTTTTTGCACCCATGAACTTGCAACACACTTGCTAGAACCATCATATCTAGGAATAGTTAATTTGGCCATTCTTTGTTACAAAATTATATTAGGCCCTTGTCATTTATCTCCTTTGGGCTATTTTTATATTTTAGTTGGCAAAAATGTGCTAAGGACAACATTACATGTAACTTGTCACCTAATGATTGATACCTAAAATAATCTACCCAACCTTCACCCCTTCCTAATGTCTCGATTGTTCTTTTCGTGATGCTTCTAAGAAATCAAGAATTAGAAGTTTAGGAGTTGTTCTACTAGCTACCCTAGAGTTGTTGACCATAATATTACTGTTACTTCCCTCTCCATGGTTGCCAGTATTTCCATTGTTTCCATTATTGTTTTGTAAAATTTGAGTAATTAACTAAACCAACTATTGTTGTCCTCTATCCACGTCATTAAAAATATGCATAATACTAGGATTTTGTTAGTCACCCATGTTACCAACAAACACATTAGTAAGAGAAATTTCTTCTTCAATCTATGGCTGATATGGTTAATTGTTTGGCCTTTGGTTACAATAATATTAGTGGGAACCTCCCAATTACATAAGAATTTTTTGCTATCGTAAAATCATCCAAAACCCCATTGGCTAGAAAAATACATTGGTCTAATACCACTATAAAGTCCCAAGCCAAAACTCTATACCAAACTTTTATAATTTTCCAATCTTTGTGTGTATTGACATTTAAACAAACAATTTATATGCTCCCTTTTTTGTTTCAAAATAATTTTATGAATGTAATATGTTTGATAGAGGATTTTAACATACATAAAATTCAAGACGTTATTCTAAACACTTATCATGCATTCCATAAATTTACATTAACCAATGAAAGATTTTACTATTGAATGTTCGCACTTGCAAAATAATAAAAAATCACTTTCCCGACCTCTATGTCAAAAATATAAACTTTCAATATATTCTTGATGTTAATAACCTAGATTATAAGATGTGTTAGTTCCTTCAAAGTGCAAAGATAGCCAAGGAACTATCCATTGAACCCTACAATTTGCTACACTGAGTATTTTTGGTTCTTCAACTATGCTTAAATCTAGTCCTCCCATAAATAATCCTCACATCCTCCTGGTAATAGTTGGCGGCCAACAAATGGTGGGTTTCTAAGTTCAACATCAACCTCTAAAATCTGCACCCAAGTACTGAATGAATATGACAATCAATAGGAAGATATTCCAATCACCCAACTCCTTAAACATCCCACTCTGCCTTCCACTTGTTGTGGATTAAGTTTGGTGACCATCAATAAAAATTTCCAATCACCCAATCCATCACCAAACAATATGTGTTCTCTTTGGCTATGGCATCCAAACCTTCCTTCCATGCATGACATCAAAGATGATAATCAATTTTCAATAATTTTTCTTTTCTGCAAGACTTCATAGATTATTTAGTCCTCTTGTAATAATGCTCGTGTGAAGCTTGGATGATTTCACTTGCAAATTGTCTATGGTAGATTTTCTACATCAAATTCAATTCTCTTTACATTTTTGTCCTCCATTTTTCTCAAGTAAAATCTCAAATTCTACAATATAGAAAATGAACAAGCATGCCAAAATGAGCTCTCAAATCCTCTTTTTATATTTTCCATATAACATTTCCAAATGGACCTTTTAATTTTATGAAAGTGGTTTTATAAAATGACGTTTTTGTAAAATATTCACTTAAGTCATTTTATGAAAATAATTAAAGTCATATGAACAATTTGCTAATTAATTAAATTTATTACCTAATATAGCCCAAAAATAGCCTATAAGAATTAAATAGGCTGAATGGGACACTTCTAACTACTTGACAAAAGTTTATAGTAGAGTTTAGGTGTGCCAAGTGTTCATTCAAAGTCTTGTTATAGATCTATATGTCATCAAAGAAAACCGAAACAAGTTTTTTAAGTTGCTTATTGAATACCCAATTCATGCATGATTGGAATATAGCAAGGGTACTAATAAGTCCAAAGGACATGACCAAAAACTCAAAATGTCCATTATGACATCAAAAGACTATCTTGTCAACATCTTTGTTCCTCATGCAGATTTGATGGTACGTTAGATGGAAAATGTTTTCATTGATGTCAAAGGGACAAATGTTTAATGGTGAAGCTTAATATTAGATGAGCAAAGATAAAATCAATGCAACAAAAATTAAAGGCAATGATAAATAAATAAGAAAAATCATCTAAGTAAAGGCACCTAAGACACATGGTCAACCTATTTTGGAGTTTTAAAAGAAATAAATAATTAAAATATATTTTTTGAGAGGGTCAACCTATGTTCCTTCTTTTTGGCCAGCCTTAGGAAAATTAAATGCAAAAATAAATAAATGTAATATTCTTTTGGTTCCTCACAAGAAGGGTTGACCTCCTTGAGCCCCCAAATTGGGCAAGTAAACAAGATAAAGAAAATTAGTTGTTGTTGGTTGGGGCCATCCTCACACTAACCTTTTCAATAGATTTTTTTATAGAATAAAATGTATTCAATGTTGTTTGGATTAACCTCTTTCGAGAGGTGTATCTCTTGAGTGAAGAGGTGCATTTGTTGGTATAAATAAGAGATCATTTGGAGCTTATTTCATAAAAAAAATGATTCAATATCGTTCCTCTTCATAACCGATCTAGAGAAAATTGTAGACTTAAAAGCAAAATGGAAGTTCAATCATTGCAAACCTAGGATCATAATTTAAGGGCAAAATATTGCAAATCTATGAGCAAAAAATATTGAATATTACAAGAAAGTTTCAAGAAGCTTTTTGAGCAAATTTGTGGAGGAGTATCAAATTTGATTCAAGAAGAAAATCAAACACTTATTACTTTATTCTTTGGAGGTTAGTGCCTCATTTTCAAAGAGATTTGTGTCTCCAATGGGTTGGTGCCTATGAATCATCTAAGGGTGATTGGTGTCTCCTATGGGTTGGTTCCTACAAATATTGTAAGAAGTTTCTAATACAAAAATAATATTTTGTGGTGGTTTTCTCCCACAAGGGTTTCAACATAAATTGTATGTTCTTGCGTTCCTACTGCTAGATCTTGCTTTTATGGTTAAGTTTTGAAGTATTACCATTGTGATTAATTATTTTATGAAAGTTAAATATTTGTTATTATATCAATTCACTCCCCGTTGGTATAATTGTGTGCTCTTCAATTGATATTAGAGTTGGTTCCTTAAGATATAGGGCCTGACCACATGAAGGTAGATCTATAAGAGCACTAATGGCCAAACAAGTACACAAATTCTCATCAAACAAGGTACCTATCTTTGATGGGACAAATCATGCCTTTTGGAACACAAGGATGGAACCCTACTTGAATGACCTAGGGTATGACATTTAGAAATTGGTGGTAAATGGATACACACAACCATCAAATCCCCTAATGGATCGGGTCAGGAAGAAGGAAAGTGAGAACAATGCAGAAGCCAAGCATGTTATTTTGTTCAGATAATCTGAATCCAAGTTTGTAAAGGTTATGCATTATAGATCAACTAAGGGCATGTTGGATAAGTTGAATAATATCTATGAAGGAGATGATAAAGTGAAAAAGATGAAGCTTCAAACCCATCATAGACAATTTTAAATCCTTCAGATGAAAGAAGAAAATAACATAGCCTCTTATTTTCTTCATGTTAACAAGATCGTGAACACAACCAAAGGATTTAGTAAAGAAGTTGATGAAGTCATAGTTGTTCAACATGTACTAATGTCCTTGCATTGAAGATTTGATTCCAAAGTTTTAGCAATCAAAGAAACGAAAGATCCAAACACATTAACAAAGGACGAGTTGCATGAAATCCTTATTGCCTATGAAATGAGGATTGAAGACAAGCCATCAAAAAGAGAGGCAATCTTTAAAGCATCGAGGAAAGGAAAGAATAATATATGTGAACCAAGTGATGTTGGCATTTTTAGTTTGTTGGCATTTTGCATATAGATTGCATTAATGATATGTTGTCATTGATGTCAATTGAACCGGTAATGGTATTCATGTTATTGTCGATATTGTTGTTTTTGATATTGGCTAGTAACCAGTAGGAAGACCTTTGTGGAAGATGTTGTAAACCGGTATGTTAAGTTTGTGAGTTGAACCAATAAACTGGTGTAAAGGGTTAAACCTTTCTATGCAATGTAATCGGTAAACCCTATCAGTTGTTAAACCCTAACTGATCAAGTTTGTTGGTTTATTATCCGATGAGCGGTAATGATGGAGACACGTGTGATCATTGTATGAGGATAAGTTCAGATTATTTTGGCGCGTTTGTTTGTTGTCTAGGGAAGGAGAAAAGTGGATTGCATCTAATGCATAGTGTGTGATGAGTTACAAAGTCTGATGAAGCAGTGATCATGGAGCGGTTGGAATTTTCTTGAAGAATGTGAATAGATTGTTATGATTTCTAAGGGTCAAGATTGTACCGACTTGTTCGTAATCTCAATGATGAGAATTAGGTTTTTGTTTTATTATCGACCTAATTGATTTATATTTAAGGTCGATGAAATTGTTTGTAAAAGTTGTTAGCAATATTGGCAGAAACCTGTCGAGTGTGTAGTTGCCTAACTGGTGAATGGATCTGCACTTTGAGTAAAGGCACATTGAAGCTTAAAAGGATTTGATCAAGCAAATGTAGTGCTATTCAGACAGATCAAGAAAACCTGTTGTTTTCTAACAATTACAACATAAGTGAAATACCTTAACCGGGTAAGCTCTAACAAGCTTGGTTACTTATTAAATCCTCTAACAAGGTGGTCCATTAGCTTGGATTCTTAAATCCTCCAATGCGGTTACTCCTAACAGGGTATTGTGCTTTTCATCAAGGCATATTTGTAAATCCTTTAACCGAGTGATTCCTAAACTGAATTAGTTCTTAACAGGACTTATTGTAAAGCTTTAACAGGCTTGGCTCCTAACAGGGCTAACTTCAGAAGAGTTCAGATAGCTATCCTTGTGAGTTTCATCTCACCGTGGTTTTTACCTATTTGGGTTTTCCACTTATAAATATTTGTGTCAAGTGGTGAATGTTTTTGTGGTTATGATCTTATTTGTTGATTTCATTAACTTCTAATAAGGCATGATAACTAGAAGCATTTAGAGATGAATATGTTGAGATATGATTAAGCATTGTTGATGTTTACAAGATTGGAGTTGTTTACTGTTAAGTTGTTGTAGACACAAAATTGTCCACTTAATTAAATGAATATTTAGTATTTATTTGATTATTTATTCATCAATCAATAATTAATTAAATTAATATTTAATTAATTCATCTTAACCCTCTTCTCCTATTAATTAAATAAATTATTCAATTTATTTGATTTAATTCACTTAACCAAATTCAGACCATTAATTAATTAAATAAATCATAATTGTTTAATTAAATCTTCTCTCACATTTAAATAAATTAATATTTATTTAAATCTCCCAAAATCCCATCTCTTACATTTAAATAAATTGACATTTATTTAAGTCACCTTTATCCTCCACCCACTTGCATTTTCTTACAAATGCAAGTTGCACAACTATTTTAAATAAATAAATTATTTATTTAAAATCCCATAATCCTCACCCACTTGAAACCTTTAATGGTTTCCCTTAAAGTCTTAAAACTTAATGGCTTTTTTCTAGAGTCTTCTCAGGCCTTTAATGGTTTCTCTTAAAGTCTTCAAACTTAATGACTTCTTTCTAGAGTCTTCTTAAGCCTTTAATGGTTTCCCTCAAAGTCTTCAAGCATTTAATGTTTTATCTTCCTTTTTCTCATGTAAATAAATTAAGATTTATTTAAATAAAATCCAAAATTTACATTCACATTTAAATAAATAATATTTATTTAAATATCTATCCAAATGCAAATTACACCATTTAACTGAAATAAATGATTTTATTTTAATTGAAAATCCCAAAACTCCTCCCACTTGCATTCTCCTACAAAATCCACTTGCATGCCTAAATCCCTTCTAGATTCTTCTAACTCTTCTAATTAGTCTAGTCCTATCCTAATCATTGTCACATTCCTAAATAAAAGGAAGTCACTTCTTAAAAACCTCCAAAGTCTTCAATAACCATTAAAGGCTTTATGTCTTCAAATGGTTAACCTCTAAAGTCTTCAAAACCATTAAAGGCTCTTACATAACCATTTATGGTTAACTCGTCGTTTACCTTTGGTTAGAGACTTTCCTCTAACTTAACCATCCTTTTGACTCATGGGTCTCTTCAAAGCATTTATTTCTTTGACTAAGGTAACCATTTAATCCCTTGCACATTCATTTATCCCTTGGATAAAAGGAATATTCATTAACCTAACCCTAACCCAACCCCCTAGAGTAACCATCATGTCCCCTCAAGCATTTAATGCTCCTTATCTCTCCTCTCAAGCCTCCTCATGGTGACACTTGTCAACATGAGATTGGGTTGAAAGTCTCACATGGATTGAATATCTTTCAATCCTAACCCTTGTTAAGATTTCTCAATCTTAACCCTTCATTTCCCCATTTCTTCTATAAATAGAAACCTTATCCTCAAGCAAAGGAGGAAGCATTAGAGTATTGTTGCTATACTGATATTAGCATAGAGCTTTTTCATAGCATAACTATCTACACTTGCATAACACTTGTTTATCACATCCAACCATCTTGAATCTCCATATGGCATCCATGGCTAGTGCTAAAAGCTGAGAGCTACACTCATTTGGGACTTGGAGAGGGGAGAAACAAGGGAGAAACATCAAAAGGCATCATGGAAGCATCATAGGGAGGATCTTCTCCTTTCTTTTTTTTTGTTAATCTTCTTTCATGCTTTTTGAAATCTCTTTTGATATGTTTGGAATGGTTTTTAGTTCTTTGTTTTAGTTTTATGGTTGAAACTAACTTATTAACATTGAACTTTGTTGTTGCCTTGTCCCCATTTCCATGACATCAATTGTCATAACAGTCAAACCGGTTGTGTCAAGTATTCTTATGAATATTGATCTTGATTGTGATATGTTTACTTTGTGTGATTGAATTTGAGTTTGGGAACTTTGTATCAGTTTTTCAGTATATTGATTAACCCCCCCTCTCATTATTCTACTAGATACTTATTCTTTCATCATACCATCAAGTGATATTTAATGTAATGAAACATATGAAGAAGAAGCTCACTTTATGAGAAATCTAAAGAAATGATCTAGGAAATATCAAGGTAAGTTACTATTCAAATTCTTTAATTGTGATAAAATAGGAAATTTTGCTTCTAAATATCCACAAGATAAGAATGAAAGTAACGAGGATGAAGGAGACCACTACATAAATAAAGGAAGAAAGCATCATAAAAAATAAGAACCATAAGTAAGGTTAACATGAAAAGAAAAGAAACACCTATCTCAAATACAGAAAGAATCTTTATTCAAGAAAAGAAGATAGCTCATCGGAGGAAAGCAACAAATAAAGTTCAAGTAGTGATGGAGAATGAATACTCTTCATGGATATGAAAGTAAATGATCAGTGAGAGAGAGAGGGGGGGGAGAGGTATGCAGTCAAGATGAAGAGGAAGTAGATCTTGAGAAAGAACTTCATTATGCTTACAAAGAAAACTAGAAGCTTACAAAAATAATTTTGAAACAAAAGATACAAATTCAAGAGGTAGCTCAACAAAAACTAAAACAAATTACTAAAACATTAGGTATATTGATTGTAGATCTAAAATTTCAATTATAAGAGGAAAAATGGATTGATGAAGTTATAAGAAATTATCTTAAGGCAAAGGAATCTGACTATGAAAAATTGGATCTTGAAACTGTCTCCTTAAGAAAGGAATTGGAGAAATATGTTGAACAATTGAATCAAAGCTAGAAGTTTGACAAAAGCACCAAAAGCTCAGATGATATCATTGATTTGAAAAGGTCATTATTTATTAAGTTTGGTCTAGGTTTTATTGAATATCAAAAGAAGACAAAGGAAGCTACAAGTTCTAAGCCTACAAATCCACCATAAAAGGTAAATTATGAACAAAAGCCAAAAAGCTACATCAAGGCTCTCAAGAGTTCCACCAAAATGGATGATAGTAAAAGGAGGAGATCAATGAGGAGAATAAAGTCTCACAAAATAACAAACCACCTTCAAAGATAAACACAAACAACTCTAGAAGCCCCTTTCGTTTAAGACAACCACATATAACCAATTTCCATCATTCCTTTCATGGCTATTATTTTTCATACAATCATTTTGGTCACAAAGTAGTTGATTATAGAATTAATACAAGGGATAATTTTAGTTTCACCAAAAGGAATTATAATTCATTTTCTCCTTATAACATCATATGATACTAGTGCAGCAATTTTGGGCACACAACACGTTTTTGCAAAACTATTGTTGTTGATTCTCGAAGACAAAACAAGGAGGATGTTCATGACAAAAAGATGTATAAGTCTACTAAGGTTTGGAAGAAGAATAAGTGGAGCAAGAAAATAATTAAGAATCCATGTTTGTTCAAAAAATTCTACAAACACAAAACAAAAGGAGATAAATGGTATGTTGATAGTGTTGCAAGGTGTGCGCCCTTGGTCTCCTTGTGCTATGTAGCACAACGCTTGGGTTTGTGACATGGCTTAACCTCCTCCTGTGGATTCTATAAGTCTAGTGGTTGTATCGGGCATTAAAAGGTTGATCTTTTGGTGCAACGACAACCACACTTGTAACAGATAGAGGTTGTTCAAGGCATGTGACATGTGACAAAATAAAATTTCTTACTTTCAAACAAGTGACTAAAGAGAAAAAAATTTAGAAACAAAACTAAAGCAAATATGAAAGGAAAAGTGACTCTTAGTTTGGATAATGAAAAAAAAAATTGAGAATGTATAATATGTTAAAAGGTTGAAGCAAAATCTCCTAAGTGTAAGTCAATTATTTGATCAAGAGCACACACTCACATTTCATCATAGAGGATATGAAGTCAAGAAGGATGTGAATTCATGGTAGATACCTATAGAACACCTAATAATCTCTATTTCTAAAATGAAATCAAAACCTAGAGATGTTACATGGGGTAATAAGATGATAGATACTTGTGGTATAGGAGATTAGGGCACTTAAACTTTGACAATCTTGTCAAAATAAACTCCAAGAAAGTTGTGAGAGAAATCCCAAAGATTTCAAAGCCCACAAATATTATATTTACGCAATTTTGGCTTGGTAAGTAGAGCAAAGTGAGTTTTAAATCAAAGGAACACTCAACACCAAAACCATTAGAGATTATACATATAGATATATGTGGTCCAACTAGAATAAGGAGCATGCAAGGATAAACCTGTATTTTATGCTACTAATTGATGATTACTCTAGAATGTCTTGGGTCACATTTTTAAAGTAAAAACCTGAAGCTCTTGACAACTACAAGCAATTCAAAGCTTTAGTGGAGAATGAATTAAGATTAAAAGATCAAATGCCTTAGAATGGATAGAGGAGGAGAATTATCTTCCAATGAATTTGAAGACTTCTATGAAAATCATGGGATAAGAAAACAATTTTTAGCTACAAGAAGAACACAACAAAATGGGGTTGTAGAAAGGAAGAATATAATAGTGCAAGAGAGCCATGGTAAATGAGTCAAATTTATCTAACACTTTTTGGAGAGATGTGGTTCATATGATACTCTATATTTTAAATTATGCACAAATCAAATTAAAGGATAACAAACTGCCATATGAGTTATGGAAAGGAAGGCTTGCAACAATAAGTATTTCAAGGTGTTTTGAAGCACATGTTATAGAAGGAGAGATTAAGAAGATCTAGGAAAGTTTGACTCAAGAGCTGATAAAGGAATATTCCTCGGTTTCTCCACAAGACACTAATACATTTGGACTAGATTTTCGACTAAGGTTTCTGACGGAGAAGGTATATTGTGGCCAAATTTGATTTTTTTTGAAAAAATGCCCGCATTCGTCGTAGTTCCGATGGAAATTTCCCATTTGGTTTTGACGAAGAAGGCATTATCAATGAGAATTTTCTTTTTTTTTTTTAAAGTGCTCGAGTTCGTCATAATTCCGACAACAGCGGCCATTACTTAAAAAAAAAGAGGCGGGGAATTCATTTGTGAATTGCAATCCTGCGTAGGTGTCCATGGCGACTTCAACCCCCAAGAACATCAAACCCGCGTCAAAGGCAATCCCGCGCAGGAGGTAGATTCAAATTGCCCTAGTTTTTAATTTCATGCTGCAAAAAATATACATGTGGTGGTTAATTATCCTAGTTTAATCTCGTAAAACCATAGAACTATGATTGAGGAGTGAGTGTTCAATTTTGTAGCAGCAATCCCTTCCTCCTGTATACGTGCATGTTGATTGTTCACATGAGATCACATCTCTTTGCTGCATCGTATCAAACAATTCACGAGCCTTGTCCATGTTTCCACATTTTGCATTCATGTCAAGCAGGGCATTTGCAAGTACAACACCTAACAAAACTCCTCTATCCGTTATGCTTTGATGGATGTCCATACCCTATTCCAAAGCTCCCATTTTTGCACAGGCAGGGAGGATGCTGGCAAAGGTTGTGGAATTTGGCTTTATGCCTTCCAATTTCATTTGCTTGAAAGTGTCTAAAGCCTTTTCGACAAATCCATTTTGTGCATATAATCCAGCAATCGTTGCAGTCCACAAGACAACATTTCTTTCAAGCATTCTATTAAACAGTTCACATGCCTTGTCTATTCTTCCACATTTTGCATACATGTCTACTAGGGCAGTTACAACTACAACATCTGATAAAATTCCTCTATCCTTTATGCTTCGATGAATGTCCATACCCTGTTCCAAATCTCCCATTTTGGCACAAGCAAGGAGAATAGTAGCAATGGTCGTGGAATTTGGCTTTACACCTACCGATTGCATTTTCTTGAAAGTTTCTAAAGCCTTCTCAACAAATCCATTTTGTGCAGTTGCAACTACATCTGACAAAATTCCTTTATCTTTTATGCTTTGATGGATGTCCATACCCTGTTCCAAAGCTCCCATTTTGGCACAGGTTGGGAGTACGTTGCCAAACGTAACTAAAGAAATGCAATGATCAGCTCCAAAGACATCAAACCACTACTAACAAAACCAAGAGTCTAAAATATGATAGGGAATAGTGTGAGCTGTCCTGAAATAAAATATTTTATTTTCAATTTCAACTAAAACATAATTACTCAGCCATTTAATGTTATTAATAAGTGTTTAATTTATGAAAGAGATAAATGGTTGGCCACAAGTACATGAGTTAGTAAATGCACACAAAGAAGTGAATTTGATATTCAAAACTATCTACAATGAATTCAATTCTTGTCCATTAGTCATTTATGTTTGCAATAAGCACCTTTCTTTGTTTTTCTTAATCTTTATTCACAGTTATGTGCATATTTCACATTCTATAATTAGGATATCAATTGCTATGGCTGAACACTAGCATGATGTTTGTGTTGTGGTATAGATGCGTGGAAACATAATCATGGGATTGTTATATTATAGAGATCATAAATCTAGATATCACATATTAGTTCTAGCTCTTCTTGGATTGAGTCTAAAGTTGACATACAGTCATAAAGCCATTATTAGCATATCTATCCATTTCTAGTAAAGATAATTGAGAAAGTCATTTTGATATTGAGAGTTTCTTATCTGTTTACCTATTGATCATTATTAAGCCATAATATTTAGGTCTATTTATCTCTCTTGCAAAACCTTTGTAAGTGTCCTAGATTGTCCCTACTACTCACTCTGCAATGAAATAGTGGAGTTCTAAAGATTTGTTGCACAAGATGGTGTTGAACATATCAACAAGGCTAGCATGAAAGGCATGTTCAAGCTTCCACTTGTACAACTTACAACAAATGATTTGTTGATAGAAGAAATTCTTGAAATAGGAATACAATCGAAAGACAAGTAAGTACATAGAAACCTCCTCAGTTGAAAGTAAAATCTGTGTATAAAAAGAGTACATTCAATCCCAATCCATAAACACAATAGAGATACCGATGGAGACTTAATTGGATGTAGCATGTCACACCAAAGTTGTTAGAGTGTGCTAAGCTAGTACATAATGTTTCCTAGAGCCACATTAGTATTTTATTTAGATCATTATCTACCAAAACTAACTATAGTAATCCTTTTGAGGATTCATTTCATGGTGCTAGATCTTCATTTAGTTCCACTTCTTGTTGGAGAAAAGAAAGGTTATTTCTTCAGGTAGATGAATATCCCATCAACAAAGGACAAGACCCTTTCTAGAATATAACAAATTCTACTCCAACAAAAGATCATGGGGGTTTCACTAGAGATATTGAATAAGAGATAGACTTCTACTGCTGCATTAAAAGCATTGGCATGTTCTTCATTTATTGATGTAAACTGATGCCACCACAACCAACAAAGGTGTAAAAAGTTGTTTGCAATGCATGGATTTTTAGGATTGTCCTTTGAGAAAATAGAATTAAAGTATGGAAGCAGGATCTACCAGCTCCTGAGGGAATCTTGATGAAAAATAACTGTAAAATATTTGGGCGAGCTTATGTGCAAAAACTCATGCTTCCTGATGGGTTTATGTACATAAATAAGCACAAATTAAGTGGTAAAGGGGCTTCTGGAAACAAGAGGGACAGAGAGGCAGTGGAAGTGAAAACATCTGGTGTTGTGTCTGCTCCATCTCAGAATGGGAATGGCGAAGGTGTTGTGAGAGGAGCTGAGAAGGGTGTTGGAAGAAGTGGGGGTGTTTACATTCCCCCATTTAAGATGGCTCAAATGATGAAAGATGTGGAAGACAAGAGCAGTGTGGAATACCAGCGCATGACATGGGATGCCCTTCAGAAGAGTATCAATGGGTTAGTAAACAAGGTAAATGCATCTAACATCAAGAACATCATTCCAAAGTTGTTTGCAGAGAATCTCATTCGTGGGAGGGGTCTATTTTGTAGGTCTTGTATGAAATCCCAAATGGCATCCCCTGAATTTACAGATGTTTTTGTTGCATTGGTTGTTGTGGTAAATACAAAATTTCCTAAAGTTGGCAATCTGCTTTTGCGAAGAATTATTTTGCAGCTTAAGAGGGCCTACAAACGCAATGACAAGCACATGTTGATAGCAGCAACCAAATTCATAGCTCATTTAGTGAATCAACAAGTTTCACATGAGATCATTGCCTTGGAACTTCTCACCCTTTTACTAGAGAACCCCACAGATGGCAGTGTAGAGGTTGTTGTTGGGTTCATGAAAGAATGTGGTTCTTTGTTGCAAGACCTTTCACCCAAAGGTCTCTATGGGATTTTTAAAAGATTTAGAGGTATTCTCCATGAGGGGGAAATTGACAAACGATTACAGTTTTTAATTGAAGGCCTTCTTGCAATTTGCAAAGCTAAGTTCGAGGGTCATCTAGCTATGCGTCCAGATCAGTTAACACATGAAGTTTTCCTAGAAGATGAACTTGATCAAGAAGCTGGTTTGGATATTTTCAAGCCAGATCCTGATTTCTTAGAGCATGAGGCAACCTATGAAAAACTAAAGAAAGATATTCTTGGAGATGCTTCTTCAGATGAAGCGGAAGGGGAGAATGATTCAGGTGATGATGATGATGATGATGATGATGATGATGATGATGATGATGATGATGATGATAATGATGATGATGATGATGATGGTGATGATGATGATGATGATGATGATGATGATGATGATGATGATGATGATGATGATGATGATGATGATGATGATGATGATGATGATGATGATGATGATGATGATGATGATGATGATGATGATGATGATGATGATGATGATGATGATGAAGAAGAAGAGGAAGGTGAGGAAGCACTGAGAATACAGGATGAGACAAAGATAAACTTGGTCAATTTAAGATGTTCAATTTATTTGACAATCATGTCAAGTGTTGATTTTGAGGAAGTTGGTCATAAGCTACTAAAGATCAAGCTTGAACCTGGTCAAGAGAGAACATACCTCCGTTATTATGGTCTTCTTGGGAAAAGATTCTGTATGATCAATAAACTTTATGAGGAGTTTTTTGATAAGTGTTTTGTACAACAGTATTCTATGATACACAAACTGGAAACAAATAAACTGCGTAATGTTGCAAAGTTTTTGGCCAACTTACTTGGCACAGATGCTCTTCCATGGCATTGTATTGCTTATATGCGTCTGATAGAGGAAGATACTACTTCCTCTTCTCGTATTTTTGTACCAAGCTTCTCTTGCAGGAGCTGGCAGAGCAGCTTGGTATATTGTTCCTTAATGAAAGGTTGAACGATCCAACAATGCAGGAGTCTTTTGATTCAATTTCTCCAAAGGACAATCCCAAAAATTCATGGTTTGCTATCAATTTCTTTACTTCTATTGGTCTTGGTGGTATCACTGAGAGTTTACGTGAGTATTTGAAGAATATGTCAAGGCTTGTAATGCAGCAGCAAAAGTCTATTCCTGTGTCAGATGAATCTACCTCTAATGACGATTCTTCTAGTTCATCAGGTTCGTCAGATTCTGATACATCAGACTCAGATTCTGAGAGTGAAACTGACAGTGAGAGCAGTAAGGAGTCACCAAGAAAGAAAAATAATTCAAAGCATGACAATGAGTATGAAAAAACAAGAAGAAAGAAAAGGTTGAGGGCATCTGACTCGGAGGATGGAAGTGACAGTGAAAAATCAAAAGGAAAAAGAAAAGGAATTTAAAAATCTTTCTAGTCAGTTATTCAAGGCTCCAGTAGACACTGTTTTCCTGGACTGTGACAAACAAAAGAATCACTCCCAAGTGCTTTGGTTTTATAACAGATGATTATAAGAAACTACAATGTTGTCTTATGTATTTTAATAGCCACGGGTTTTAGAGTTCTGTACTTGATAGGTAATGGATAAACAGTGTTAGGAGGAGAAAATATTGAAGGCCAAGTGCAGATTGTGATAATACTAGATCAATGAATCTTGTTATTTATTGAGTATTTCTTATTTTCCATGTTGTGTGATGTACCATAAGCAAACTAGAAATCTAAATTCAATAAGATGCTCTGTTCAATGATGATAATTTCTATTTTCTTGCCTGTGAAGAAAGACCATGTCAGACAATATCAACGAACAACAAAATAAGGAGACAATTGCTAGATTGTGGTCTAACTTGAAAAGAAAAGGTGATGGAAAATGTTATTGTCCGTGCAAAATTTTTAAGGGGTTAAAGACTAGAAGACTTCTAATCAAAACAACGAAGAAACATTGTAGGCTGCTAGGTCACATTGAAGGTGGACATGATTATCATCCATTGGTAATTTTTTCATTATATCGTGGCGACAATTTATATACATAATAAATCACGTGATGATGAGATCATGATCACGGTTTATTTATGTTTATGAATTTTATATAGGTCGAGCACCCCGGAGCACATGGTATGGATCAACACAAACCTGAGAATATGGTTTTTGAAGTGGACAAACATGGAGGTGTGAATATCGAAGCTGAAGATAATGATCCCATGGAAGATGACGATCATGAGCCAAAAAACACAATTGAAGATGATGGTACAAATACATTGATCCATGACTCATTTAGTACTCATGCAACTGATCATGATGATGAAGATGACCTTGATGTTGTTCATGATGTCCCTCTACTTGAGAAGGCATCTGAGGCCCTTTATGAAGGCTCGCAGGCAACTCTTCTCTCGGCTGTATTGTTGTTGGTGAACTTGAAGGTTATGAATGGTTTATCCAACATAACAATCTCACGTATGTTAAGGTATGTCATATATGTCATGATAAACTGTGAATCATGTTGTACCATTAATATTCTTTATTATAACATATTATATTTTTTTGCTATAGATTGATAGGTGAGTTTTTGTTACCACCATCAAATATTCTACCTCGCTCATACCGAGAATTATTTGTCTTTATGAAAGATATTGGAATGGAGTATCAAGCAATAGATGCTTGTCCCAATGATAATATTTTTTTTTGATCGGTAAAAGGTCGAAGCCGAATAATTTATTAAATTTAAAAACCTAATACAACCCAGCTCACTAGGGGCACTGGTAGGAAAGAGCTGGGTGGAGAAAACCTCCAGTCTTGCCCCATAAAAGTAGAAAAATTTAGTACATACACAACATCCCACAAGACAGGGTGGGATTAGAAGGAAATAGTCCTTTACTTAGCGTGGTAACGCATACAAACACCCCTTTTTAACTGTCCCAATGATCATATTATATATCACAAACAACATGAATTTCGAACTGAATGCCCTGAATGTCATATCAATAGATATCGAACAGATCAAATAACAAAAAGGGTTCCTCGCAAGGTTCTTCGCTATATTCCCATTATTCCACGTATGCAACGATTATTCAAGTGCACTAGCTTGGCACAATTTATGGATTACCATGCACGCAATAGAAGTCAAGATGACATTATTCAAATGCCTACGAATGGTTCAACATTTATGGACATAGAGGAAAAGTGGCCACACTTTAAAGAAGAACCTCGTAATCTTAGGCTTTCATTGGCAGCGGACGGTGTCAATCCATTTGGAGAGATGAGATTTGTTTACTCAGTGTGGCCTATTTTTGTTATCAACAATAACATTCCTCCATGGATGTCAATAAAGAGGGAGCACATAATGTTGGCAATGATTGTTCCAGGTATTTTGAGTTTAAATATAGTCGTCTAAATTTAATTATAAATATTGTAGTAAAATGGTCATAATAATTATGTAATGTTTTTGTTCATTCGATTAGGTAAGTACCAAGTTAAAGATATGAATGTATATATTGAGCCTCTTATCGACGAGTTGTTGGAGTTATGGAATGGTGTCACTATGTATGACGTCTCTAGACCAATAGGACAAAGACAATTTCAATTCCATGCGATGCTTCTATGGACAATACACGATGCCCCGGGGCTAACACATTTTTGTGGTATGTTATAGTGTTTAAGTTGTGCATGAACATTATAATTCAAAAAATTATCATATTTAATCCAATTATACATTATCTTGTAGGTCTTCAAACGAAGGGAAAATTTGCATGTCCTGTTTGTGGTCCAAAGATGAAATCCCGTCATTCAAAAAGTTTAGGAAAGCAGGTTTTTGATGAGTATAGGCACTTTCTCCACAAAAATCATAAGTATCGAAATACTGAAAAACATCTTTTCAATGGGAAAGAAGAGAATACATCAAAGCCACGAAGAATGACACCTCACCTGTGGAAGTTGGAATATAATAGAATTAATCGTCAAGGTAATGCCATTCCATCTATTGGTTTGTCATAAAACATCTTTTCTATTTTGTTTTGTTTACTGATGATGTGATTGATGATCATGAAGGTCATGAAGGCATTAATGACCACCTTCCTAAGGGACTAAAAAGTTATCCCTGACAATTTAGTAGGTTGCCCTACTATGAGCAGTTACAAATTGTTCATTTGTTTGATAGTATGCATATTGGAAAGAATATAACAAAGACAATATGGAAAATATTGGATGGAAGGCGTGACAAAGAAAAAGTTGTCAAAATATGTAGTGACATTTAGGATTCCAATCATGCAATGATAAATGTCATTCAATCAAATAGCCATGGAGACTAGATTAATATAAGTGAGCTTCCTTGGTTATTAGCGGACCAACAAAGCAATGCTATAAAAGAAGTCATACGAAAAAATTGATTTCCCATGGGATTTGCTGCAAACATAAACAATCTCATATCAAAGAAAAGTGAATTTGGGCCAGGGATGAAAACGCATGATTGGCATACCTTCATTAAGGTAATTCATGTTCTTGTGTTTTTAGTATGTATTTAAGTACTGCACGTACGTGTACTTTTCATTATATTACAAAAAAATGAAAAGATAATTTTATAATTGTTGCAGTACGTTCTACCTCTATCTCTCCCAGACGACTTCGACAATAATGTCAAGCAAGTCATATATGATCTTGGAAAATACATGAGGTAAGTAGTGATATTTGTTTAGTTTGTTGTATAGATATTATATTTGCGATTTGTTTTACTTGTTATGTAATATATTTTTGTGTGTCTTGAATACCTTGTAGGTGGTTGTCATGTAAAGAAATCCATAAAGACGATATAAAATATTGGAAGAGAAAAATTCCTCATTTAATGTGTGAAATGCAAAAGTGTCTACCTCCAGCTTTTTTCAATGCACAAGAACACTACCTCATACACCAAGTTGAGGAGATTGAATTGTGTGGACCTGTACACACTAGGTCAATGTGGATGGCTGAGAGGCACTTGAAATTTTTGAAGGCTTTGGTTTGACAAAGAGCACATCCTGAGGGTTCTATGGTGGAGGGATATATAGTATACCAGACTATGATGTACATTTCTGAATATCTTCCTAAATTTGCAGCAAAGATCCATGTGGATCGCATTTGGGATCCCAATACCATTAACAAATTCGAAGGGGAGTACTTGATGGGGAAAGGTAGATTGAGGAAAGTGAGAGGTAATTATAAGATGTTATTGTATTTAATTAATTCTTAATCTTCAAAATAAATCGATTGTAAGACATCTATTTATTTTTTGTACAATTGGTTGAGAGTAGGATGCACTACATTTGTATATTGCAAACAATCTTGATTGGATGACGGTATGGATTGAACGTTGTCAACATTCTGGATGCACGTTAACATGGGAAGGTGTGGCTTCATTGGTTAAAGAAGCACATCGTAATGGAGATTCCAATGTTACGCAAAGGGAAATTGATTTAGCATATGGTTTAAGAGATAAACAGGTACGTATAAATTTATTAATTACCCATATGTTTATCAACTCACAATGCAATAAATTTTACATGTTTGACATATCGCAAGTCAAACACCACAACACTATGTGCTACAATGGTCATAAATTTTGCATAAAAAAGTTGGATGACACGAAGAAAACTTGTGATTCTGGTATCACTATAGTCTTTGAGGTGACAAATATTTCATCGAGAAATGACATTCATCCTCAACAGTCTCAAAATCGATACTATGGCATTTTGGATGATATACTTGAGTGTGACTTTAATTCCTTCAAATTAGTTTTGTTCGTCATCAAATGGTACAGGTTACGATTGAATAAAAATGATCCTGATAGAACTGTTATTGAACATGATAATGGTTTTATAATGCTAAATACAAGGTCATTTGAACCAGTTGGGGATGAGCTCTATGTTCTTCCAAGCCAATGTGAGCAAGTATTTTACTCAGAGGTTCCACATAAACCGGGTTGGTCATTCGTTGTTAGACATGATCCAAGTGGAAGGCCGATAAAGTATAATGTGATGGAAGAAGAAGATATTGAAGAAGTAGAAGATGAAGTGGATGATGATCACGATCGACAGTTTCACAATGACAATGAAGAAGAAGAAGAAGATGATGATGATGATGATGATGATGATGATGATGGTGATGGTGATGGTGATGGTGATGGTGATGGTGATGGTGATGGTGATGGTGATGGTGATGGTGATGGTGATGGTGATGGTGAAGACGTTGATGATGATGATGATGATGATGATGATGATGATGATGATGATGATGATGATGATGATGATGATGATGATGATGATGATGATGATGATGATGTCGACAATGATGACCTTGATGTTCATGATGATGAAGAATGAAATGTATGAGGTATGCGATTAGTATATTATCTATTTAATATTGACTTCTTGATAGATTTTTTTTTACATAATTAATTCATTATATTTTGAATTCCAATGCCATTACATTATTAATTCATGATACACATTTTAATTCATGAATCCAATATACCATTTTATTATGAAATTTTTTTGCTAAGTCTATTGGTTTAATTTCACTAACATTTTTTATATTTTTTCTTTGTCACGGGCCGACATGGATCCATCACATATCGCAGATAGAGATGTAGCTTGCGACACTTCTACCGAGCAGGTAAACCACATTGTAATTGTACAAATTAGATATAAGCAAACTGTTAAATTGTTATGTTCTTTTTTTTAGTGATTCTTACTAATTGTGTAATTGTTAATGATATTCTTGACATAGATGGATGCTCGGGGAAAGGGAAAGGGAGTTGCAGTACCTGAGCACCTTTCTAGGGATGTGGAATCATTAGAGTTACGCGATGATGACCTTGAAGATCCCACAGACCTTATAAAATTCTTTAAAATGCCTCTTATAAAAATTAGAAAAGAGATTGTTGCTTTGGAAGCCGTGCATCCTATCACTGATGAGATACGAGAGAGGGTGGCATTATTGATTTGGACAGTAGAAAACTTGCAAGTAAGCAGTAATGAAAGCTTTAATTATAACAAAAGTTCAATAATGGTTTATATTTTATTCTCTTTTATGTCATTAACTAAAATATGAACGTATTGTTTTTACAACAATTTATCTGCCCTTATCAAAGTCATTCCCACGATCAGGGTGTTGCAGGATGTTCAGGTGATGACGATTTTGTTGTATTATCTCTTGCTTGGCTTATCACTTTGAGTACCCAAAACACATCATACTTGATACTGTCAATTTTCAAAATAAAGGTTCATCCTTGTTTACAATTCTTGCACTTTTCATATATTTAATACATTATTCTTTAGGTGTTGTCAATGTTACTGTGCAAATGTCGTCGCCGCCTCATCAGAGGTTACCCTCACCTATATTGCCGACTGCAATATCGGCAACACGTAGCATGCAGACATCCTCTAGTGCATGTCATATTGGCCCGCCCACTGTTGGTAGATCCCTCTTTTACTCTATCTTATGTCATGTGTTTATTTCCCTTCAAGCGTTCTTTCTTTAATTCTAATGCCATTTCATAGTGGATTCATTTTTTGCAGGAGGAGATGCACATGAGGATGTGCCAGAGGTGACTACTGCTGATAACATACCATCATTTCCTAGATTAGCTCGTATTGCTAGTACGGGAACGTTGCAGGCCACATTGGTGGTGAGCGACGAAGAAATGATTCCCTTAAAGATACAAAAGGTTCTAGGTACTTTAAAATTATTATTATATATACTCTAATTGTAATTTACTTTATGATCACTCGTTGTGGACTAATGATCCTATGAATTTTTTGCAGGCAATGATATTTTCTATAAACATCTTAGTGACATTGCATTGCAGATATTTGGGCCCACCATACGTAAAAGGTGGTACATCATATGTGAACTAACCCTAATCCACTTTTGATTTCATATCATTGCTAGAATAGTTTTCCTTTGATCCATTTCTTGAAGTGTAATAAATGTAGCTTCAGTTCATTTCTGAATCTAACAGGTTTGTTTTGCTTTAAAAGGTGGAATGACCAAGAAAAAAGGTTAAAAGATGAATTGACAAACCAAATGGTTAAGTGGTTTGGAAATGACACCTTTGACAAAACCAAGCTCCTTGAAAAAGCTGGCACGGATCTAAAGTATGTGAGGGACCAATACAAGACCCATTTGGAGAGGAACCTAAAGTACAAGCGTCCCCCCATGATTCCAGAGAGGGAGTGGAAGGACCTAATTTTGGATGCCAAAGAGAAAATTGAAAGGAAAAAAGGAAATACACCCCTAGACGCCAGAAGAAGGTACGTGATACTATTAAGAATATAATTATGTACTAATTAATTACTCTTTATATTTATATAATCTAACATATTTCAAACTTTTTATAGACTGAGTGACACGTCAAAGGCAACCAAGGCAAGGCAAGAAAAGCACGAGCAACACAAACTCGGCTCTGGTGGTTACATGAAACTTGCTACACAAATTGTAAGTATCTCATGTAAATGAAATATTGCATCAAAATATTAATAAATTGCAAACGTTTTTTTTTAATCAAACAATGCAAGCAAAATTCACGGTACCAAGCAAAAATGCAGGGCTTTGAATTCAATAGAGCGCCCACAAAAGATGACAAGAGAATCACCTACTAGCAAGGCTATTCAACCGTGGCTGATCGGCTACGAGAATTGAGTGGACATGCACAACATTCGAGTGCATCCATCACACAGGTAAATATGCTAAATGGAATTTGTTTAAAATTGAATACTTTACCAATAATCTAGTTGATGTTGAGTTCCAACATAAAGTGACTATATTTGTTTTAAATAAGCAAGCAATGATAACAATGTGCATGTCATTGGAATGCAGTCTGCTAATTGTGAAACACCACCTGCACATGAAGGTCCGGATGTGCATCCTAGTAGTGGAGGTATTCATTTGCTATTCAAATTTATTTATTTAGCTATTAATACAATTAAACATCTTAATTTGTAATTAGAGTAGTAATTAATGTAGCTTTTTTTGTTAATATTTTAGAGCATGTAGTCGGTGGTGAGCAAGTGGAGCATGATCTGGGTACACAACATCAAGAACGTGATGTTCCCCACTCAGGTAAAGAGGACCACTGTTACAGTTTTAAACAAATATAATTGTAATTGGTGTTCAACATTAATCTAACCTTTAGTATTTCAACTCCAGATGATCTAGAGGGTGTTCAGCATGTTGAGGTTGAGGCTACACAAAATGATGTGGCCCCATCAAGTAAAGAGCACAACAATTATGTTCTCTAATTTAATAGAGGTAACAAGTTCAACTTGAGTTGGCCTAGTGGTGGAGAACTTGTTCTCTTGAAATAGAGGTCACAAGTTCAAATCCCACAAAGGGGGTAGAGTATGTACACCTTATCGGCTTCGGCCCATTACCTATAAAAAAACAAACAAAAAAATTATTTGAATTTAACCCATTTCTTTGTTATTGCAGCGGACCCCCCTTCACTTTAGCGTCCTCATCCTCAGTATAGGACTAGGCATACATCGAGATCACGCGCAGTTGGCAGAACATCTGCAGAGGGGGGAAATGATGAAGAAACCGATGTTCCACTTAGTCTTTTCATAGCTTCAAAGAAAAAACAAAGAAAGAAATGATTGTAATCTAACTTATTTGATAATGACTGATTTTTATGTGTTAGTGAATGTAATTATGTGCTAATTAATGGTTATGGATGATATGTGTTAATGAATATTGATGAATATTGCATGTTAATTAATGTTAATCAATGTTATGTGTTAATGAACGTTATGTGATATTAATGAATGAATGCTATATTTTATTAATGGTACAAAGAATGAATGAATGTTATAAGATGTTAACGGGGAATTTAGAGTGATGTTAGGGGGGGGGGGAGGGGCCAAATGAGCTTCCACCTTCACATGGTTGGCCCTGTTAAGTAGAGAATATTAAACTATTCTCGAAACCAAGTGAAGCTCAACAAGATAACACACTTTTCAATATATCATTATGTTGCACAATTAATCTTATTGAATATTGAATCTTAATTGCAGGGTCCAACAGAGCCAACATGAACAACAACACCACAAGTTGCTGGGTATAATGAACTCCCATATTGTCTTGTCTGTACACGAACAATATGAGTTGCTTCTTGTGTTGATATCCAAGGTAGGACTGCAAAAGTTATGAATATGCCTCATCCTTGTAAGTTTTTTTATTACTTGTAAGTAATGAATATGCCTCATCCTTGTAAGTTTTTTTATTACTTGTAAGTAATGAATATGCCTCATCCTTGTAAGTTTTTTTATTACTTGTAAGTCATGAATATTGCTCTTTAGTTGATTAAAATTAAATGAAAATCTTTAATGAATATACATAACTATATACATATGCAGGCGCACCATGGTTGAGATGGTCCAACTCCCTAGTCTCACTCTACGACTAAGCTCATACCATATCTAAATCAAAGACATCTCAAATACATCATCGATGGAAAGCTACAAAATGCCATTTTCATACATAAGCAAGACATACACAATTGGGCACAATCACCAAGAGAATGGTAAAAAGTGTTAGATTTTAGTAATCGGATTTGCAATTGCTTAACATATAGGTGCAGAAGTAGATAATGTACAGTAACAGAAATAAAGCACATAAATAGAGATGCACACAACACAAGACTACCCTGGGAAAACCTCCCCCTTGGAGGAAAAACCCAGCAACAATAGATCTTCAGATCTGATTATAATAGACAGAAATTATAGTTACAAGTCTGACCCAGCTAAGGCACAATAGCAGCAGATGACAATAGATAGAAACCGACTTATCTCAGTCCTTCTGATGCAAGGAAATCACAAGACAATGAATTCGCTTTCCTTCGATGATGGTTCACTGTGCTTCTCTTATGATATGTTGCGCTGCCCATCAATGATGTTCACTGTCTTCATATAATAGATGCACAGCAAATGGATTTCACCCAACAGATGTAATTCGCACCATACAATGACAATTCATTGACTCCTAATCGAGTTTGCAGACCTTCAAGGATAATTTGCACAGCTAGAGATTTCGCACCTAGAGCAGATCTGAATCGCACTTTTGGAGCAGAGGTATTTTTTTGTGAACTTGCTTGAATAGTTTGCTTCCAAAATGAATCTGTATTTATACAAGGTAGAGGGAATGCATATAGGGTCGGCCCAATACATTTTGGCGCCTAAACTCACTTTAATTCACACGCCACATAATGAGGATAGGTCCACATGTTAGCCCACACGTTTGGTAAATAGGTCCATGCGTTTTGAACATTATATGTTAGGAATATAAGGGAAGTAGGGCCCAACCCTATAATGATCCGAACAACATTGGAATATGGCCCAACCCTATTTTTTTTACATATTAGATTGAGATAGGGCCCAACCCTATTTAATCCTAATGGATTCGAATGTTGCCTTTGGCAATTCGAATCCATTATAAATATTTTCCAAACTAGTTACTGTAGTCACACAAATCTGTCCAGCTTAATTAAATAAATAATTGCTATTTATTTGATTAAAAATCCACTAGCCATCAGTTAATTAATTAATATTTAATTAATTCATCTTCAAACATTGTCCTATTAATTAAATAAATTATTCAATTTATTTTAATTAATTAATTCAACCAAAATCACAAATCAATTAAATGAATAAATCATATTTATTTCATTTAATTCCCCTATTCCTCTTTTAAATAAATTAAAATCAAACATTTATTTAAATCATTATCCCCCCCACTTGCATTTTCATACAAATGCAACTTGCACACACAAATTGAAATAAATTAATTTTATTTTAATAAAATCCTATTTTCCCTCACCCACCAAATCCACTTGCATTCCTAAACCCCCTTCTAGATTCTTCTAACCCCTTCCTAATTAGCCTAATCCATTCCCTAATTATTGTCACATTCCTAAGCAACTTTAAGTCACTTCTCAAAGACTCCAGAGTCTTTGAAAAACATTTAATGCTTTGTGTGTTCAATAATTTAACCTCCAAAGTATTCCAAAACCACTAATGGCTCTTACATGACCATTTATGGCTCTTACATAACCATTTATGGTTATTTCAACGTGCACTCATGTGTCTCCTCAAGCATTTATTGCTTTGACCATGTTTATCCCTTTTGCCTTTACACAAGAGTTTATCCATTGGATAAAAGCTTTATTCTTTGAATAAAGAGTTTATTCATTCAACTAACCTTGACCTTAACTCCCAAGGTCATGTCAAGCATTTAATACTTATTCCCTCTCCTCTCAACCTATCTCACATTGACACTTGTCATCTTGGGATTGGGTTGAAAGCCCTCACATGGATCTCAAATCATTCAATCCTGACCCTTGTTGAGATGACTCAATCTCAACCATCCATTGCTCCATTTTTCCAATAAATAGAGCCCATTTCTTCATAATCCAGATCCTGAAAACTTGTATGCATTTAAGCTATAGGCATTTTGAGAGAGCATTTTAGCATAATTAACTAATATCTTGTCATTTTGGTTAAAATAAATCATTTTAGTATCAATAGCATAGTATTAGCTTTTTATTCACATTTAGAGCAAATACTTCAATCTCAAACCTCCATAAGCATCCATAGTGCAAAAAGTTGCTGAGAGCTACACTATTTTAGAACTTGGAGAGGAGAGGAACAAAGGAGAAGGAGCCAAGAGCATGCTAGGAGGCATTTGGAGATGCCTCATCATATTTATCTTCCTAGTTAGACATTCTCTCATGCTTTTGGTATCTCTTTTGATATGTTTGTGTAGGAAAGTATTTTGTTTATGATTTCTGACACTAACAACTTGGCTTTTCTTCTTGTTTGTGTTTTGTTATCATTGACTAACCTTCCCTTTTTGCAGAGCATCAGTTACAAAACAACAAAAAGTGTGTTTGAGATTGTATCATGGATGCTTTTAAGGATTGTAACATGGATGTAAAAAATCTCTTCATTAATCCTTGACTCATGATTGTTATAATACTTCTTTAGACTTCTCATGTCATTTGTTGCACTTCTTCACTATTTTGGACTAAGTTTCAACTATTTATTTGCCTTGACTTATTACTGTACCTAGCTTTGTCCTATCTTTGTAAGCTTCCTCTTTGAATTGTGGTTGTAGCTTTCATAATACCTTTTTAATGTTGCACTATTTGTAAGGAAGAAACTCCTAATGTATGTTGCAAATTGTCTTTGTACATTAAGCTTGCTACTTTCTCAACTTTTGATAAACCATGACGATATTCTGTTACTTTTCATCGAATACACTGTCTTACCTTATTCATAAGAAAATTGAATACTGCATTCATATCTTGTGCATAGTATGGTTGAGTAGCAACCTCAGAGCATTCACTATAGAATATGATTTTTAGCCCACGAGGGCATAATAGCCGAGTAGTGCAGCTATTCTATAGTGAATATGATTTCTCTCCCTATTCCAAACTATGTGGAGGCTTGATACAAAAAGTTTCAGTTGAAAAGTTAAATGAATTGTAACCTCTGAACCTTTATCTCTTCCCTCAAAAATGAAACTTGCCATTTGAATTCCTTTCTCATATTGATTAGCTTAATAATATTTGTTCAATGTTTTTTATCATTAAAAGATTACCATCCTTTTAGATAAATTAGTTAGATTCTTATTATGTTGAAGAACATTTAGTTGGTTTTCTCCTTCAACTGAAGTAGTTATGTTTTATTTTGAAATGCTCAAATTTTTATCTTAATATAGATCACATTTTATTTTCTTTAAGTATAGATTTAATGGAATATTACATATGGTATCAGAGCAACCAAGTTCGACATTGAACCTCGGGCTTTCCACCTATAAACAAAACTATATACATATGCAGGCGCACCATGGTTGAGATAATATTCAGGCGCACTATATACAAATCTATATTCGCAAATAAATTTTTTATTCAAATCCACAATATGAAACACAAAGTTTTACTGGAAGAACACAAGTAACCTTATCTCCTTTAGATAATATCACAAGAAACTGCCTACATAAAGATGTAGTAATCCACAACATATACACAAAGGAAAGACGACTGATTATATTATGTATGTTCACAAAATGGTACAATAGTAAGCCTGAGGCTATATTCTAATTCTTCTCTAATGATCCTTATTGTTACAAAAGTTCCCTCATTTATATGAGGGTATACATTGTCACCAAGCATCGTGGCTTTTCAGCACATAACTATTAATTAGCACTTTTGTTAACAAACTGGAAGATAAACAAGTTCAACATTCCTATGTGTTGAATGTACTTATCATCTTTATACATTAGAATGTCATTGTTTAGTGTCCTCATGCCACTTTCTGTCTGGAAATGATTGGATAGAATATGGTTAACACAAAGTGACAATTCTTTGTCCCGATCCAACTCTGCTACTGCTCGATTCTTATCATCACTGAACTCTTGTTTCCACTGTTCCAACTATACTAACTCACCATTACTATAAAAAGAGGGCACCCTAGGGGTATTCCCATTGTCTAGCCTCTGAAGCTCTTTCCTTAATTGATTTGCCAATTCATCATGGGACTTCAAGTAAGCCTCGGCTTCAATTTTCTCACCTGGATTCATTAGTCTGTTGTCATTCATCATGCATTCCAACCAAGACCTAATCCTTTCATGCTCTTTCAAAGCTTTGACTATTCCACTGTATGTCTTCCAATAGATTTCTGCAACCTGCACCATACTTTTGAATCTATGCTCAACTACCTCGAGTACTAACTTATCCATCTTTTGTTGTTCCTTTTTTAGTTGCCGAGATGTCTTTTCGGCCCTATCCCTCCAATACATATCGTCTGTCAAGGCATCCATAGCATCTTTGTCAACACCGTATGTCATCCCTGTTTGACTGGTACCTGTATCAATCTAAAGCAATCTTGCTTGCAGCCTCTGTTTTTCTTCATTGGTTTTCTCATATAGGCTTTTGTATGTAAAATTTTCTCGAACCAGAAACTCTATCTGATCTTGGTTCAGTTTAGCGACATCCAAATTTAGTTTGGCAGTTGTTCTAGGGTCAGTCTTTCCAACCTGCTGCACCATCAAATGTCCAAAAGCTTCTTCTATATCAACCAATATAGGTCTTTTATCTTTGGGATAGATAGCCCACTGTAGAAGAGCCTTCTAATCTGGATCATATCCTGATCCTCTAAAGATTTTATCAATCTCTTTTGGCATCATTTGCTTACTTGGGTCCTATTTCTTAAGGAATCCATCAAACAACAAGGCAGAGTTCATGTCCCATCCAGAGTATAATAGCACACCAGCTTCCTTAAGCAACTGTCTTCCCTTCTCAGGTGTCATTTCTCTCATCACAAGATCCATATCCTCTTGTAACTTTTGAAGTTGCTTCTCTTCTTCACTATTTCTCATATTATTCCTAATTTGAGATCCCTTATGTTGATAGAGGAATGCGGTGAACTCCTTGGAAGCAATGAAATCACTATCAACAATGAAATCCTCATGCTCTGGGAATCTGATGTCAGCCACTTCTAAGACATTCAGTTGTCCTGTTGCCAAGTCTATCGATGTATCCTCTGCATAACCAGGGGGGTAATCCTCTCGAGGAGTGAATGGAACGATGCCAGATGTGGAAGCAAGAGACATATGAGCCAAAGGCTCTTTATTCCTAATAGTATCAATGTAATCCCTAAAAACACGAGGCGGGACTCCCTAAAGTATTTCCAATTCATGCTCCATAAGTTTGTTGGCCAACTCCAAGGGGTCTTCAATCTTTTGTAGCACGTTCTCATCCATTTTCCTTCTAAAAATCTTCCATTTATAAGCCTGCATTGCTTTCTCAAACTTTATTCGCTTCACTCTGGCCTCTTCTCTGCCAATGTTCTTAATGATGTCATCCGATAGGTAAGCTTTATGCTCTCCAGCCTTCAACTTTTGTGATTACTGGGCTATCCTTATGTTTCCTTCAAGATCGAAATTGGGCCTTGGATCCCCCATACCCATGTCATAATAATCCAATTTTGTCTGCAACAGGCCATAACTCTTTGAACTTTTCACAATAAAATCTGAAAATACTAACAACCCAAGTACAATTAATTGTTTCCCATGGCTTGTCAGATGTTCTGTACTCACTATTGACAGTTGCCTCACAATTTCTAGACAAGCCACTCTGTTAGGGACTGTAAGTGGTAGTAAGTATGGTCTCCCTTCGAACCCGTATACCCTGACTTGTGTGCAGTCTAAAAAACAACACCAATCTCCCCAATTGTGTTCAATTGAGGGATCTTCAACGAAATCTTTTGGTCTTAGGAATCTTTGAACCTCTAGTGCAAGGGCATGATCACACGGGCATCCCAACAGTCTATATAATGGCTTGACAAAGAACTCCTCAAAATGCCAATATTGATTATTCATATACCTCTGGTCCCATGAAGAAACCCATAGTTGCACTGGTTTTCTCATCCCAGCATTGTCATATGTCCTGAGACATAACTCTTTTGGCCATAACCCTTCATCTTGGCCCACATACAATAGCATATGCATAAGTAAGGAATAATGCTTGAAATGAGAATTGATGAAATCCCCCTTTAACTTTTCTAACCCATGATTCAAAACCTCAACCAAATAAGCAGAAAAATCAAAGAAGCGGGGGTCCTTAGACTGCAAATCGGCACAAATGATCATGGCTGCAATATCCATCAAAGGACGGGCTTTTATCCCTAGCACTTGGGCAACACAATAATAGGTATACTTTAAATATGGATGGAAAGAGTTGACATCATAGGGAGCTTTGTCATCCTGACCTAGTGGCACTAAGGACCCTGATTTCCTAGGTCTATTTATAGGGAGTCTCCACGTTTTGTAAATATGCTCTAGGTTAAAATATTCACTTGTTAACTTCTTGTGGTCAATCAGTTCTTCAAATCCCCAATCCAACTCGAACACGGTGTCAATAAACTCCTTTGTGATTGTAAGAATTGGCTCACCCATGTAGTTATATATGGTCCTAGTTTTAGGGTCATAATTGTTTGCCAATGCCTTCATGAGCTCCACATTCACAAATACATTAGCCACAGCTAACCTTCCTAAGTTCAATCGCCATAAATTGTTGATAGGTTGAGGGGAAACTCTTCTGTTGTACCCATATATGAATAATTCATACCCTCTCATTTCTGTCCATATGTCTCCAAGATCCTCAAACCGGTCCTCCAGGCCTTCCTCATCAGCTCTAATCTTCTTGGACCTCAAATTGGATGATGGCCACTGGTCAATCAGGTCCTGGGCCAAAGAACGCCCTTCCCTTTTCTATCTTTTAGGTTTTTCTTTTGTAGCAATAGGTTCTTTTCCCTTTCTGGTCTTATTAGTTTTAGATGATGATTCCATTTGAATTTAAAAAAGAGGTTTGTGTGCAAACAACTTACTTGGAATTACTGAGCTTTATCTGTGAATTTGCCCAATTCCTGCTTTCAGTTCGTCGCCTGTGAATTCCTTAATGTTGTGTCCTTTGATGTTGATCCATTACTTATGGTGTATTTAATTAGTTAGTAATGGCGGTTTGGACAACGGTCACTCAGGCACACGTTTGAATTTAATGGCGATGTGACCTTCTGTGGGATTTGTTTCTGATTTTTGCAGCAATCAATAATCATTTCGATGAGGATATGTCTTTCAATCATTTGTTTCTTTAGCCCATCGATCTCTTTATTTCTATCAACAATACTTTTGTTTCGAATATTACTTCGATCAAGTATTTTTTCCCTTCATTGAAATATTGTATTCGGTCAGTATGGCTGTCTCCTCATCGAAACATATCTGATATCCATCAGGTCTTATGTCAAAGAAACCTTGGGCTTCGCTGTCCTCCTTTATTTTTCCATTGAAATACTTCTTTCATCGATATCACTATGCCTCGTCGATGAATGAGTCTATTATATCACTATGCCTTTTAACCTCCTCGAAACCTATATCCTCATCGATATCTTTTATCGATGTAGGTTCCTTTTGTCTGATCGATATTATTCTTTCGATGAAAACACTGCTTTCGGTGGGTTCTTTTTATGTTGCACCGATAGTATTATTTCCTCGAGAACTTTTCCCGTCGATGAAGACCCTCTCTTCTTTCTTTGATATCTTTGTTCGATGAAGTTATTATCTTCGGTGAGTCCTTTCTAGAATTCATCGGCGTTTCCTTCATTCGATGGCTCTTTTATATCGATGAGACATCACTGGGTCTCATCGATACCTTTTGAATTCGCATCGATATTATTCTTTCGATGAAAACGCTCCTTTCGGTGGGTCCTTTTTATGTTGCACCAATAGTATTATTTCCTCGAGAACTTTTCCTGTCAATGAAGACCCTCTCCATTTTCTTCGATATTTTTTGTCGATGAAGTTATTATCTTTGGTGAGTCCTTTCTGGAATTCATCAGCGTTTCCTTCCTTCGATGGCTCTTTAATATCAATGAGACATCGCTTGGTCTCATTGATAATAATAATTTTTTTGGATAAAAATAATCATTGTCAGAATTACGACGAACATCTGACGAGGAAGTTGTACGTGCAACGACACTTCATAGTCAGACGGTCGACGATGTCTCCGAATGGACTGACGACACAAGCGTCAGATAAACAAAATCACCCTCGGTGCGAAGTTCCAAATTGTCGTCGGTTTTGTGACGAAATCTACTGATTCTGATGACCTCTTTGACCGTCAGCAGAGTCCATTGGATTGTCGAATTTCCGACGGGCATGGCATCGTCGACTAGTCTGACGCCAAGTTTTCGACGGTTGATTTTGTCGGCACTCAGACGAAAATGCGTCACAATTCCGACAAACGGCCGTCGGAAATCAGGTCTGAATGTACTAGTGAGAAGTAAAGTGTATAAATGTTATAACAAGAATGTATCTTATACAAAGGATGCACAAGGTTGGTAAAAGTGCAAATGTGAAAGTTGATGAAGGAAGACAGAATGAAGAAAAAGTTAAAGAAGATGTTCCTCAAAATGATGAAGTTTGCAAAGAAGATGAAACTGTGGAAGACAATAAGAAGAAGATAGATGGGAAATGGGACCCAAATACACCACCAAGAGCACCATTGAAGACCGTAACCAAATTTATCTAAACGAATCATCTAGAGACCTGATCATTGTGGACAAAAATACAATGATTTAGACAAGGAGGTGAATTACTAGCACATCAAAACATGCAAAACTATGCTTTCTCTCCAAAATGGAACCAAAAGAATTTGTAGAAGCAAGTGAAGATAATAATTGGATAAAGGCTATTAATGAGCAATTGGATATAATCGAGAAGAATAAAACTTGGGAACTTGTCCCAAGACTTAAACAAAAGAATGTCGTTGGCACTAAATAGGTTTTCAAAAACAAATTGAGTGAGGATAGCCAAATCGTAAGGAAAAAAGAAAGGCTTCTATGCAAAGGATATGCTCAAGTTGAAGGGATTTATTTTGTAGAAACCTTTGTCCTATTGCTTGTATGAAATCAATAAGGATTCTTTCAACCCTTTGTAGTTTTAAGAACTTCAAAGTATACTAGATGGATGTGAAGTCACTCTTCCCTAATGGAAGCTTAGAGGAAGAAGTGTATATTGAAAAAACAAAAGGATTTATCCTATCAAAGAATTAGGAATATGTTTGTAGGCTAAATAAGGTCACTTTATGGACTAAAACAAGCTCCGAGGGCTTGATACTCAAGACTAGACATGTACCTTAGGGATAAAGGCTTCGAAAGAGGAATTATGTATGACAATATTTATATCAACAATGAAAGACATGTTTTGTTGATTATTGTGGTCTATGTGGAAGATGCCATTTTTTGAGGTAGTAGTGACAAGATGTGCCACAAATATGCAAAAGTTCAAAATGTGAATTCTTGGTGAGTTTTCATTCCTCCTTGGGTTGTAAATTTTCCAAACCAAGTACATTAAGGAGATGTGGAAGAAATTCAGGACGAAAGATTGCAATTAGTGAGCACTCCCATGGTTATAGGATGCAAATTAAGTAAGGATGATGAATCTCCCAAGGCTAGCCAAACCCTATATAGGTCCATGATTATAATTTTATTATATGTGACAACACAAGACTTGAAATTATGAAAGCAATAGGATTGGTGGCAGTCTTTCACTAAGCACTAAAGGAAACTCGTGCAAGTGGTCAATTTTTTTTTTCAAATATCTAAAGTCCACTATAGATTTTGGATTGTGGAATCCAAGAGGTAAATATTTCACCCTTACAAAATTTACAAATGTGAATTTCAACAATATTGATGACAAAACAAATACTAGAGGAGGAGCACTCTTCCTTGGTAACAATATTTTATCTTGGTTGAGTAAGAAACATGATTTAGCTTCTTTATATACATCAATGGTGGGATACATTGTAAAGGTGTTAAATCTAGGTCTTATGAATGTCATGTGAAGAATTTTTTTGATATCCTTCTCTATCTCCCCTTCACACTCTCTTGGATGACAATATGTTGTAGTTATAACAAGTTTAGCTTGTTTTCTAATTCTATAGCATGTTGAAACCCTTTATCTACTAGTAGCCCGAAATACATGTCACTAAAAAATACACAGTTCTTATCCAATTTTTTATTAATATCAACATAACACATACCTTCCTTTCCTGATAGATACTTTAAGGGAAAAATCAAACAATTTTCTACCCATTTTACTTTGTAAGGAAGTTAAGTAGCAAAACAACTTCCTACACTAACCTTGAGAGGAGGGTAATGAATTTTTTTTTACAGATCATCACAACAGTTACATAAAATATAAATAGATATAATAACATTCAAACCATAACATAGTGATTTACGTGGGGAAAACCCTTTCAGGAGAAAAACCCCACACTCTAAAAGACGCCCAATATATTATTCAGCAAAAAAAATAGATTACAATATACTTGCAGAGAAATCTCTTCACAGGAGTACCACTAATAAGAGATTCAGAGGTAACTCAATAGCCATAAGACTCTTACACAACCTTTATCTCACGCACCTCATATATAGGAGATACAATACAAAAAACCATCAAACGGTATTACAAAGCCATGGGCTAAAACCACCCAATAAGGTGTAGCCGACCTTATCTCCCTTTTAGATGCCCTATGATGTATTAAAACACACATCAACACGTGTCCCTCCCTTTTACAACTCATTTATGTGTCAGATGTATTTTATATTTCCTATTTTAGGCGTACAAACTTCCGGAGGCCATAACTTGTGAACCGTTTGTCCGATTGACAAACCGTTTGAAGCGTCAGAAAGCTTGCAAAGTGCTCTATTTCCATGTAAATGATATGTCCTTTATTCCCACTTTTAAGGGAATTTTAGGGCCTCTAAATTCCTCAAAATCAAATTTAAACATTTCATTGGACCCCTCAACAACAAAAAAAAATAATATCTTCAAAACTAGTTGTGATCTTGCAATGTAACTTTACCAGAATGCTTATCTAGCCAACCATAAGCTTTGGGGATAATTTCACACAATTTAGTGCTCAAATGAAAACTTACTATAAATATTAACCTCGTGTAAATGCAAGGTTGAGACACCATTTTCCCAACTTACTTGGCCTCTATAAAATATTCTCTCCATCTTTTTTTTTGTCTCCACCCATGGAGCTCCATTTAAGATCCCTTTAAGGAAAATCTTCTTTCCATATATTGTGAACTTGATCTTTATAGTTTTGTAGTTTTGTGAGTACTCCCCTAAAGTGCAACCATCATACTTCCAAATCATACCAGTATCTCCCAAATCAATCACATAAAATTCATCACATGCCTTATGGTGTCCTTACGTGATATTGATTTGCTTGACGATTTGGTTACATGAAATGGTTGATTCATTAACTACTAAAATATTGAAGCCTTCAAATTATTTTACCTTGAATCCTATGTTCATCACCAAACCTTTATTGATAATTTTGTGGGTGGCCCCAATGGTCATCCTTTGTCCTACTAGCACTCCACTAACCTTGAAGGGGAAATATTTTGGGGCTCCAAAGAGGGAAATTAGTGCACTATCATTTGTGGATATGTTCTCTTCATACATAGGGCTCAAGGAGAGATAGGTATCCAACTTCTGCAACTATTCTCTGATTGAATAGTCACTCGATCCATCATATGTGGGCATATTAATATTTTCTAATAAATGTTAGATTTCTTTATGGGCTTGCTTCTCATAAATTATTTGTCTCTCTTTGCTTCTTTTCATCATCTCATAACAATTAATAAAATAAATGTCTTGATGGATGGCATACTCTATACCATTATAATGAGCATGACAATTTGCCACTTCCTCTTGTTGGCATATATGTTGTGCTCATTCAATAAGTTCTACGTCATTTATTTCTAGAAATTTGGATTTAAGTATCTTTAAAGATGGTTTAATTCGAGACACTGTTATTTTATTTTGCCACATTTAGATTGGATTTCCCAATAGCCCCTTGTTGGTGCATCTCTTTCAAGGTCCTTACCATCTCTACCATTTTTTCCCTCAAGGATGATTGAAAATTTCTAGCCAACTCTATGTTTTTAGTTTTGAGGACCTTTTTGAAGTGTGCTTATTCATTTTTATCACCCATAGCTACCTCTTTTCTCTTTTCCCTTCACAAGTACTTGATTTCCATTTCACCTTTTTGCATGAACTTGCATCACCGTATCTCATAGGTTAGTAGGAAAGATGCTTTGATACCATTAAAATGTCCCTTTTCGAAAATTTTAATGAAATAATATATTTGAAATACAAACTACAATATCTACCAAATAACAAAAACACAATCTTTACAAAATTATGATCAAACTACAATAATTACTTATACTCAAATAACATAAATAAATGTGCACAAATAATTTAGACTTAAGTAGTAACGTATTGATTATGATTTGATCTCTACAACAAAGGATTATTATGATAGTCACTACATAGCAACATAAAACATTAATCAACAATGCACACATTAAATTACTTAATTTCTTACGAATCCTTAAAGCCCCAATACACTCCTTGAGTGAGAACTAAAGCATTTTCATCCTCTAATTCCAACAAGAAATGACTTTTCACTCATTGATCATAATCTCCTATGGGTTTTCATCCATAGAAGATTGTTGAACACAAGTGACAATTCCTACAATTGCCACTATTTCACTTGCTTTACTGCTACTTTTATTAGACTTATATATTCTAAACTATACTTTTACCTTGTTAATGATATATATGACATGTGAATATATGAATATGCTATGATTATTTTTATGGATGATATAATTTCAATGTGTTATAAATGATGCTAATGTGGATAAATGCTTGTTTTGAGAAACTAACATGTAGGCTTTAAAGGATTTGTAGTCAATCCATAGCCAAAGAAAATCATGCCTTGTTGCTCACGTGGAAGAATTTAGAGGGTTATTAACTTGAACATGGCTATAATGAAGCCATGTTGAATTTGTCTTGCAGAATAAATGCACAAAAGGATTGTAGGAGTCTGTGTGATAATGGAGTTATGTTTCATAAAACCACATGCATGAATTCTTGCACATTCTTGTTTTTCTATTACCATTTTGAATAAAGAGTCCAACTTAGACTGGGACTCATATTAAGTTAGTTGTTGTTTCAGTTTTTCTTTGGAATAATTCATCCTTAGTAATAGGGAGGATTGACAAATGTTCTCAGTAGATTTAGTGAATTAACAGTTCCTTTCTCACAGACTATTATAAAAGTTCAGTTCTATTTGAGTATGAGATCTTCTTCAACACACACATATGTAATCTAGATTATATTTCACCTTAATTTCTAAGTAGGTAAGAATAGTACTGTTACTATTGTTATGTATTCATCAATATGAATTTAGTAGATGATTAGCAACGTTATGAGTTAAAGGATTGTTTGTGATTTGAGGTTACATCTCCTCAAGTAAGGACTACTTGAGGTACTACAATTCTCTCTTAGTTAGCTTCATTGTTTAAAACATTAGTAGATTGCTATTACTTTTATAGATGCATTGTTATGGTTTATTTAGTTTATGTAATCTATTAATGTAGTTGATAGTTAGAGTGCAAGCTACAACCAAGTCATTACGTTGTTTACCCACAACCATTGCTGAGTAAACTTACCAAGTTACACATAACAAGTGATGTACAAGAAGATTTTCTATATCAATACTGTTTATGCTTTCATTAGTTGGTAGTTCCCTTTAAACAAATGATAAACAAATTAAGAGTCCTTTATTTCATATATAATGCCAATGCCATCTAAGTATATACATCCCTAATTGATAATTAAATGAGGATATGGTCGAGGACTTTAGGTTGCTCCATGTGGGATTAGTTGCCTAATCAAGAGAGTGCATTGAGTTGTCTGCACCAATCTTCTATACCAAGTATATGTTAATTAACAACTAATATAAGATACAATAACATAACATGGATCCTATTATTGAAAAGTCCTCATTATTTTATATGCTACCTACACACAAAACATACTAGTCTATCGAGATCAAAATTGGTGTTAAGGCCACAAATTCATACTTTACATTCTAGAGTTTAGGTCAACCTTATAGGCTTGATAACATTTGCAATTGGATGTTCAACATTTTGCTTCCCTCTCATCTTGGCACAAGTTAGACCAAAGCCTTGACTTTCAATCTTAATGTGTTACTAAGTTAGCACCTTCTTTGTGATCTAGCATGGTTTAGGTGGTATCCTTGAATCCCAATCACTGACAACTGTATCGTAGTACTGATTCAATTCCCTCTTTGCATTATGGATGCACCTAATCTAGCTCCAAAACCATGCTATTGTATGACCGATAACTTTTGTGTTATGCAGAGACAAAAATTACAGAATAGGGACATAATAGATATGGGGCTCGACAAAAGCGATGTGGCTGCTATCCCCCTCTATAGTATAACACGAAAGTTATTGGTGTACGACAAGCTATTTTTGGAGCCATAATCGCTACAGGCTTGCATTATAGCATGAGTCAAATGGTATTACCAAACCTTGATTGTTAGCATTTGTTTGGAAGGCATCAAGAATCAACCTTGATCCGTGATCTCTGATGACTTCGAAGTGTGACCCTAATAGCAATCCCAACCTTTAATCACTAATGTCTTCTTGGTATGGTTTAAGGGATAACTGTAACCTTGAATATTAAAAAGGGGACATGACACCATACATATCCCAAAGTTTCATATTAAGGTCACAAGGGCACTTAGTACCATTAGTGGCCACTTGTGTATCAATATCACATCTACAACCAATTTCTCTAAGGATATGTTCAATCTTTATGTGTCACAAAAATCTCTTATAATATGATGATAGTTTAGGAAATAGGCCATATACATGGGGCAAAACATTAAGCCACCTACATTGTGTTAGGATTCAATCTTACCAAGACTTAAAGTTCCATCTATCTAACTTGATTATAGTAGGATGCCTTTTGATACCCATGATAAAATCCTTAGCTTTAGTCACACAATAGACCAATTGAGTGACTAAATACAACAAAAGCATAAGATCACCCCCAAGATTACATAATCATGGAATCCCTTAGCTATGTATGATTTGGTACTTTATTCTTAATGTGATTATAAGTGCTAGTTGCTAAAAAACAACAAATTGGATTCGATCTTAGTTCTTATAGATGCTAATTTCAGCTCATAGAATTGAAGTATAAGTTTTACATCAATATGGTCGCACCACTATAAAATAAAGGAAAAATTATGTACTTCGAAAAAATGACACCTAAAAATGTTGGCGTAGGAGTAAAAATGGAGCTCCAAAAGTTCTTAAAATGAGAATAGTTTGACAATATCTGTGAGAAAATTCAATTTCTAAAAAAACTAAGCACAAAATAAAAATTCAATTACGACACTATGAAGAGGAAATTTTTTTTCCAACTAAAAAAATTGCTTGAAAAAAAGAGGTGTTGAGTCCAAGCTATGAGCATATGAAGTTGAATTCCAAAAATTAGAAAACAAATAGAGAGGGGTGGTTGGATGGGTAGAAGATCCTATTAATATCATCATTGACACAATAGTGATACCAATAGTTGAATGCTTTTTTTTCATCCACCACCTATAACATTCTCTACGCATTAAAAGTGACATAATATACTTTCCTCCAACATAATATTCCCCAACATTGAAAACATCTTATGTAGGGAATCTTTCTATGAAATATGTTTTAGGAATATACAATATTTTTTTTGTTGTTGGTTGCTTGCTAATTTTTTTGGATGCCAATATGTTCTTCGTAAAGAAAAATATTTTGGTTATCGATGGGAGTTTGTGGGGCGAGCTTGCCTTGTGTGGCCCACTACAAATGTGTCATATAGGGCTCACTAGGTTAGGAGGTACCTATCCTCTACATAACTATTTGTGCAGAGTTGTGTGTGCAATACTATAGAGATTTGTTATTTTTTTATGTTTTTAAATTTAAATTTTAAAATTTAAAAAAAATAAAAAATAAAAATATTTTTCTTGATCTATACCCTTTCTTTTAGACCTCCACAATAATGAGCCACACAACTATACAAATAATATTAATGTTAGAGGGACAACAATTTGTTTTGAGGCATTATATGGAGTGCTTGCATTTTGATGATTTGACAATCAATCTTAGGGATCTTGGTCCTTTTGGATGTGATGACAGGCTTTGTTTTGACCTAAAATGCCCCAAAATTATAGCTACCTTCTAGATTTGACAACAACCTCTTAGATTCAAACTCTGAAAAACTAACTTTCTCAAACCCTCTAAGCTCAATGGTAAGCTTAGATTTGCACTAACAAACTCTAAAATAAACCCGTGATACAAAGTGACAAAGAGAAACCCCACAAATTTTTTTATTTCTACCAAGTTTTTTTTCTTCATTCGATTCTCTAGATCATCATTTGATACAAGAGAAGAGCATACTCAACTTTTCAAGATCCGCCAAGATTTTCAACATAGATCTCTTAATTAAGGCTAACAAGAAGTAATCCCACAAGCTTCAATACCATGTAAAAGTTGATATAAAATTCTCTATACCATGAAAGATTTATTTGAAGATTGTGACCACCCAAGATCTAGGAACTTCTATGAAAGTTGTGCATGAGAGACCAACTATGAGAGAATAATACTATTCTATCAAATGATGGAAATTATAGATTACTTGTAATTGAATGAGATTACAAAGGGAACCTCTTGATTATATAGGCCAAGATCAACATAGAATTACATAAGATTATGACACGTGTCTCAATCTTATGATGAGAGACATAAAGTGATAACTATCTTACATACACCCCAAGTAAACTTAAGTAACAAGTATGAATAGGTGAATAGGACCTGGGTGATGAACTAGCTAGGTAGAACACCCCTTTCACTCCAAGAGTTTTTCCTTGAGTCATTATGATTTGTAGTGTCGTGGCTCTATATAATGACTTGTTATAGTATATTCTTTATTGTTTTCTTATGACTCATTATTGAGTAGATTAGAATATGTACTTGTAGCAACAAAAGTTGTTTGTATTTGAAAATGATTTGTCAATGCTTTAAACTTTCCTAATGGACTCAAATGAATATCTCATTTAAAAAAAATGAGATTCTTATTTCTCTAAATGATTGATATGAGTATGGACTTGTTCTTTGTGACTATGGACATGATCTTGCACATAAATCTAAATTTATGACATACTTATTTGATTTGATACAATATAAATTGTTGAAGCTCTATATCCCTGATTATAAATGTCTCATTGGACATAAGGTTTAGTGGTGTTTATATTTACACCTTTGGGGAATTTATTGGATTGAAAGGTTCACATTTGTCTTAAGTTAGACTCCTAAATGGACCAACTTTACGGTAGCAGGTAAATATTCAAAGACAAATGCAAGCATGCAATATACGTTAGATGGTGTTGCAAGTACATAAACACATAATAGATTCCCCTTTAAGCTCTTAGATCTAGATATTTTTTTCTTATTGCTAGGTGTTCTCCAATAGTCTAACACAATTTCAAATGAATGTGTGGATCTCCTTCAAATACAATAACTAAGTGCATGCTATCAAGTGCAAAAATTAAGATAAAGTATGCAATGTTAATTCACAATGGCTAGTGAAATAGTTGATAAAGAAATATTTGGATTTCACGTTTTAAAGTTCTATGATCAAATAAATTAGGATTTGAATCACACTTGTGTGAAGAACAATAAATCCAAGTGTGTGCATGTAAAATTCATCTTATAAAATATCAATTAGAATCAAAGGGAAATCACGAATCCCTATCTAATCAAATAATTCTAACAAACAGACAATGAAATAACACAATCAAGCAAAATAGCTATAAATGAAATCAATTAAAGACTCCCTATTCCATGACTTTGTATAACTTCCAGTGCTCTTCTCTTCTCTGTGGTATGATGACTCTCAGATATTGCACTGACAACCTGCAAGTGACACAAAGATTCAAAGTTCGTGATTTAGAGTAAATTGTCCAGGATTGAGGAGGAGGAGGATTGAAAATGGAGATTGAATGCTCAATTTATAGATTTTTGGATGAGATTGATTGAAAGGTGGAACAGATTGATCAAGAGGTGGAACTTAGGTGAGCTCTTATGTTGATTGATAGTTGAACTGCTGACTTGGAGGTGAAACAGAATAGATTGAATAGATTAAAGAAGTCAACTGATTGAGAAAAAGCTAACTGAAAGAAGAAAAATAATGATTGGAAGAAATAAAGAAGATGACAAAGAGAACTAGAAGATGAAAATAAAGACTAGAGAGATAAATGATTTAATTAATTAATTTAGCATGTGCTTGCACTTTAACTTAGATTTTCAATTTAATCTATGCATGAGATTTTAATTCAAATAATTGAATTTATTTAAATTCAATTTAGTATTTGAATATATTTAGAACTTGACTTTGATTTTCAATTTGGTTTTTGAAATCATGCACATGTAATTGAATTTGGAGGAAATTAGAAGAAATAAGAAATTAAATGAAATTAAAATTTGGAGAACTAGAAGAATTAATTAGTTAATTAAATAATTTAAAGAAACTATTTAATTATTTAGGAATGAAACTTAATTAAACAATAAAAGATATTTAATTTAAAAGATTAAATCATAATTAATTTAATAATAAATATTTAATTAATATTTAGAAAAGGGTTAATGATTAGATGATTAGAGATAGAAATTAAGAATAGAATTATTTAAATAATAAAGATTATTTAATTGAGGAATTAATCAAGAATTAATTAAATAATAAATATTTAATTAACATTAGAAAATGGTTAAAATGATTAAATGATGATAGAATCGAAAAAAGAATAATTATTAAGATGATGAGGAAATATGAAATTAGAAGAATGAGACTAATTAACTTAATTAAATAATTAAATAATTATTTAATCGATTAGAGGAATAATTAGTACATGATCAATGAGACATTTTTAGGTGTCTATACCAAAATCAAAGATATATAACAAAAAATATATTAAAAAAATATAATACAAATTTTTACCTTTTTTACCCCAAAAAAATCCAAATAAATATATTAATTATCTATTCATAATTTATTTACAACCATTACACATTACTCTTCTATAATTTTTTTCTTTCTTTTAACTCATTCATTTTTATATAAGCAATATTTTAAATTTATCGAGATTCAACCCTGTGTCACGGTCAATTCATACAAAATACAAGGCACTTAAATTTGAACTCTGTGGTCTTCCAATACTGAGCGGACTGAAACCCATCGGCAAATATATTTAATTATTAACTAAGATTCGTGCATCTATTATTTTCAATTTAATTAACCTTTAAATATCTTATCCTTAGCATTAAGAGACTGCAGATTATCACTCGCATCGAGCAGGGATTTGTGCTTCATGACACATGCAATGAGACACCTAAACATTATTCGCAGTTCGCCATCTTTACATCCATTCCCTTCAATTTATCACTCACATCATTTAATCACTAACAGTTTCTCAATATTTCTAAATCCACAAACAACTTTAGCTCTTAACAAGAGATTTTCAAAAAAATCTTCCACATTTCAAATTTGTGATACGTTTAAACAGCGGCAATGGACCAGATTAAACAACGGTATCCTTAGTGCAAGGCAGAAGGCTTCTTTTTCTGTAAAAGCAGAGGCAGAAAATGTAGGCGCAAAATCCCCCGAGGTAAGCTTTTAATTTAAATTAAACTAAAGTTTAGGCAACAAATCGACACATGTTTCATTTGATGCCCTAGCACAACATTTGGGATTTAAGTCGAGTCCTCAGATAATTTTAGTCGCTAATATTTGCCCTAATTATTTTTAATTTTTTTCCCCAAAAATACTTGCAGTTCGCATTTTTTCTTCTCCCAATCTGAAGACAAAGATTTGCCTCATTTATATAGAGTTAATTTCTGAGTAAGAAAGATGAATTACGTTCCCAACCCATGCCAATTTTGTTTAAGTTACAGTCAAAGTAGTCACAGTACAGAAAGCCTAGACAAATATTTTTTTAATTTTTAATTGCCGTCTGTGGGAGATATGCACCCGATCATATGTTACAGAATTTCTGTTCTTTGAACTAGGGAGGAAGACATAATCTCGTGATATACATTACAATCATACAAGTTAAGTAGTTCCTCTATTTTTGTTCACAAACCGGGGGCAGGAGAACACCTCACTCTTACTGGGCTGCGTGTTACTGCTGTACGCCAGGCACAAATCCTAAACTAGTCACCATTATTAGCATAATCGGTAATTATAACTTGGTAATTTTTGCAGCCAAGTAAACTACCCATTAACTTGCTTAGCTGAGTTTTGTCGAGTCGCGAGTTTTCGAACTATGCACGAATTATCAAACCAAGACAATCTTACAAAGTCTAATTAATTTAGGTCAGTGTTACTGCAACGCCTCAGGCATGAACGCCACAATAGTTATCATTTTTATCATAATTGGCAATCATAACCTAGTCGAAGAAAACTTAAACCAAGACTGTCTTACAAGGCTTAGTGAATTTGTTCCGAGTAAACACACTTATTCATTGGTCGTTAGAGTTGGCTTTGGCCTAAAGATGCTAGAAGTCCTCTTATTTCGTGAAAATGTTAATGAAACCCAGGAATATTTGTAGATTAACTCTGATTAAAAATTTCGATAGCAATACAAATTGTCAAGGTTTCTAGGTTTTTAAAATAATAGGTTTCCTTAAGTTTGTAGGTCCCAAGTTATGGAAGTTTGGCCTAAAGTTTCTTTGAAAGTGCGTAAGTCTAATTTGTGTTTTCCTCTTTTATCTGGTAAGGTAAGCGTGGACGTTGACAGTTCGGCTTCAATTGTTGATGGGCTAATTGATTTCTTGAACGAGTCTTGGACACAATTTCATGCCACAGGTATGATGACTACTTGGTGGCAAGTTACAAATGCTAGTACAGAAATGTTTTGCTAAAATTTAAATATTTTTTAATCCATTTCTTTACGTCTTCTTGTGAATAGCATTATTTTCTTGTATATTTCGTGTGCCTACAAAATGTTTTGGTGAGATCACTAAAATTTCATGTAATATGTTAACAGCGAATTTTTACATGTGTCGGTTTCACTTGGTATGTCTAAACAATTGAGCTAAGTTGGAAAACTCGGACTCGCTGCAGACTTGGCAGCCCAAAAATTGGACTCGGACTTGGATTCGGCAAAAAAGAAAACCATAGTTTTACAAAAAATAAAAAATAAGTTAATGCATTTAGAGAACATAAGAGCCATAATCGAAACATTACACATTCCATATGATCTCCAAACACTCAATATTTGAAATTTCATCATTCATACTCATAGTTTCAAACTTTAAAATGTATAACAGCAGGATAAGTTTATAAATGTTTATATTGAGCAAAAAAAAGTTATAAATGTTTACAAAATTACATATAATGATATGTCCAAATGTGAAAAACAACAAACTACAGACCTGTTTTAAGCAATAACAAATGTCAGGAGTGAGGAAAAGTGAAAAAAAAATCTAGTTTTATCCTTGACTGGGGGGCATTCTCAGCTGGCTTCAAGATTCCTTCATTAAGACTCACAAGTCCCTATGCCAGACTCATGCAGGTCCTTAGCACAGACTCGGGAGTCTTTGGCTCGGACTCTCCTAAACTCGGCTCGCGAGTCCATGGCGAGTTGACTTGGCCCGCCAATGGACTCGTGAGTCTTGGTGTGTCTAAGGCAAGTCCGCCGAGTCCTCAAACTATGCGATTGAGTTCTTGGTTTGTGCTGGATCCATGCTTTGGCATTGTCTAGTCTTTGTTCAAGAGTAATGTGATCATCATAATTTTCTTGAAAATATTAGATGTCAACTACTGTGATTTGAAATTTGGCAACAATGATTCACAATAGATACCATGATTTGAAAAAAAAAAAAAGGCTACTTTGGGATGTTTTGCTTGGTTGAAAACTAGAAATGCTGACCTTGCAAGTTATCTAGATGTTGAAGGACATTTGACATATAGCCCATTAACCTGGCAAGATTTCTGGATATGACTATATAATTTTTCTTTTATCATCAATGTTTCAGATCATCCTCCATGATCCATCCTCAAGATGAGATAGCTAGAGAAGAGAGAAATCTTGCCAAACTGGTATTATGGACTGTGGAAATTTCATGTTTTTAATATAGCCCATTGGCATGAAAGGAGTTTCAAGTAGGACCAATGCAGATGTTGTGACTATTACCAAGCTAGTTTCAGATCATATTGATGATTTTTATTGATAAATTAATTATCATGGAATATATAAAAATTCCTTTAAATCAAATTGTATGTTGAACTGTTTCATGTAAGTGGGGATCTATAGGGCTTTTAAGATCATGAATCTGGTGTTGTGGAGAAAATTATAGTTCATGAAATTATGGTATTGCTACATTCATTAATGATTGCATGGAGTAATACATCATTGGCTCAAGCCAATATGATATTCTTATAATTAATATTAATTAATAATAAATATGTTTCTGAATAAAGCAAGTTACCAGCCATTGAAATACTCCAGGGCAATTGGAGTTTCAGTTTCTAGAATCCCATGCTATCATGACAGTTATATTTTTTGAACAGGAGTGAAAAGATGCCAAAATTGTAAAATATTCAGCAGTAACGTCCATTTGGATTTATATAATTTTCATTTTATAAACAATAATTCAAAATCATAAAGTGATTTCAAGGGTGCTTATGTTTATTTAACTCCCTGTTCACTTAACTTACTTCGTGGGTAGGGGTTTAAACTCAATCAAGTTAAATAGCCTTCGCTTCCCACCTTAAAATGGGTTTTCTGCACACTTCTAAATTTTAAGCAAGAAGACAGAAAACATGGCATTTCTAATGTGCTCATATACGACAAGTGGCACATTTTAGTTTGATATGGGGGAGAAACAGATAAAAAAATGGTGAGTTTACATGGCAATAGGGGTAATATGCTTTGAGAAATCTTCAAGAGCTAGAATGAGCACTTATAAAAGGAGCATTTGGATGATGAGAGAAAGTTATTATGGAGGGAGAAAATTTCTGAGGCCTCAGGCAAGTGATTGCTGTTGAAAATTCCAGGAGAATTGACAATTGAAGCATCAAGATTGCAATTGCCAAATGAAAAATTGGCAATAGTATTGCTGTTGCTATACTTGTTGTAGATGACTGTGAAGAGCTTATCATAACAATGGATTCTCCTAAAGAAGACAAGGCATCCAAGGATTATCTTGAAAGATTTCCGTTCCATCTGTGTTGATCTAAAATCTTTGGAGATAACTTGAAAAATGTTTTGGGAAAGGGTGAAAGGTGATGTTTAAATTGAAAACATTTGTCATCTTGATGGACATGTGGAGTATGAACTTTGGACAAATAACTCTTGAGTGTGGAGTTAAACATGATGATCATACGTGTAATAGATGGTTATATTGTTTGCATTTTTTATTATGCCATTCAAAAAAGATCAGGTAGAACACGCATCATGAATGGTTGGATTTTTGACAAGGAGAGAGGGGCCAATTATTGGGCACAAACTGACTTTTTCTTGATATCTTATAAAAGGGTAGATTTGATGAAGCATCTTGTTTAGTTTCAGATGATAGAGACATCTAATGAACAAGTGAGAGATCTTCATGGGACAAATACTTCAAACAATGCAATGTCACCTATTTAGTTATATTTTAAATTATCTTAAATTTTCCCAAATCTGAAACAGGTAATTAAGTTTTAAGGGAGTACCTTTGTATACTGTTTTCCTGCAACACAGAATTAGAGAATATATATGAAGTAATACTTATAAACTGAAACATATGCTAAAGAATTAAGATGAGTGATATAAATTTTTAATGTATTAATTACCATTAGTATTATATTCATTAGATAAAATCAGATTGTAGGTTAGTTGCCATTCTTTACTATCCAATCCTTAGTGCACTAGGGTACGCCAGCTGGATAGGGTGTCCAAGAGACCCTCCACCCTAGGCCCAAGAGCAGATGCTACATCCCCCTTGGCTCCATGTGGCAGGTGTTAAGAATCCGTCATGAAGTGGCGTACCCAGTGAGGTGTCCTATCGCCGTTCCCCCTCATCACAACCACCTCCCCTCTTAAGCCCAAGAGCAGATGCTTCATCCCTCTTGGCTCCATGTGGCAGGGATTAGGCATCCATCATGGAGTGGCGTACCTAAGAGAGGGTCCCATATTAAGCAGTAATATGCAGTTGATATGATTAATCATTTAAACAATCTCATATGGATTATAAGTTCCATTGTAGAGTTATATCAGTTTACTGTTAGTATCATCATATTTATTACAACCTTAATTATCAATGTTAGCTTAGATTACTGTGTTATATCAGATTCTGTAATGATCTTTAGATTACACTTATTATCAGCTTTATAATAAACTAGATTCATTCCATTATATTATATTATCATATTTTAATGTTGACAGCGTTATAGAGTTCATCTTCATCACACTCGTATTCCTCATTATGACATTATATTTGATTATGTTCATTAACTGATTTCAGTATTAAATTATATTTACTGATCATTCATCAGATGATCGATTGCATTATTGAACCATATTTATTGTGAATTATCATTCACCAGATGATTGTTTGCATTATCAGATTGTAGTAATTGTGTCATTGTGCTCATATATTTGCAGGTAAAACTAGGGTAATGCAGAGTCTGTACCTTGCTGAGTGTCCTGTGTGCAGGTCTGATGGAGCAGCTTCCTTGTCGATCCTTTTTCCTTTTTTCCTTCCTATCTTGCTGGCAGTCTGAATTGTCTTCCTCTATCTTTTATATATGAAATTAAGTATGACACCAAGAACAAAGATGCTACTGCCTGTAACTTAATAACCCTTCTGATCTGATCCAATCCATGGTCATGTTGCTGGATGCTTTGATTCCTTTTATTTATATCCCTCAATGTGAGGGAGAGGTCACACCTCTTCATCATGCATGCCCTTTGGCAAGAGACACACCCTTTCACCATTAGCACCTTTTGAAAGAGTGCAACTCTTCATTATTTCTGCCCTTTGAAATGGACATAACCTTTCATAATCAGGTCTGCACTTCTTATTTAAATCAGATTAGCACTTCTCATTTCCAAATTATCCCCCACTCAAATAAGGTTCTCTTCTCCCTTTTATATCTTATTGTTGAGGGAGTCACAACTTTTCCTTCCATGTCTTTTGACCATTCATTAACTTAATTAAATTTTAATTAATTATATTTAATTATATTCTTTTATATTTTAATTTAATTTTTAATATTTAAAATTTATTATTATTATTTATTACTAAGTTCTATTTTAAAGTGGGGACATTACAAACAAATTAGACATTTTATATTTGAAATAATTCATGTAATGGGTTTAATGTATTGGATGCTAGTCTTTTATAAATTAAATCAATATTTGATGTCTTAGGATTGATGAGTTCTTGTTGAAAGAATCACGTGACTAGCTCTACTACTTTAAATGACCATAGGAGTTGTACTCATAGTGTATAATGATGCATGTACAAGAGACACATTGTGTACCTAATGCATTATTTGTAGCTGCTTGTATATGTTGGATCTAGCCAAAACCAAGATGATGGATAAACCCAAAATTTTTGAAGATTTGTTGGTGTTGGAAATAAGCCACACCCGGACCGACGATGGACTGCTCCAAGAGGGGCCAGTAGCTCAGTGGTAGAGCACTCCAGCAGCGTATGGAAGGTCCTAGGTTCGAGTCCTAGCTGGTCCATGTCTCAACATGGTATCAGAGCCAGGTCCAGGCTAGGAGGCCCAAGCACAAGAGAGGTGTGGCTTAAGGGGGGGTGTTGGTGTTGGAAATAAGCCACACCCGGACCGACGATGGACTGGTCCAAGAGGGGCCAGTAGCTCAGTGGTAGAGCACTCCAACAGCGTATGGAAGGTCCTAGGTTCGAGTCCTAGCTGGTCCATGTCTCAACAAGATTGACTGTAAAAGGCAAACATGCTAATTCCAACATATATTGATATGATAACCATTTATTTCAACCAAATTGTTTATATCAATGGTGTAAGAAGGATTGAATATTAGGGTTATTATCAATGATAATAGATCTCTTTGTAGATTGCACCATGATTGCCAAGGTTTCGCCCTATTATCAAGGAGCTATAGCTATTTGTAAAGGCCAACTATTGTGATTGAAGGGTTTCAATGTTAATGTGGGATTCAGCAAAAGCACATACCTTTATTCATGCCATTGTAGATAAATTTTTAGGTTCAATTATTGCTTCTTACTCCAACAATCTTCAATACTAATGCTTATGAATTTTGTGTTGGATGTGAATGTGGGATCCTACAAAAGAACACATCTTTATTCATGCCATCATTGATAAATCTTTATATTCATCTAGGGAGATTGAATGTCTTCTTAGTGCAAGGATCTTCAATAGTAATGCTTATGAATGTTGTGTTGGATGTGAATGTGGGATTTTGCAAAAGCACTTGTTTTTATTTATGTCATCATAGATAAAGTTTTAAATTCAATTACAAAGAGATTTAGAGTGAATGGATTCTTACTTCTTGGATCTTCAATTCTAATGTTTGGATTGCTCCACTCCAATGTGCTTGATTAGATGTTTACCTTGGTAGTGATGAATGGATGCATCTTGGTTATTGAAATTGAGAAATGGAATGTCTTTTGGGAATTTGGTGCTATGAAAATTGTAGGATTAGATATTTCTTATAATGAAATTAAGAAGTTCTAGGATGAGATTGCAAAAATCGACCTTTAATATATATTATTGGAGTGTCCCTGTGCGTGGCTCTTTCCTCTTTTCCCGTGCATGGCTCTTTCCTCTGTTCTTGCTCGCACCTGTCTGGTTCGTGTTCGTTTTTAGGCTGTAAAACACCCCATGCGAATTGCATTTTCGTCCGTTGCTCGTGGTTGCACGAAGTCCTTTCTGTTCGCGATTTCTGTTTTTGATATCTGCAAAGTTGCGATTCTCTGCGACTTTCAGCTTTGTGATCTGTGCTTGCAATGGCGACAGTTCTACCTGCAATTTTTTATTTTCGTGGCGCGACTCTGTGTTTTCTTTGTCCACCGTGTTTGTATCTTAGCGCTTTTTTGCAAAATTGCAATTATCAGATTGTCTTTCAGCAATGCGTTTGTATACTCGCGCGGATTTTCTCCAAAATCGAGGGTTTTTTGTTTGTGCCATTTCAACTTGCGATTTTTGGTTTCCATGAAGGCTCTCTGATGGTTTTTTTTTGTTTTTGAGTTTTGCCGACTAGGGTTTTGTTTAAAATCCTTTGTTTTTATTCATCATTATTATTTCTCTGCAGAATCCTTCTGGATTTTTTATCAACTTTTCTGTGTATCTCTCAGAATTTTTTGGGTCATCCGCAATTCATACATTAGGATCTGTGCCATATTTTTTTTCTTGTTTAGCCTTGAAATCTATGTTAGTTTTTTGTCTCAATTTTATACATGCGTCTTGTTTCCGCGATTTCAGGCATTAACAATCTCGTCTCGATATTTGTGTCGTCGTTTGGTCAACCAACTTTGACCTCAGTTTTTCCCGATGGCATCTTTGACAAATATTCTGCTCGAGGGGAGTTGGGGAGTTGGAAATTCAACGACAAAAATTATAATACTGGAAACAACGAATGCTCACAATTTGAGTATCGCGTTATTGATCAATTGGTTCTTGGAAAGGTCTCCTGTCCCACTACAGCCGGTCCTGATCAGACCAAGTTTGATGAAGAAAATCGTGAAGCTGTCATGCTCATCAAGCTCTTAGTGACCAACGATCAGCTTCCTCAGATACCTTCCGGCAAAACAGTTGCCGAGATATGGGAGCATCTCAAGACGCTGCATGAGACGTCTGATAAGAGCAGAGCCTTCTTTCTGAAAAATATGCTTTTCTCTATTGTCATGGATGAGAGAAAATCCCTTCAGGATCATTTCAATTGGATCGAGGACATCCGTGACTAGTTAGAAGCCATTGGGTGGAATATGGAGGACATGGTCGTTATTACCTTGAAAAGTTTGCTAAAGTCCTACAAGCATTTTGTTGAAACACTCAACATCACCTCAACCGGTGTTGATCTGAAGTTCGCTTATCTCTGCACTAAACTTCTACAGCAGGATCGGTGGAAGCAACAGTTCATTAACGATCCAATCATCTGTCTGTAGAGAGTGGGATCTACCAATGGGGAACTGCCCTACGGAGATATATTGTAGTTATGCTATTCAAGTTAGGATAGCATGTTCTGACAGTATTGTGCTTAATCAAGGAAAATACACCTTAGACATATTGAAGAGATTTGGTATGATGAACTGCAGACCCATGTCTTCTCCTATGGAAACTAATCTTCACAAACTGAAGGAGGCAGCAGTAGATTCCCCATTGGTAGATCCCACTCTCTACAGACAGATGATTGGATCGTTAATGAACTTGGTCAATACTAGACCTGATATCTGTTATCCAGTAAATGCCTTGAGCCAGTTCATGTTTGAACCTAAGGAGCCAGTAATATTCCTTTATTGAGAGGGTTTCTGTTGAGAAGAATGAGAAGACTATGATTTGCCTTTATCCTTATGAAAGGGTTGGCTGCAAATGCTTGTTCTATAGAGGATGAGCTAGTACTGTTGCCGAACTGTTGCTTCCACTGATCCTGCTGCAGAAGTTTAGTGCAGAGATAAGCGAACTTCAGATCAACACTGGTTGAGGTGATGTTGAGTGTTTCAACAAAATGCTTGTAGGACTTTAGCAAACTTTTCAAGGTAATAACGACCATGTCCTCCATATTCCACCCAATGGCTTCTAACTGGTCACGGATGTCCTTGATCCAATTGAGATGATCCTGAAGGGATTTTCTCTCATCCATGACAATAGAGAAGAGCATATTTTTCAGAAAGAAGGCTTTGCTCTTATCAGATGTCTCATGCAGCGTCTTGAGATGCTCCCATATCTCGGCAACTTTTTTGCCGGAAGGTATCTGAGGAAGCTGATTGTTGGTCACTAAGAGCTCGATGAGCATTACAACTTCACAATTTTCTTCATTAAACTTGGTCGGATCAGGACCGGCTGTAGTGGGACGGGAGACCTTTCCAAGAACCAATTGATCAATAACGTGATACTCAAATTGTGAGCATCCGTTGTTTCCAGGTATTATAATTTTTGTCGTTGAGTTTCTGACTCCCCTCGAGTAGAATATTCGTCAGAGATGCCATCGGGTAAAACTGAGGTCAAAGTTGGTTGACCAAATGACGACACAAATATCGAGACGAGATTGTTAATGCGTGAAATCGCGGAAACGCGACGCGTGTATAAAACTGAGACAAAAAACGGATCCCAATGTACGAACTGCAGATGACCCAAAAAAGGTCATTACCTTGGTGGATAGTGGAGCTTCCCACAATTTCATAAGTGAATCTTTGGTGGCAAAAAGGAAACTAGCAACTAAAGAATTTAAGGGTTTTTCTGCAGCAATAGTAACAGGGGCTTTGGTAAAATGTACAAGAAAGGTTCCCCAATTAGAAGTGCTAGTAGGGACATACCCTATTAAAGCAAACCTTTATGTGGTTCCATTAGACTCTGACTTAATATTGGGCACCTCATGGATCTACTCATTGGGATGGTTCTTGTTTGATCTACGAAATCTCACAATCTGCTTCCTACACAAAGGGGAGGAAGTAATACTAAAGGGGTTACCCAATGGATCTCCAAAGATGGTCTCTTGTAAAAAAATAGAAAAAATTTTCAGGAAAGATCGAGGAGAATGGGTAGCATAATGTCTAATCCCTGATCAAACCACACCTCAAGGGAAAACAATGTATATAGAAGTAGAACCCATCCTAAGAAAGCACAAAAAGGTTTTTGATGACATACCTCCCGTATTATTACCAAAAAGGGGATTTGAACATATTATAGAATTGGAAAAAGGAGCCCAACTAGTAAGCACCACACCATACCGGCACCCACAAAAGTTTAAGGAGGAGATAGAGAAAACTATAAATGAATTACTAGAAATGGGTCACTTTCAGCCCAGTTCTAGCCCCTTTGCATCATCATTGGTACTAGTTAAGAAAAAGGATGGAACCATGAGGATGTGTATTAACTATAGGGCCTTGAACAAGAAAACCATAAAGAATTGATACCCTATTCCTAGAGTGGATGAACTCATAGATGAACTTCATTGAGCCAAATAATTTTTAAAAATCGACTTAAGGTCAGGGTATCACCAAATCAGGATGAGAATGGAAGACATTCCCAAAACAGCATTTAGGTGCCACTATGGACACTTTGAATTTCTCGTCCTACCCTTCGGCTTAACCAATGCTCCAACAACATTTCAATCTTGCATGAATCATACCTTCAGGAAGCAACTCAGAAATTTTTTGCTAATATTCTTTGATGATATCCTCATATATAGCAGGACCTGGGAGGATCACCTTAAACACATTGATGATGTATTGGGATTTCTTGAGCAAGAGTCACTCTATGCTAAAGCATCAAAATGTGAATTTGGATTAAAGGAGATCTTGTACTTAGGCCACAAAATTAGTGAGCACGGGATAAGTGTGGATGAAGACAAAATCAAGTCTATCAAGGAGTGGCCTAAACCTAAAACATTGACCTAGCTCAGAGGATTTTTTGGACTTTGTAGTTATTATAGACGATTTGTAAAGGGATTCTCAATAGCAGCACCCCTTACAGACTTAACCAAAAAGGGAGTATTTGGATGGAATGAGCGAGCCCAACAAGCTTTTGAAGACCTCAAAAAAGCCATGAGTTCATGCCCAGTTTTGTCTGTCCCTGATTTCTCTCTACCATTTGAATTACAATGTGATGCATCAGGTGAAGGCATCAGTGCAGTACTAATGCAGAACAAACATCCGATTGCTTTTGAAAGCAGGAAACTCCACCCTTTGGGAAGATCCTATTCTATCTATAATAAAGAGATGTTGGCAACTTGGCAATCATGCATGCCTTTGCAAAATTTAGACAATACTTGGTTTGCGGTAAATTCTTGGTTAAAACTGACCACAACAGTTTGCAGTTTTTCTTTAAACAAAAGGATCTGAATGACTGTCAACATAAATGGGTGAGTAAACTACAAGCTTACAATTTTGACATAGAATATGTAAAGGGGAAGAATAATGTTGTAGCCGATGCACTCTCTAGAAGGCCATACTTATGTACACTGACAAACATCACACCAGATTGGAAATACACCATCATTGCAAAATATGCTAAAGATTCCCATGCCAATGGAATCTTAGAAGGAAGCATACAATCAAAAGATTATAAGGTGGTAGAAGGAGTTATCTTATACAAGAACAAAATATATCTTACTCCGGGATAAAAAAAATGAAGACAACCATCATTAAAGAATTTCATGACAGCCCCCTTTCGGGTCATCAAGGGTACTACAAAACATACAAGCAAGGGAAAGCTATTCATGGAAGGGACTTAAAAGGGATATACTCAAGCATGTTCAAGAATGCATGACCTGCCAGAGGAATATAGCAGAACAAGTACATCCTGCCGGATTGTTGCAGCCACTACCAATACCCGATCAGAAGTGGGAGAGTATCTGCATGGATTTTATAGTTGGCCTTTCCAAGGTTCAAGGGAAAGACTGCATATATGTGGTAGTAGATCGTTTGACCAAATACGCACACTTTATGGCTATATCTACAGAATACAAAGCACCTCAAGTTGCAGAAGTGTTCTTCAAGGAAGTATTCAGACTACATGGGCTGCCAAGGAATATTGTTAGTCCTTCAGACTACATGGGCTGCCAAGGAATATTGTTAGTGACAGAGACAACAGATTTTTGGCAAGAGCTATTCCGCTTGATAGGGACAAAACTGACACCTAGCACTAGTTACCACCCTCAAACTCATGGACAGACATAAATTGTGAATAAATGGGTAGAAGGTTACTTGAGAAAATATGTCATAGGACAACAAAATGCATGGGTAAAATGGCTACACCTGGGTGAGTATTGTTACAATACCACACATAATCTATCCATTGGGATGAGTCTGTTCAAGGCACTATATAGTTATGAAGCCTCTTCCTTTAGCGGTTTGATCCTTCTGGAAAGCAGGGTACCAGGGGCCAAAGATTTTGTGCAACAAAATATGGATATTATGAGAGTACTCAAACATAACTTTCATCATGCACAAAACCAACAAAAGATGTACGCTGACCGAAACAGGACGGATTGAGTTTTTGAAGTCGGAGATTGGGTATTTTTGAGGTTGCAACTCTATAAACATGGGTCTATTAAAACGAGTGGGGCAGAAAAACTGAAGCCACGATTCTACGGGCCGTACAAAATCCTAAGGAAGATTGGAGAAGTGGCTTATGAATTAGAACTACCCGAACACAACAGGATTCATAATGTCTTTCATGTATCCAGACTTAAAAGGGTCCTTGGTCAACAAATTGAACCATGCAAGGAACTACCTCCGCTCGATGACGAGGGAAAACTCATCTTAGAACCTGAGAGAGTTCTCAGCATGAGGGAAAAGAGACTAAGGAACAAGACCGTTCCGGAATACTTGATCAAGTGGAGGGGTCTACCAGAAGAAGACGCATCATGGGAGGGAGCAGAGATCTTTGAACATCGAAACCTTAAGTTGCTTGAGGCAAGCAAATTTAGGAGGGGTGGACTGTGATAACCCCCATATGTAATTTATGAATTAATTATAATATAATATAAATTTTATTTACAGGAAATAATATTATATTTTTTATATGATTCTTAATATAATAATATTATTATTATTAAACTATCATACTTACATATATTCATATTTTATAATAATATAATAATATTATTATAAATTGTTATACTTGTTCATATTTTATGAATCGAATAGTGTTTTACTGTAATCACCAACGTTATCATTAATCATATTACAAATTAACAATTGCAATGTAAATCGAATTAAAAGTATAACTATATTAATTAGCGCATATTATCGGCTGGGATCACTAATGGATAAATCATTAAGGTTCACCGCTAGCTTGTCGAATGGGCACACCTCTTCGGATTGTATACGCACAACACTTCAAATCAAACAGGCACACCTGGTAACCTCGTAGCTTTGGCAACACGGGAATTAACATAAGTACAAGCAACTTGCGCTAGGGGGATTTAGGGGAGATATCGGGAAGGATTGTCTGCCAAGAATACTGGAGGAATTCAGCCCCATAGAACTATAAACTCTGCTACAAAGGTTAGCCAATCGTTTCTACCTACTCCACATACAATACCAGAGGTACGTACGTCTACAGCAAAGATACCGATTAAAATTAAGTTATCGCAAATACTGCATAATGTTAACACTCTTAATTTATAAGGCAGAAGCTATAAGTTTTTAATTATAATTTGTAACCACTGAAATGAATCATAATAAGCTATCCTTACGCATAGAACTTTAGCGTAGGAAATATATCTGCATTTATATAAATTCACAGTGGATTATTAAATTAATTTCTCATGTGTCACATATATTAATAAGCATTAAACTATTTAATTTAATCATACAAACTCTTGTCCGTAAATTGGCAAATAAACAAATTAGAACAATTAATTAAGTCAAGAACAAACTGTTAATTTCTTAACATTTAGTGTAGTAGGAAGGTTGCATGAATGAATAGGGAAAGGCTTGTGTAAAACCATCAGGCGTCTATCTCAAGATGGGTAGAGACCAGCAACCCATATAAGTCCTTGAGGGTGTTGTCCCAAAATTAGGCTTGGGCTTGGATCCAAAAACCCTGAGGGAAGTCGTCACGTTGAGGCATCAAAGCGTCCTATTCAAGATCATAATCCTTTCCAAATATACATTGGTAATAAGGGTTAAAGTTGAACTCCACCTTGAGGTTAATTTCTATTTTTTTTTTCTATTTGTTTTGAGAATATAGAATTTATGATGTCTTAAATGGTTAAACTTACCCGGGAACATTACATAGTGTGTGAAGTTTGAATTTGGGCCTTGGTGCCAATTTTGGTCTAGGTCGACTTATCTAATGGGTGGGTAGGTAGCATATATAATTAGGAAGACATTTCAAATGTAATCATCATGTTGTGTTATGTTTTTTCTAGGCATTCTGTGTTCTTTTGTGGACGAAAACCCATAGCAGACTGTGTTGTTTGTAACTAGGTAAAAATGGGTTCGGATTGCCTTAAGGCAACATCCGAACCCATATAGGACTAGGTCCTATCCTAAAGGGGTAACGTGCCCCCAAGTTGAGCCCAGCCCTATACCTCCACGCCACCCTAAATACTTCACGCCACAATAAATAAATTGGCGCCAAAAGAGGGAGGCCGACTTGGATTTAATAAAGGCTAAGGACTCATATAAATAAAGGTTAAATTGCAAATGCAAATACAATTTAGTTATCCATGAAATCAGCGAATTAGCTCAGCAAACAAGAGGTGCGAAATCACCAAAGAAGGTTGTGCGAATTTGTCCAAGGATTGGGCGAACTTTTTCAAGAGGATATAGGGCATTTTGGTGCAGTCTTGAAGCATGCAAAAAGGGCAGATCTGATATATAAAGATCAGATTCAGAAAAGCAAGCTAAGTATTGTATTTGTGCAATAAGAATGAATACATAATCTGACCTGTGGGTCTTTAATGCTGGGTTTTTCCTCCTTGGAGGTTTTCCCAAGGTATTTGTGTTTGTCTCTTGGTTCCTTGTTTCATTCTTGAATTTACTTGATTATAGTTTACTAAATTACAAATCTGATTAATAAACTAGGGCATGATTAAATGTTACAAATCTGATTACTGATCTAGGGCACGAATTTAACATGGTATCAGAGCTAAGGTTATACTAACCCTCAGATTTCAGTAAGCTCTTACCTTCAGGTTGTTGTTTGTCTTTTATTAAGATAATGATAGGGGTGAAGTTAGAGGGCATCATCGAGTCCTCATCAAGGAGTCATTCTTTAATTCAATAAAGATTGTGGAGATTTGAGTGAAGAATCAAAGAAGGAAGTAACTGATATTTCTCCTTTCAGATTTTCAGATCTCTGGAATGCAAAGTGTATACTGTGGAGTTATTACCTTATTCAGACCTTCAGAGTTGTTGATTTTCAGAATTGGTCTACCCTAGATTGGTATATATTTCATGATTCTTAACCCTTGATGTGATCCGATCCAATTTTAATAATGATTGAATCTTTGATGGTATGGTAGATTTATTTTGCTACTATACATGCAACTACTATTTTGTATTGCTAACAAAATCAGTTGTATTCCCACCAATCTTCAAACCCTAGCTGACTGTGCTAAGGCACATCAAGAGGAGATTGCGAATTATGGCCTTTTGAAGATAGACTGCAAAGATAGTTTCTTGTGGGAAAGCTTTCGGTTCCAGTGTCAGTGATATCTAAACATCAACAGGTGTATTTTTCTTAATTCTTTATTAACTTTGTGATGAGAGACTTTATGATAATTGAAGGTTAAGTGTTCCTGTTGAATAACTTTGTCAATTTGTTTATATGGGGTTTCTTTGTCAAGTTGTAATAATAAGGGTTTCATTATCAATATTTGCTTGTTATGGGTTTGTGCTTACTTAGTTTTGTAAAAACCCCTGTTGGGTTGTGTGAAAGGAAAATGATATTCTCTTTGAATTAACCCATGTTGGGCCAATCATGTTTTGAGGTTCCCCGTGTCAGGTGTTTATCCTTGTAGGTCTACAAGCAAGTTTGTGCTTGTGTTATCCCAAGTTACCATCCTTATATCATCACTGTTGCATTCAAGCTCATGTCATTAAATGTTGTGACAAATGCAGTTTTATTATGTGTCAGTTATCTGTTAAAATATCTGCATGATAGGTTGCTCTCAGTTAATTGGTTATGATGATGCTCTTTCCTACATAGTAGAAGTTAGAATGTATTGTTGTAAATAGCATATGTAGGAAGAGTGAAAGATGATCAAGTTAGTGGTCTCCTTCTGTGATTAGCATTGAGATCTCTTCAGGCTGAGGTAAGCATTTTACTCATTAACTTCTTCTACTTCCACCAAAGCTGAATATAATTAGGATCTTGTTCAGCAAAGTATGAAGATTCTGTTCTACTTGATATTTATCAATCATATGTATGTAGTCATACTATATCTTGTGATTGGGTTTCTAAGAAATCTCAATTTCATTTGTTCAGTTTGAAAGATGATTTGGCTTATGTATTTTGCTTGCTTGAATAAGTATATAAGGATCCTTTCAGGCATGGTTATTTGGATGGGAACTAGGTTGTATCTCAGCCTCTCGGGGTTAAAGATGAAGGTTTTCTGAAAATTCACCTTGCAGAAGGTGAAAGTAAGAGAAAAGAAAGTAGCATCTTCAGTGTTATATTATTTCTGGTTCCTTTATTGATTCTTATTTGATTAAGGATTAAGAGGGAATCCTATCTTCAATAAAGACTTAGTATTTAAAGAATTGACAATCATTTGTTAAGTCTAGGGTTTTGTAAAGTTCTAACTTCCTTTCTTAAAGTATTTTGGTTTTTGATGTGATGATTTAACTCTATTCTCATCATTGGAATATAAGGAATAATTAGCGCAAGGATCTAAATTTATTGTCTTCTAGGATTAGAAATATGTCAAGGATCTAACCAAATTATTCCAAGTCAAGTATACTTTTGATATTTAGAATAATGGATTGTAAACCTTTATGAAAAATAACATAAAGATTGAGGATGTCTGTAGCAAAGTCTGATTTTGCAGATTCATCTGAAGACAAGCAGCTGATTGGTGGATGCCTCAGCTAATTCATGATCAAGGTTGAAGCATGTTGTTTCTGCCAAGCATATCTTGTTGCATTTTGAAAATCTCAAATGATCGTGAGCAGAAGATTGTAATCACCTCAGAAGGCTAACTCAGATTCTGAAGTGTCTCAGATAAGGGAAGTCACTTCAATCTCTTCTTGTAACTTGGATACCCTATGATCTCTTAGGACTACAGCAAAACAGTCCTCAGTCACACTGAGTACTGCTGAAGTTGAATTCATTGGAACATGAACTGTATCAAGGAAATTGTGTGGTTTTTCAAATTCTTGTTGAATGCTTTCTTATAATTATTTATTATCAGAGTCGTATAGAGATACCTGAAAATTCAGTGTCTTATGGCAGGATAATCTTGTGTTGCAAATGTTCTCACCATGTCTTTTGAAGCTTGAGTACTTCAGAAGATAGACTTGGAGCTGTGAAGAACACCTCCTTGATTGAGAAGGAGTCTCAACCTCAATGATGCATTGTGTTTCATCAACTACCCTCTGCGGCTAATGTAAGGTGGTAGTGTAATCTTCTCAGGGAGAAGAGTAATTGTTACCATCCTCTGTGGGCAATGTAAGATGGTAGAAAAGATGGATTTTCATCCTATGCTTGTGTGTTGGATGGAAAGTGTACTAGATAGAAGATTATGTTTATTCATTCTTTGCTTGTGTGCAAAATGGAGGACTATGGCTTATTTAACTTCATTCTATGCTTGTGAGCAAGATGAAAGATTATGATTTTCTGATGTTACATTTTTCTTTGGGAGAAGATTGAGGTAAAGGTAAATGCATTCTTCTCTGGGAGAAGATTAAGGAGAATACTCATGTGCAAATAAAGTTGGTGCTGCAATCTTCTCTGAGAGAAGATTGAAATGGAAGCTCTTCATCATTCTTAGCAGGCAATGAATGGTGTATATGGATGATAGATATCATGAAAAGAGTCCATGATGAGCATATATATATTTGTGTTTGTATTCATGTCTTGCAGGTGTACATGATAAAGTTCAGGATTCATCCTCTACAGGCAAGGCAAGATGAATATTATAAAAGGATCCATGATGAGTTACCATTATGTGATTTGGTTACTTATTACTTATGGTTACTGGCTACTTGTTGTGATCCTCTCTAAGGAGTGCTGGCTGAGTTCAGATTACAGATTGCACAATGAATGTATCAGGAAAAGTACTTCGGGTATCTGCTTCAACTTGGGCTTTGCAGTGATCTCTTGGGCATGTAGAAAGCAATCTTCTGTAGCATTGAACATTGCAGAAGCTGAGTACATTGCAGCATTTGTTGCATCCAGAGAAGCAGTGTGGCTTCGCAAACTCCTCGTTGGATTATTTGGTCAAGCTAGTGGTCCTACCACCATTCATTGTGATAATCAAAGATGTATAAAGATGTTAGTAAATCCTGTGTTCCATGACCGGTCCAAACATGTGGAAACACACTATCACTTCATTCGGGATATGGTGCAAAGAGGCGCCATTCAACTAAAGTACATTAGCACGGATGAACAGGTTGCGGACATCCTTACCAAACCCTTATCTAGAGTGAAGTTCGAATACTTCAGAGACAGACTTGATATTGTGGAAAACGGAACTCTGATTGAGAGGGACCTCCAATCTCAGTGACTCTATCTGCAACACTTTGATCATTCTTTGCTTGTGTGCAAGAATGAATTGTGTCCAATCTATACTTGTGTGCTAGATGGAAAATTGTAATTATGTAAAGACCCACCTGTGTATTACACTTTCTATGCTTGTGTGCTAGAACCTTCCTATGCTTGTGTGCTAGGTGGAAGATGTAATTGTTTGCCCTCTCGGGTGAATAACTTAAGGCATAAAGAACATAATGCAGAATAATGCCGTAAATATCAGACAAAGTATATTAGATGTTCTATTCATAATAAGTCTATTTTACAAGTTACATTCCGAAGTATAAAAGGGTATCGAGGGGGTGCGAGCGCCAACTGTCGCACCGCAACTTCCACCCCTCGGTTGCCAACTAACCAAAACAATTACACATAATTAACTAATGTTATTCCCGTGTACAATAATGCCGCCAACATCATCCCCCCCAAAAAGAAAAGTCGTCTCCAGGCGACTTACAAAATGGAGATAATGCAACCTATACAACATACATATTTGAAAGACTAGGGAGGGGGTTGAGAAAGCGTCCCTGAAGCAGAAGTGTGAGATGTCGGTGTTTGGGCCGCCAAGCGGGCGCGGAGCTCATACACCTGCTGAGTGCGTGCAGCCACATCCCGTTCCACCACCAATACTTTCTCTAAAGCTGTCTTCACCATGTGTGCGGCTTCCAGCAACTCCTCCTCTTTTGTATCCACTGCCTCCGTCGCACAGACCAATCGAGTCTGCTCGACTGCCAGACGAGTCTCTACCTCGGCTTTCGCTGCCCGGGTCTCAGTCGTCTCTGTGCGGGCCATCTCTAGCTGTGCCAACAACTGCGCCCTCTCGGCTGCCCATGAGGCCTGCTGACTGGCCACCTCCTTCTCCAACACTACTCGGGCAGCCTCCCTGACTGCAGACTCCTGCTGTGTACGCCTCAATGTATAATAGGCATCCCGGTAGACCTACTCGATCTCGCGAACAACTGCCGTCACCCGACTCTCCACAACGGGCTGACCCAGCCTCCAAGCCTGGAGCATCTCCTCTGTCTCCGTAGTCGGCCACCCCTGAGACTCAAAGCAGGTAGCAAAGGCTACCTGCATAAACTGTAAGACCTGCTCTAGCTCCACCACCACTTGCTGTAATGCTTGCGTCTGGGCAGCGGCCACCACTCGCCTACCCCTCGTCACCATATCAGCCATGTCAGCTAGATAGGTCTCAACATCCTCCCTCGTCTGCGTCGAAAGCTGTGAAGTCCCTGGTGGAACGGCCACTACTGTATCTTGCTGTGAAGGTACCGCCTCCGCCACCGAAGGTGCACCATCTCCTGGTGCCTGCCCAGCAGAGGCGACCTCCCCCGCCTCGTTCCCAACTGTGAGTCCATGTGCCTCCCCTGACGAGTCATCCAAGTCGACTACCTCTGCTCTAGTCTCTCGACACGGTGAGAATACAACAGCTCCCTCCGGTTGTGCCAGTGTCATCTGAAACCGCTGTGTGAGCCAGCTCTGCATAGCCTCGAGGTCAGCATGCATCTCCGTGAGCGGGGGATGGTTCGCTGTCGTCGGCTCCTCCAACAAGGAAGCAGAAACAGTCACCATTGCGTCACTACCCACGACGTCCAACCGTACGTGAGGCTCGGTATCCACCACCTCCGTCAGCCCCTGCTCCTCAGCGACCACTACCCGATGCGGTGACTCCTCCGTCCCTGACTCTGCCATGTCCTTGGTAAGTGCTGCCGTGGTTGGGCTCAGTGATGCTCCCTGGTGCTCGTGCTGGAGGGGACCAAGTGTAACAGGCGTATGGCTCTGCTCAAAGGCCGGAATATAGGTTGCCGCCCACTCCAGATGATGGTGCAGGCGTGCCCATCGGTAACGGGGGTGGGGCAAACAGGACTCGTACAGGCTCCTCCGTCGCGTGGCTGCTATCGTCCTCCTCATCGTCCGCCTCTAAATCCTCTGCTTTGCTGGAATCCCTCCCGCTGTCAGGCTCCCCTGAGGTCGAGGCCCTATCTACTGCCCGTTTCCGCTTCGCGGAAGAGTGCCCAATGTCCAAGTGCCTCCAATAATGTATTGGATGCTCTCCTGCTGTCAACGGTCCCTGCGGCCGTACCTCCAACTCGTCCTCCGGTACTGCTTCCCGTGTGGCCTCCAGGAATAACCCTATAGCGTAGTGAGGCATATAGAATGTGCGATGCTGGAGCGTCAAAAACTCATACATACGCTCTGCCAGTAACGCGGCTCGATCATACACGATGCCATTCATCAGCCCATTCATCAGCATAATCTGACGGAGGGCAATGTCCGACGCCCTACTCGACCCTGTTAATCTGCTCTTGATGACATCCATAATGCATCTCCAGTGGCCCTCCGCAACAAAAGTCTTACGGATTCCGCGACCCTTCGTGGCTCTAGCCACGCTGTCCAACTCTGTTGTCGTCAAGTTCCGGGAGACTAATTTAATCCACCGCTCTTTCTCCTCCCGTGTCATCTTTTTGGCCTTCAAGTCTATTTTCTTGCTCCTTGTTCAATCAGGTACTGCTGATGCACGATTCCTGAGCATTCGGACGCGAGGGTTTGTGTCAAAGCCTGACCTCGTACTAGCTTCATAGGCTGGATTTCAATGTCATATTCCTGAATGATGGTCACCCATTTGCCTCTCCTTTCACCTAGCTCATTCTGCATCAATAATGTCTTCACTGCAACATCCGACACTATGGCATATATCTTACTCCTAAGTATATAATGCCGGAACTTCCTGATGGCTTTGACTAGCGCATAGGCCTGCTTTTCAATGTTTGGGTACCTTAGTTCAGCCTCCTTCAGCAGAGTACTCATGAACACTATCGGGTGTTCACCCTCTTCCTCCTTTCGCTAAGTTAAGATTGCTGCACAGGTGTGTTCAGAGGCGAAGGAATAAATGTAAAACGGCCTTAGGTAGTCAGGGCTTACCAGAACTGGCGCCTGGACGATTGCTTGCTTGATCTCTTCGAATGCCCTTTTGGTTGCTGGGGTCCATTCTATCTTGGCGTCTTTCTTTAGCATATCGTTGAGAGGGCGAACTATTTCAGCAAACCCAGTTATAAATTTTCTAACAAAATTTATCTTTCCGAAATATGACTTAAGTTCCTTTTTACTTGCGGGGAGATTGATCTGCAGTATGGCTTTGGTCCTATCAGGGTCAATTGATATGCCCTTTTCTGAGATAACATGGCCGAGGAGCTTACCTTCAGTCACTCCGAACATACATTTCTTTGGATTTAAAGATATCCCGAATTGACGACAGCGCTGAAAAACCTTTCGTAGGTCACTCACATGATCCGCCCTTTGCTTGGAGAAAATGGTCAAGTCGTCCATGTAAACAATGATGCAGCGGCCTACAAGATCTTTGAATGCGATGTCCATGGCGCGTTGAAATGTAACTCCTGCGTTGATCAAACCAAAAGGCATTCTTCGATAAGCAAATATCCCCCACTTAGTGGTAAATGCAGTCTTGAGTCGGTCCTCATACTTGACCATTACTTGGTTGTACCCGGAGTAACAATCTAGGAAAGACATCATCTGGAATCCGTTGACCATTTGCAGGACTTCATCAAGGGAGGGCAGCGGGTAGTTATCCTTTTTTGATTCTCTGTTTAGATTACGGAAATCAACACAGTCTGATTTCCCCGCTCTTCTTTCTTACGGGAACTAGATTAGCGACCCAGGTAGAATGTCGTACTAGAAAGACGATGCGGGCAGCCAACAACTTCTTTACCTCTTGATATATCAATGGTTCGAGGAGGGCATTCACTGGACGCTGTCTCTGCCTGAAAGGTTTTGAGTCTGGCTTAAGGGGTATGGTATGAGTTATCACGGATGTATCATAGGTTTTGAGATCCTCATACCCCCAAGCGATGATATCTGGGAATTCCCTCATATTTTTGAGGATTCCGTATCTTTCTTGAGGCGTACACACCTTGCCAATCAGCACGTTCTTTTGATTCTCTTGCGTGCCGATATTGATTTTATCACAGGTGCCTCCTTCGGAAGTGCCTTCCTTGCGAGACTTGAGCTGGTCCCAGTCGAAAATTCGTTCTAACTGCACCATACCTTTGGGAATCGTATTGGTTCTAAGATTCAAGACTCCCTCTATGTCGATCTCGGTTTCTTGAGGTTCTTCCTCATCTATAATCTGTGTTGCAAACACATCTGAGCTTGTAATGGATGTGTTTATCATCATCGAACACCTAGAAATTAGTAACGTTGTCTGGGACTGACGGAACTGATGTTAACTCCACTGTAAATCTCTTCAAACTTTGCATTGATAGTGGCTCAAGCGTGCTTGCGGCCTGGGCTAACGAATCAGCAACCTGGTTCTGTGATCTGAATATGGTCTTGATGTTGAAAGCATCAAAGCTCTCCATTATGTCCCATACGCGATTGCGGTAAATGCTGAGTCTCTTGTCATGGCAGGTATATTGTCTTCGTACTTGCCGGACTACCACTTCGGAATCTCCGAAACAATGCAGGATCTGGGCTCCCTTTTTGATGGCTAATAGCAAACCGTGAATCAAAGACTCGTATTCTGCTATATTGTTGGTGCAGTGAAACTGTAGTCTGTAAGAAGCCAAATAGGTCTCGCCAGTAGGGCTTATCAGTTCTACCCCTGCTCCAGCTCCTCGCTTGGACTTAGAGCCATCGAACCTTAAGGTCCAAATTTGATTTAGGTTGGTAACCTTGCTCGTTGTGGTTGTCGGGCCGGTGATTTCATACTTTTGCTGCTCAGGGGGTCTCCTTTCAGAGAGCTCTGGGGGTGTGGTGTCTTCCGGCCTGAGAGTATGAGTTTGCAGCACCTCTGAATGTCTCTTGCATGCCTGACTCAATGCTGCCCTGCATAATGAACAAGTTGTTTCTGAATGGGCAGCATTGTGAACTCTGCACCAACTGGTTAGGAGCAAATTCCTAATAGAATCTTGTTAGTTAAGTTGGGACACTGGTCCCTTACATTTGCAAAAGAATTCCCTGAGGCTGCTGAATAACTCACCTTCCTCTGGCGACGGGGCCTCTTTATCATAACTCTCTACAATTTGTCCAAAATTTTGGAATGGATTTGAGCATTGTACCAATAAAACTTCGTTCATTGACCCGACATCCGCCCTATATGTGCCCAGGTCTGATTCTAAGAATAGGGTTTCATTGGCCTGATTATATTCCATAATCATCAGCTTGAGCCGAGGTTCGGACTCAATCCGGATCTGGTTTGCTACCCCTCTCCATGGTAGCCACATATGGGTGAAACTAGAATGGAGCCAGCCGTTTAGGACGCGGGTCCAATCTCGGCTGAGCAGCATGCCATAGGCCCCCGGGATGTCCACCACTTGAATATTGATGTACATCTGAATACGTGGATCTGCTGTTAATTGCATGTGTATGTTGTTTAGCTCGCCCACTACAGTTACTTCAGATTTGTCCAACTGGGTAACCTTTCGGTTAGTCTTGGTGGGGGTCAAGCCTAAAGCACTACATACTGACAAAGGCATAACCTTAGCTGAAGCTCCCGAGTCAATTAGGCAGTTGTGCAAGTTCTTACCAAAGATTCGGAGAGTTAATAGGAAAGGCGGGGGTTCTAGCTTTTCGGTGAACAAGCTAATTGTAGGCTCCGATGGTAAGGTATCATTGTTCATGATTGAGATATCTTGAGTTCGTCCCCGTGCACGTACTCCAAAGCCAGCCTCCATAGGTTGATCATTTGGGAACTCAGGTGGTGCAGCATAATTCACTGTTGCACCCTTATGAGTTGTTGGTCCTCTTACCTCACTACTGATCTTCTGGGGTTGTCCTTGCACTATTCTCTGTCCGGAGTGGTCGTCCATTCCTTTGGACTGAGTTGGCGTGGGTTCCTTAAGGCTACTCAAGACCATGTCCCTAACTTCGGAGACTTTCATTAGTTCAGCAAGGGGTAAGCTGACTTTAATCCTTTTGAACTCGTCTGCCACCAACTGGCCTAGCTTAGTAATCTCTATATTGCTGGATGACCTATCACTGGAGCCCGGATTTGTGACGACAATTGGTTGGCTCTGCGGAACGAGCATTCTTGGCTGGGAGGGTGCCTTCTGGGACTGACCTTGGCTCGCATACTGTTGCGATGCCTTTGGATAATTCGGGTTATTGCTGGCATTCTGATCTGGAGGAACCTGGATGTCCTTGGGAGGCGTGGAAGTGGTGTAAGGACTGCTGTTGTTGTTCTGGTTGTTATTGTTGTAATATCCCCGATTTCCGTGCTGGTATTGCTGAAATGCATTTACATCGACGGGCTGATTCGGGTCGGCCACCTCATTTTCATCTTGACTAGGGAAGAAAAATGGGGGAATGTAGGTTTCTAGAACAAGTGCGGTGTCATACCTTGGTGACGGCACTATTTCAAATCCAGAGGGAGGAAGCACTGGTTGAGGTATTGTGTTCTCCACCTCCCGCTGGAATATGTTGGCAGCAACCTGAAATTCGTCGCATTGTAACTCTGAGTGTTGGTTAGTGTTGTGCAACTTGCACCAGTTAGAAAGTGCTGCCTCTGCCAAAAACACCCTATCCATTGGCTTGTTTTCTGATGCTGGCGGATTGTCAAGTGGAGTAGGCACTCCTCCGTTGTTGGGACGGGTATTCCATGTCCTCGCGGGTCTTTGATATCCTTGATTCTGGTATTGACCCTGGTGCTGACCCTGCTGTTGGTTCCTCTGATTACTTTGCAACTGATTATTCTGATTTCGCAGATAAGTGACTTTAGAGGACAGCCTTTTCATTTGGTCAGTCAGCTCCCGCATTTCATCCTTCTCCTCTTGGGTTCTTGATGACACTGTGGTATTTTGCAGATAGATGGGCTGTTTAGGAAGGATTTGGGATATAGGTGGTCCTGGATGAAGTACCAACTGACTGGCGGACTGTTGAGGCTGATATGCTGGTTGCGGGATCGGGTTTAAAATGGGCGTTTGGTGGGCCAAAGCCTGGCTGATTCCCTGGACTTGGCTGGACGTAGCAGGGGGTCCTAATTGCATCAAAGGCCCGGCGATATTTTGGCCTAGTCCCTTACTGATTTCCATAGCCTTAGGCCTCAGTCAATGTGGTCGGCGCAGGATGTGATTGTCGGACGAACATGGCTGTCAAATAATCCAGCGCTGAATAATAGATTTCTCTTGCCGAAGCATCACTCACCACATATGGATCCTGCAATCGGGTGAAGGCCTTATGGAACTTGTTGTTAAAGGAACTAATAGGCTCGTGTTCCTGTCTCTTGACTTCTACAAATTGCCTGTACAGCTCCGTGGGGGTTATAGGGATGCCATACTTTCCCGTGAAGGCTGTCTTCAGCTTCTCCCAAGAGTCAATAGAAGATACCGGTAAATGGATGAACCAATAAAATGCGTCTTCCCCTAATGAATAAGGAAAAAGCCTACATGCAACATCTGCGTATTCAATTTGTCTATTGCGTAACGCATCCTCAAATATTTTGATATGCTCTTCCGTTGTCCTGTTTGGGTCATTTGGATGAAAAATGGAACAGAACCTGTCCGGGCTTTTGGGCATATCATGGTAAGCTGGAAAAATTAGCGGCGACGGGTTGTCTACCAACCATGTGGCACCATTTGGAGCAGGTGGATTGTGTGCCATCTGTGGCTGATTTATCTGTGTTGTGATAGGAACTGGGGTCGCAACCGCTGGAACTGTAAAAACTGAACTTGCTGGAACAGCAAACTGCTGATTTGCAGAGCTGGACTCACTGGGATCTGAAGTCTGGCGATAACCCTTGCGTCTGTAGAACTGAAAACCAGTAAATCTCTCCCGTTCTGGGCTTGATTTTTGGACTCTTTCGAATCTCTCCGGAGAGAAAGATCCAATTCGTTCCAGTGTGAGTTGTCTTTGAAGTTGATTTTGTGGATTTGGTGCGGGGCGAGATTAGCCTCTTCCTAATCTCTGATTTTGTCTGCCAATACGACCAGCGATCTCCTGCTTCTCTTCAAGGATCATACACGTTCGGGCCTAATCCGGATAATTCCTCCTTACTGACCAAGCCGAGCTATAAGTTGGTAACAAGGCTTTCTTGCTCGTCGCTGAAATCTAAATCCGGCTGAAGCACTGGTTGCGGATCCTTCTCTGGCTGAGGAGGATTAGTGGGTAGGCTCGCTGTTAACCATACTAGTGGAAGGGAAAGAAAACAGTCGGATTTCCTTGAGGACTTGCTTGCGAATGGCAGCAATCCGTTGCATTTCTAGATTTTCTCTGATCACAACCTCTATTGCCAAACCCTTCTGCTCTTCCTGGTTGATATTGCGGCTTACTTGTTTGAAAAGCGGATGATCTTCCTTTGACTTCCAAGCTAGGGATCGTAACTGATCCATGATATATGACTGATTTAGCCCCTGATCTGGCTGTTCAAGGGGAAGGTTAAGTGGGCATTCACAGGGCAACACCATACTGCATCTTGAGCTGCCTTCCTAGTATCTGTTATACGCGACAGAGGGTAAAAGTCGATTCTGCTGCTCTTCACAAGAGTAGACTGATATGATTTTGAGCCAATTGCCCCAAAACGCCCTCCTTCTAGCGCCAATTCTGTTGACGTGTCTGAAATCGCATTGCTGCAAACTCCATACGGCCAACGCAGAATAGAATAGCCAACTGATTATCCTACTCTCTCTTGAGATAAGGAAGTCTCTAATGCTGTTTTCTAAGTTTGATCAAAGGAGACTACCTCAAGGTTTCTTTTGTCAGGTCTTGACTGCGGGATCTCTCAGTGGCTTGATGTGTTTATGCTGGGAACACAAGGGGACTTATGTTTAATCAGCGATTCTATGGATAAGTTCCTCGGAACCTTTTACGGTCTTTCCATCAGGTGATATTGGTTAATTTGAAGCTGTTTTAGCATGACTGTAGATTTTCCGAATAAATAAAAAAGGGGAGAAGAAAGGAAGGATAGGGAGAGAGAGAGAGACATGAACTGTAAATTCTAACTAAGACAGCAGATTCAATCAAGCAGACAGACACCTCCAGGAAACTAGATTAGGCATCATCAGCCATTTAGACACAATGCTTGCATAAACTTAGTGCAATCTTCGAAGGAGAAACCAGATTTTCATATTACCAAATACAATATTAGAATTTCTACATTCATGATATATATTTGATAATCGAACTAAGCATGAAGTGGTCCAGATTAACCATGCGGAAAGAAAAGCAATCAGCTATTCTCTAATGGTATGGACTATGAAGACTCTATCAGATGCTTGATTAAAAACTGCTATGTAAAATGAATAGACATAATTAAAAGCTTTCAAAATTAAGTGAAGAAGGAGACCATGCACTCACAAGGAAACTTGAAAATAGTCTTAATCCATTGTATTAATTCCTGCAAATTCCTTTAGAGCTTTCGCAACAATCCAAGAACTTCTTACAAAATGAGGGAAAACCAGTCCCTTAAATAGGACTCAAAAAGGATGAATGGCTTGGATTAAATCTGAATAAGTGGCCCAGATTCATCCATAAAGCAGGGCTGCCCATACCCATAAATGGGAGGCAAATATCAACAACTACCCCAAAATGGGCAATAACTACCCAAAAAGGGATAATTACAACAATTTGGAATAATCCAAAAAAAGGTGTATAAAAAGCTTTACAATTTGTTGACCAAAAGTCAACTGTCACCCTTTTGGGACAAAAGTGCACTTTAAGATTTGGAGGGAAAAAAGCACTTTTGAGAAACTACGTTCTCTATTTTGGTTTCACACTCTTTCTTTAGAAACTGGTCCTCGTCATGCAGGTATTCCCGCCATAAATCACGACCTGCCGCTCGTTCCTTGTGAACGTATTCCTGAAATTTGATACATAACTGGAAGAGGAGACTGAAAGGTGGCATGGGAGGGTGGCGAATTTTGTACTGCATGCCCTCGAGATACTGGTCTACGTGCTTTAAACCGTCCTTCCAGCTGGAGCGATTACGCTCGAAGCACAATATGTCTGAATGGAACTGACCAGCAAAACTAAAGTCTCCAACGGAATAAGAAACCTTATCTGCTCCCAACCTTTCTTCCCAGTCTGGCCGGATTACACTGTCGGATAGGTCATTTATCCATCCTGAAACCATTGACCGGAGGATGGTCTTACCTAGTTCTTGCATGTTCTCGAGAATTACCTCACATGCGTCGTTTTCTTTGTCAATAATTTCCTGGGCGTCGTTCTTCATGGTGACGGTCCAGTACCATTCCTTGAGAACACTGATGCCATGGGGATCTAGGATGTCAGACAGTGTGGGAATCTGCGTATGTGTCCAGAAAAGAGCTCTCATGAGGGGAAGGGTAGAGGCCGCTACTTCGTGCATGTGAAGGGATTCCCTCTTTACCTCCAACAGCCTGACTAGAGTGAGCTCTCGATGGAGAGCCATTTCTTTCACCTCCCTAAGGATCTGTTCTCCCTTTTTCTTGATGTCTTGCATCCATTCCTTGACGGCCTTTGCAGTATCCCGAATTCCTTCAAATTCAGTCGTGGTCCTTTGTGCCAATGCCATTGGGGGAATATGGGATTCGGAGGGGTTGTGTAATGGCCGTAGGAGCTTATCGATGTATCTCTCGGCTTGTTCAGCACGGGCCCGATACATATCCTTTTCCGCAGTGATCTCTTCGAGCTGTCTAAGTATGTTCTGCACTGAATCCTTAAATTCCTCCTTTTCCTGCTCTTTTGTAGCTCGTCCGATGGGGACAGTCGTAATGCTATAATCTGCCAGTGTTATTTGATCTGCTGGCTTGTCTACGGGCGGGGTGGCAATATGAAGAGTGCGGTTCCTTTGCTCATCCCCGGTTACCTTAGAATATGCCCTTGGTTTCTTCTTCTCTTTAGTTTTTGCTTGATCCATTCGTGAGAAGATATCCTCTAGATCGATGTGTGCTTTGGTGGCGGCCCTGCGTTGAGCTCTGGCGATCAGCCACTCTTGAGGCACTGTCTGGGTTGATGATAGGGTCAAGTTAGCACCCTGTTCTCCTACGCTCTCAACCGGCTGACCACAAATTAGCAGCTGCCCCGCCATCGGAGGGGTGAAAGAGGGAGGAAGCTCCTTGCTTGTAGCCGAGTTCTCCCCTATTTCGCTGATCAATTGTCTGACATCCTCCTGTGAAGGTTGCTCCTCGGTTCTCTCGGGCTCATGAATTTCGTCTATCCTTTGTTCTCCTTCGACGGTCGAGTCGTCCTTGGCTGTATTGAGGAGTAGCAATTCGTGACGGCTCTGCTGGGTAGGTTCATGCACTTCGACCCCCTAGGTGGATGGGATTTCTCCTTCTTTTATTTGGTCACCCAGTTTGGTCGACTTGGGGCCTTTTGGCTCGGTGTCTGGTACATTAGGTGCAGGAGGATCATTGGCCTCGAATGCATCGATGTCGCTCTGGGAAGGCGGAGCAGGTACGCAATCCAACTCTATCGCCTTGTCAGACGAACTGGGGTCCTTTGAAGATGAAGTGGCCTCTGGCCTCCTTATGGGAATCTTCTACCTTCTTGTTCTTTTGGACGTCCGAGTCCCTCTGCAAGCCTTAGCTTTCTTTCTTTTCTCTGGTTTCTCAGTTGATGTCCCTTCGTCTTCGGAAGACTGAGAGTCGAGACTGCCCATCAAATGGTAAGTGAACTGGACCCCCTCATGGACTAGCCTCTCGATCTGATGATGTAACCACTGATCTGTGTATCTTGCTGGGGCTACCATAACTGCTTCGAAATCTGTGATTGGGTCCTGAGACCAATCAACACCTGGCAAGAGGTGTCTTACTGCTTCGAATTCTCGGACTTGGAGGCAATTCCCTGAGTTCGTGAGCTGATCTGGGACCTGACGGTATTCAAAGAGTCGCATTTGCTGCACACTCAACCTAGAATATTCCCGTCGCCTGACTTCGTAGTCATCGGAGCAATTTTTCCAATAGTCTTCAACTGACTCCTTTGCTCTGTATCTTTGACCATAGGCCCTTTTTGCCAGATTATCATGATCGAAGTATTTTCTTGGGAAATGGTCGTGGAGGCCATAAGAGGCCAGCTCCGCAAGGGACTCCTCTGCTAGGGTGGGGGTTCTCAATTGGACATCATGGCTGCCTATGATCATAGGAAATGTGAATCCAGCCTGCTTGCTCTCTCGAAGTAATATGCCGGCGGGGCATGATTGCCTTGCCACCTCCATGAGGATTACTTTATCGGTTGGGTACCGTGGAAGTCGAAGGGGGGCACCATCGAAGCCAGCTATTCGGATGTAGGAAAACCTTGGGAACTGAATGAACCAGGCTCCATACCTCTGCACTAAAGTGGTAGCTTGCTCCAAGAGCCTTATGTGTAACCCTCCCTGCATTAGCCTGACCAGGCGCATTGTGAAGGCGTCATTGACGCGTTCATACTGACCAACCGCGTAAGCCGGGCTGTTCTTTTCCCTTTGAGCTATATCCTGGTAGTGCAGCTGCGGGTAGCAATCATAGACTTTCACCTAACCGGGCCCATTCCCGATCTCACCTTTCATTATCAATCCTGGCAGTGGCTGGTTCTTTGTGAACATATAGACCAAATAGGAGGTCATGGTGAAGTACTTCTTTGTTTCGAGCTCAATCAGCTGATTGTGGATGTTATCGCTTATGATCTGGGCCCAGTCAAACTTAGACTTTCCGGCGAAGACCTGCTCTGTAAAATAGAACATCCACTCTTCAGAGTAGCTGGACTTAGGAAGTCCCATGATTCGGCTGAGTAAGGTGACCATATCCCCATGTTCATTATGAAAATAACTTCTGGGGGTCTTTTTCACAATCCTGGTGTTCGGAGGCCTTTTCTCCTTGAACCATTCTTCGTTAATCAGTGCCCTGCATCGGGCTGGATTCATATCATATGCCCCTTGTGCTTCGTCTATGGTTGTAGCTGTGGGATTATTTGGAAAGGGGATATCAAATGCATCACCGATAGACTCAGGGGAGAAGTCGGCGATAGTCATATTTTCCAGAAGCACTAATCTGGACTTCGGTTCGTAATGCCGAGCAGCCTCTACTACCAATTCATTGTTCTGGATTGCCGGAGGAAAACCTGCCGCTTGGGCGATGCCACTTTCCACCATCTGCCTAGGCCTGCCATATGCGTTGGGTGAGAAGACCCGATTCCTGAAGTCCTGAATATCAATGTGGCCAAGGTCGGTGTCACCAATGTTGTCCCAGACGCTCTGGACCTTCGACTCCCTTAATCCTCCCCTCTAATACTGGTACTTCATCCTTTCAACCTTCCGCGGGATGTCTGATTTGGATGCTCGTGAGGTTTCGGCTGCAGTGGGTGTTTTTGATGATTCCACTGCCAATTTAGGCATCTATCCTGCACAGCCCGACGCGGATTACAAGGTGATACAAGAACGGTAATGCGGGTTAGATAACAAAAGAAGTGCTCCAGCAGGCCGGGATTAGTTTAGAGTTTAGTCCGGACATGGAGCAATATCATTTTAGCTAACAACTTGATTAACTTTAACAACATCATATTCTTGAAGATTTGTGACTATGCACTATCACTTTTGGATTTTGGATTAATTTTCAACAGAGGCAAAACATGGGAATTTTCTTGATTTGAAAAGAGATGCAGTTTCTGGCTAAACCTCGGGAGTGAATTCTAAATTTCGAATGTTTTGAACAACGCTTTATGAAAAAGAGATGTAGACTTCAAGAATTCAAGCATTGCGATCAAATTTCGCGCATTTGCCTACTTGATTTACACATTTTCAAATGATCATACGCGATAAAGCGTACTTACCTGATGGGAGCGGATGGCGAGAGATTACCCGACCTCGTTGCGTGAAGTGAATGGACGATCCTGCAAAGTTTGAATCCCAACGGTTATCCCTTTGATTTAAATTTTCGCGGTTTGGCGGATGAAAGAGAATTTATCAATTTTAAATGGTTTTATCCTTGGCAATATGAATTTAAATGGTTGAGGGGGGGGGTTTGATGCAGCGTCTTACCTTCTTATTTTCGGATCTTGGAGAGTTCTTTCAAATTTTGAATTGCATTCTTTCTCCAACTTTGGATTTTGACGAATTTGGAGGTTTTGGAATTTAAACTTGGCTTCACTCAGCCTGCACGAAATTTGGAGCTTGGACGTTATTTGCAAACTTGGAGATCTCAACCCGCTGGCGAATTTCGGAAGTCCTTGGGGTTTAGGCAAGCTGGAGACGTTTTCGGAGCTTTTTGAAAACCTCAGACCTGAGCGCTCTTTTGCATGCTCCCGCAACTTTGGAACTTCGGAGCTGGGACGCGGATATAAACCTCGGCAAACCTTGGAGATCTCGGCGCCCGTTCAAACTTCGGCGAATTGGAAAACTCGGAGGACTCGCCGCCTACGCTGGGTGCCTTCGAAACCTCAGAGGTTTTTGTTTTTTAAAGCCTCTTGCACTTCAACTTTGCGATTTCGGACCTAGGGTCCGAAAATAGCACTTCGTTATATTAAACTTCGGACCTGGGGTCCGAAAATAAGCTTTGCGTTTTACTTTATCTCTCTTCAAGGGTCCGAAATTCGGACCCAAGTGCTCATCGGGCTTTCGGACCTCAACGCGTTTAAAAGACTTCACACTTTTTCAAAACCTCGGACCTGGGGTCCGAAAATAACACTTTGCGTTTTACTTCAGGGGTCCGAAAATAAGCTTTAAGTGATTTCGGGTGTTGGAGGCGCTTTCTTCGCAAGGAGAGCTTTCTTTTAACTTCGCGATTCACTTTCCCAGGGGTCCGAAAATGGTCTCTCCGCGATATAAACTTCGGACCTGGGGCGCTTTTAAAAGATGTCGCATTAACTTCGGACCTGGGGTCCGAAAATCGAGACCTAAGCGCCTTTTCGGACTTTCGGACCTAGTGCGTCCCTTTTCGCTTTATGCTTTCTATTTTCAGCTTTCTTCGGGGGTCCGAAAAGAAAGATTTTGAGTGATTTTCGGACTTTGGGACCTCATGCGTCCTTTTTCGCTTTATGCTTTTCTTTTTTCAGCGTTTTCCCTTTTGACGCCCCTTACCCCAGGGGTCCAAATTTGGGGTCCGAAAAGAAGATTTTTGAGCCTCCATCCGAAGTTTCGAACCGTAAAGCACTTTTGCAATATTAAGAAAACCTCGGACCACAGGTCCGCTTTAGCGAAGTCGAGGCACTTCCAAATTTCGGGACAGGGGTCCGAAAATAACACTTTGAGTGATTTTCTGGGTTTGAAGCGCTATCTTCGCAACATTTTAAAAGAACTTTGTATTGCTTTCGAACCGAGCAGGGAGCATCTACTTTGAAATTTTCGCTCCAGGGCCCGAAATTCGCCTCTTAGACAATTTTGGAAACTTGCACGGAACGTCGGACCTCCCACCAGCCTCGCCAGGCTCCACAAATCTGGATTTGGGAGGGATCAGAATACTAAGGCACTTGGCTTGGCGGGATCTGTCAATTCCTACCATCTTATGCCTATCTAAGGTGATCCTCAAAAATTTTGGAACAAAGCTCTTGGTGCTCATGCCCGAGGGCTAGACTAGTCAGGAGGACTCATCGGCTCATTATTTCAACGTCAATCAACTTACGGATTGGTCACGAACTCGCTCGAAGAGATATGAGAAACTCTGCTTGGAACCTCAGGACAACGACCGAAAGCTTAAAAACAGGAAAGGGGACCCTGTCGGCAACGGGGAGCGTGTGCAACGCACAACACGTTAACAGTCGGATTATGTGATTTACAAAATGGCCTCCTCTGTCACTCGTCAGTTGGATTGGAATCCCATACCGCGTAATGATGTGTTCATAGATGAATTTTGCTGTGTTGATTGCCGAATTGTCGGGTAAGGCCCGTGCCTCCACCCACTTGGTCAAGTATTCTGTTGCCACTACAATGTATCTGCATCGTCGAGCTCTACTTGGTTTTAATGGTCCGACGAAATCCAATCCCCATCTCTCAAACAGTTCCTGGGCATTGGATGGGTTGAGGGGCATAAAATCCCTTTTTAATGGCCGCCCGGCCCGTTGGCATGTATCATAGCTTGTTACCCACTCCCTGGCGTCATTATGTAGTGTCGGCCACCACAGTCCTGCCAACAAAACTTTCCTCGCCGTGGTGTCAGGCCCCATGTGTCCACCTGCGGGCCCTTCATGTGCTTCTTTCAAGACGCTCGAAATTTCCTCTTCTAGGACGCATCGCCGTAGGATTTGATCGGGCCCCATTTTATACAATAGGCCATTAATGAGTTGGAATGTCCTACTCCTCAGTACCAGTTTCCTTCTTTCTCCTGGTGGCATCTCCCTCAGGAACTGTGATGTGGACAAATATTCCCCCACGCTTGCGTACCAAGCGGGGAGAACCGCGATGCGAAATAAGTGAGCGTCTGGAAAATCTTCGTTCACTCCTTCGTCTGGTTCTCCTGACTGAATTCTCGACAGCTGGTCGGCTATCACGTGGGTCTTCCCAGGTCTTACTATAATGTTGAATGTAAATTCCTGCAGCAATAGCAGCCATCGGCTGATTCGTCCTTGGATAATTGGCTTGTTTACCAGATACATTAAAGCCTGGTGGTCCACATAAAATGTGAACAGGGTGGCGAGCAAGTAATGTCGAAATTTCTTGACGGAGTACACCATCCCGAGGGCTTCCCTTTCTGTGGTGCTATAATTTTTCTCTGCCTTCGACAGGAGTCTGCTTGCAAAGTAGACTGGGTGATCTAGCCCGTTGTCGCCAACCTGCGCCAGTGTGGCCCCTATGGCAAAGTTGGATGCGTCAATGTGTACGTGGAACTCTTTGTCCCAGTTAGGATATGTTAGGATTGGCGCACCCACCAACCGTGACTTCAGTTCTTGGAAGGCCTCCTCCTGAGCCGTCCCCCATATATACCGTTCACCTTTCTTTGTCAGCTTGTCCAAAGGGCAGGATACTCGAGCAAATTTTTTGATAAATCGCCTGTAATACCCTATATGTCCTAGGAAGGATTTGACTCCCGTGACATTTGTGGGTGCCTCCATTTCTACTATCACCCGAATCTTGTCTGGGTCAGTCTTGAGTCCAGCCTTACACACTATGTGTCCTAACAGCTTCCCTTGAGGCACCATGAATCTGCATTTCTTGGGGTTGAGTGCTAGGCGAGCTCGCTTGCATCTCTCCATGCATTCGCCAAGTGCGGCCAAATGTGTATCTTGGTTGCTGTAGATGGACCAGTCGTCCAGGAACGCCCTGAAGTTCCCTACTGACATCTTTTCAAATATGTGAAGGATTATCCGTTGAAAGGTTGCTGGTGCGTTGCATAATCCGAACGACATTCGATTATACGCGTACACGCCATCCTCCACTATGAAGGTAGTTTTTAATTTGTCTTCGTTGGCGATGGATATCTGGTTAAACCCAGAAAATCCATCCATGAATGAATAAATTTCATGACCGGCCACTTCCTCCAAGATGCTATCCGTAAATGGTATTGGAAACGGGTCTTTTATGGTGATCTCGTTAAGGCATCTGAAATCCACGCAGATTCGTATTTGGTTTGCCTCCTTTTTAAGGGATATCACTATGGGCAATACCCACTCGCTGGTCTGCACTTTAAAAATAATCCCGGCTTCGAGCATACGCTCAATTTCATCATTCACTCTTGCCGCATAGTTTTTATTCATTCTGTATGGCCTCTTCCGCACAGGTACGACCCCAGGTACGAGTGAAATTTTGTGTATGCACAGTTCTGGCGGCACCCCTTTGAGGTCCTTATACGTCCAAGCGAATACATCCTTGTATTCCATGAATATTTTAAATGCAGCGGCTTTCAGGATTGGGTTCCAGTCGTCGCCAACCAGTATGTTTCTTGGCTCTGCTTCCGTACCGAGGTTTGTCGGTTTTACGGACTCTTCGTACTGGATTGGTTTTGTCATGTCAAACCTGTGTGCTGGTACTTTGTTGACCGGGGCATCCCCTTCGGTGTATTCCTCGTACGTTGGCGGAAATTCGTTCTCGTCCCGATCCTTGTCAACCTGCAACATGTTACACCCATACAGTAGCTCGTAGTCCTCCATTTGCCAGTGGAAGAGCCCATTAAGGGAATCGGTCTCGTCCTCAGAACATCCTTGGATTCCCAGAATGCCTTCCTCGTTCGGTTCCCTCCCGTACTTTCCTCCGTCAACTCCGCCTTCGCCGTCTGATTCTGACTCCGACGCGAGTTCTTCACTCACAAGTTGTGTCTTCAGGTCGATAATAAATTTTCTCCCGACTTTTTCCATTGACAACGTGTTTCGCTTCCAGTTGTGATTCACTCTGGCTGCCACCAACCACCCTCTGCCCAGAATGGCGTCGTATGCTTTCTTGGCTAGCGGAATCACCACGAAGTCGAGGACAAATGGTTGTGTCCCGATGGTCACTTGTTGCGCCATGAGCGTTCCAAGGGGTTTGATACCATGTTGATCCGCTCCTAGTAAGTTAAAGGTTGATAGTTATAGTGTTCGTTTGCCAAGCTGCTTCCAGGTTTCCTCCGGAAGCACATTCACCCCAGACTCGCCCTCGACGATAGTGTCAGTCAGAATGGTTCCCAGTATTCCCATTTCTACCACCGCTGGGTGTCGGCCACTGTATAGTGTCAGGACCAATGGGTCTGTAGGTATTCTGTCGGTACCATCCGTATTCCGGGTTGCCTGACTGTGCGGGGTTACTTGGACCGTACGTAGGAGTGCCGTACGTAATTGCGGCATCGTTTCCAGGAGGTCCTTCATTTTCACTGGCAGTTCCATCTGCAGCATTTGCTTCAGGATATTCTCCTCCGCCTCAGATCGGGAGGTACTTACCGCTTCCTGGGTGCTCCTTTGTGCCAACATTTCCTTCGCCACTTCCACCTTAGCCTCGAGCACCCGCTGCTTCTCTGTGCGAGGGTTCGGGTATGTGGCCTTCTTTGCTTGCGACCGTGTGATTGCCAATACCCGTTCCTCCGTCCTGTCGACGTTGAGCAGGTTTACTCCAGACTTTGGGCACGTTCCATCATCGTGGTCTCCAGGCCCACACCATTTGCATAATTTTTGTGGGGTTTCCTTTGAGGTGCATTCTCTAGCAAAGTGGTCCCATTGATTGCAGGCTCGGCACTGGATCATTGGCCGTCCCTTTGCATCATATTGGATTCGACTCCTATTATTATTATTGGTCCTCCCCCCTCGCCGGTTGTTCCAATATCCGCCAGATGATGCATTATTGTTGGCGGTTTGCGACGTTCTGGTGGCCGGCTGCTCTTGCGTGAAGAGAACTTGTTGGTTCCTGGTTTTCATATTGTGGGGACATTCCTTTGTCAAATGTCCCGCAATCTGGCAAATGTCGCAGAAAGCCTTCTTGGGATAGGACCCCTTGGTGTGTCCGTCACTCCTACAGTCAGTACACCACACTTCATTTTCTTCTGTCTTACTTGTACTCCCTTTCATGGCTTTGAATTCTTTCAGCATTCGTTCCATGTCCTTTTGGAGCGCGTGTACCTTTTTACTCGATTCGCCTCGCTACTGCTCTCCCCGTTAGAATCTTCATCATCGTCAGATGAATATTTATTACTTTTCTTCTTCCTTGATGTTTTGTATTCGCTTTCTAGAGCCATCGCCCTATTATAGGCGTTGTCATATGACGTCGGGGGTACAATCTTCATTTTTTTCCTTAGGGAGGATTTCAATCCTTCCACGAACCATCGTTTTTTCAAGCCCTTAGCCGGTTGGCTTTCCATTTTACCCAACAAATCCTTCAATCTCCTACTGTATGCCCGTACTGTCTCCTTGGTACCTTGTTTGGTACTGTATATCTCTGTTACAATTTCGTTGTCATCACGGAGCAGCCAAAACTCCTCCGTGAATTCCTTCTGTAGGTTGGCCCACGTGGCCACTTTTTGCTTATCTACATCGGAGTACCAATCGATGGCAACTCCACATAACGTGGCTGGGAACTGCTGTACCCAGTCATTCTGGTCTGTCACTTCGTTGGCAGACCAAATGGTTTCACATGTACGACAGTGCCGTAAGGGGTCTTCCTTGCCGTCCCTTGTGAACTTTGGCAATTTTTGTTTACTCGCCATCCCTGGTCGTCTTCCTGGGGGCGGTTGTGTCTGTGTTTGTGGCCCTGCACTGCTTCCTCTGGTGGCGTTGGTGGTGTGTCCTGGAGGTATAGTGTTTTGCCTGTCATGTGTGGCACCTACACCCGTACTGTTGCCCTCCCCTTCGCTTTGACACGCGCCTACTCCTGCTTCCTGTTGGTGATCTTCACTCCGTGGCGTAAGGGATAAGTTCCTAAACTGATCCCGAGTCTCCTCGATTAGATTTCGCCGTAGCCTTGTTTCTTCTAGAAATTCTTCGTGGCTCCGCGTCCTACAATGATCTGGCGATGCATAGAAATTTCCGTCGGCCTCTGCACCTTCCGTGACACCTCCTTGGTTCCCCTCGGCCCCCCTCGGCAGGTCGTCCTTCGACAAGTTGCCTCAGCCTCCGTCTACGTTCTACTTGCTGCTCCAGAATCAAAGCCCTTTGCGTGGCCTCCCACTCGTTTGTTTTTGGTTTTTTATTTCTATCTTTATTCAATAGGTTTGGCATTAATTGTCGCACATTTCCATAACTCTCAATTCATAAATCAAAACATGTCTTTATTAATTCATCTGCTCAGTACAACTCATGTCAATGACACTTTTATTTGAAAATAAGAAGTTCATGGTTCAATTCCCTCCTGGCCTGGCGCCATCTCGTTCCGTTTCCCGTCGGCTGTTCTCTTCGTAGCATTGCAGGATTTGTTGTCGTCGCTCTTCCTGGGCAATCTCCTCCAGGTGGGCCTGCTGTGCCAACGATGCCTGTGCAAGCAGCCGAGGGAGGTGGTTCATTAACCGGTTTACTGTTGGGCTAACCTCCAACGCTGTCCACACGGCACTTGGTGGGATTTTTGCCTCCGCCGCCTCTCGTCGGACGTAGGTCTGAATGGCTACGTGGAGCAAAATTGAAAATTCTCGCGTTGCTGTGTCTTCTCCTGTGTAAAGTTTTGTCCGTGCGTCGTCGGCCTCTGGGTTTATTTCACCAACGGGTAGGGCCATTGTGTCTGTGTGCCATTCGTGTCTTCCGTTCCCGAGTACGTCTAGGCAACGGCGCCAAATGTTTGCCCTCTCGGGTGAATAATTTAAGGCATAAAGAACATAATGCAGAATAATGCCGTAAATATCAGACAAAGTATATCAGATGTTCTATTCATAATAAGTCTATTTTACAAGTTACATTCCGAAGTATAAAAGGGTACCGAGGGGGTGCGAGCGCCAACCGTCGCACCGCAACTTCCACCCCTCGGTTGCCAACTAACCAAAACAATTACACATAATTAACTAATGTTATTCCCGTGTACAATAATTCCGCCAACAGTAATTCTAGGCTTGTGTGCTAGATGGAACTCTAAAGGTTCAGATTATGTATTCTCTTCTTCCCTAGTTAAGAGGGAGTGTTGTTTGTAACTAGGTAAAAATGGGTTCGGATTGCCTAAGGCAACATCCGAACCCATATAGGACTGGGTCCTATCCTAAAGGGGTAATGTGCCCCCAAGTTGAGCCCAGCCCTATACCTCCACGCCACCCTAAATACTCCACGCCACAATAAATAAATTGGCGCCAAAAGAGGGAGGCCGACTTGGATTTAATAAAGGCTAAGGACTCATATAAATAAAGGTTAAATTGCAAATGCAAATACAATTCAGTTATCCACGAAATCAGTGAATTAGCTCTGCAAACAAGAGGTGCGAAATCACCAAAGAAGGTTGTGCGAATTTGTCCAAGGATTGGGCGAACTTATTCAAGAGGATATAGGGCATTTTGGTGCAGTCTTGAAGCATGCAAAAAGGGCAGATCTGATATATAAAGATCAGATTCAGAAAAGCAAGCTAAGTATTGGATTTGTGCAACAAGAATGAATACATAATCTGCCCTGTGGGTCTTTAATGCTGGGTTTTTCCTCCTTGGAGGTTTTCCCAAGGTATTTGTGTTTGTCTCTTGGTTCCTTGTTTCATTCTTGAATTTACTTGATTATAGTTTACTAAATTACAAATCTGATTAATAAACTAGGGCATGATTAAATGTTACAGATCTGATTACTGATCTAGGGCATGAATTTAACAGAGTGGACTCAGAGGATGAAAACCCTTTGGTTCTTGAGCGCATTCTCACTCAGGAAGTGCATTGGAGTGTCAAATTAACAGTTCAGTTCAGTCTTTCTGTGAGTGCATCATTGTTGCAGATTTGTAAGTGTGGTTATTGCTGTTGTAATGACTGTCCTAGCAGTCCTTGATCAGATCACTATCAAAATTGATTGCTGTTGGAGTTTGATTCATTCTGTGCAAATCTATGTGTTGATTAGTTAGTTGATCTATATGCTATTTGAGCACAATTGATTGTTGCTGTTTGAATTTAGGTGTGTTAATGCTGTTATCATATTCAAATCTGGTGAAGGTTGTTGTTTATGCTTTAAATCTGTTTCTTTCATTAAAATTCTGGAAAAGGGACATTACACAAAGGAGACAATTTTGATGTTTTACTGATCTATAAAGTAAGTTTTTTTATTTACCAGGCTGGTTGTGTTGAAATACTTATTAAATCAAGAACCAAATATTGTCGAAATCAGAGTACACTGAATCATGGTATAAACTTAGGTTTTTATAAGCTCATTACTGAGAGCTTTGCAAGGATTTTCTTTACAGTTCTCTTCTCAAAATGCAAATGAAAGTTTCAACGCCTGTGTAGAAGGATTGGAGATGGATTACAGGAAAAACCTTCTAATTCTTTGCAACCAAAGGTCATTATGATTAGTTCAAGCATAAGATTCATATTTTTTCATCTGAATAACAAGTGGCAGGCTGAAGATCTTGAGGAACAATGGTTCCATAGATGCCATAGTGTCATTGAAAACACTTTTAATTAGGGTTTTGGGTTGTTGCTGGGTTGCTGCCTCTTTTCATTGAATAACAAGTGGCAGGCTGAAGATCTTGAGGAACAGTGGTTCCATAGATGCCATAGTGCCATTGAAAACGCATTTAATTAGAGTTTTGGGTTGCTGCCTCATTAAAAGGGCTAATTACTTAAGAGATTGAGTGATTTGGGATTTATATATGCTTCTTTTAATGTTACATGCTAGCAAGTGGATATGATATTTAGATTCTTTTGGGAGTGGTTTCAGGCAGAATATGACATACCTTTTGTAGGTTTTATGTTTTGTAGAGTGCATTATCAGTGATAATGACAAAGCAATTTGGAAAAAGCCTGTCTTTTTGCAGTTTTTCTTATTTGGAAAAAGCACAGATCAATATTTCAGCTTGATCACTTTTCTTTTTATTATGAAGAGCTTGACTCTTTTAGGATGGATATGGTAAACCATATAATGCCTATAATGGAATTTTTTAAATTAAACATTGAGTCTTGACTATTTATAATGCCTAGAATGGATTTTTTAAACTGAACATTGAGTCTTGACTATTTGCAAGTAACTGTAAAAGCAGAGATTCTAGCTCTCCCTGCTGTTGTGGGAGATGCTTTCTCAAAGATGTTGCTCCTATTCCCTTTTATATCAAATTAATATGAGATTCTTGGCTTTCCAAATAAAAATTGCAGACCTGAAGTACTCAAAAAGTTGATTTTTTTGATATCACTAGCTTGATTTGGTCTCTGTTTGTATGAGTAGTGTATGGCTGACTAAATTTTTTTTTTTCCTTATTCTTCTACATTTGTAGCTGAAGCAAGGCGATTGCTACTTGAAGCTGGTTTTAAACAATTGAAGGAACAAGATGAATGGGATGTACAACCTGGTGGCCGTTACTTTTTTACCCGTAACATGTCTTGCTTGGTAGCTTTTGCTGTTGGAGAGAAGTAAGTTCTCTATATGTTTTATTTTTGCTTATGTGAAAGGAATAATTCTATTTCTTAATTAAAATTCCTTTTTCTTTTTGTTGTGATTTGAAATATAAAAGTAAATTCTCATATTGTAATACATTAGAAACTATAGTTGTATTTGCTCTTAAGTAATAGTTTGTAAGGTTGCTGATTGTTTTTGTCACGTTCTCAATGAATTTTACATGTTTCATATTGCATGCTATTTGATTAAGTCACAATTAGAAACACCAAAAACAGATGAGTTATGTTGGGTGCCCAGTGCATTAAAGAACCGCAACCAAGTAATAATTAATTTTTCACAAAAAGACTTGAAATACAAGGGAGCCTTATATTGTTGGCTGGAGTAGTTGTAGGCTCATAGTCTCCATACTAATTTCAATATAATCTTTTACACATTTTTTATATTTAATACATGTGGTTATAATAAATATGAAAGACATACAATAGAAAATTGATTTGTCATCCACTAAATTCGAAGTCAGAATTGAACTAGGTGGCTTAGATCAGTTTGTTTTATCGTGTATTTTGATGGAATGGTTTGCAGCCTTATTGAAACAAGTTTACATAATTACAGATTTCTGGAAACTTTGAAGTTTGTGTGCTATACAATGATTCAAACTTGATGTTTTTGCTGTGCTATGAAGGTATGTTGCAGGTAGAGGATTCCATGCGATTGCAGCACACACAGACAGTCCTTGTCCAAAGCTAAAGCCAGTGTCAGCTGCATCCAAGTCTGGGTTTTTGACTGTGAATGTACAGCCATACGGAGCTGGTTTGTGGCATACTTGGTTTGATAGGGACTTGAGTCTGGCTGGACGAGTTATATTAAGAACTGCAAATGGAGATCTTTCACACAGGCTTGTTAAAGTGAAACAGCCTGTTCTACGGATTCCAACACTAGCCATTCATCTTAACAGGTTTCCTGACATTCCTATCTACAGAAAATAGAATTTATCTTTATGTCAAAATTACAAATCTTGGAAATGGTTGTGTTTCACATTTATTAATATTAAGTAGTCTCTCTGTGTTTATTCATAATTTCATTCTTTTGTCAAAAAAAATTCTGAAATTCCACTTTTGGTAAGATAATATTGCCTCCCTTTATTTATCTTAGTGACTGGAAAAGTGTCTAAGCAAATCGTTGTTTGTGTCATCTGTATCATGTTCTAAAGGAGTAATTGTTAAAAGCAAATAAAAAGGATTTAGTCTCCTAATCTATCAAAATAATGCTAGGCTATCTGCTCTATGATGTTGTTTCTTTGTTGTTCATTGTTCATCATTGATAGGTTTTTCCTATTCATTGTATAGGGTTGGGGGACCCTTTCAAAACCCTCTTATCTACCCTAAATAAAAAAATGAGTATAAATGTACTAATTTGTTCTCTATGCTGTCATTTCTTCGAAATTTTTACTATGCAAGGTATTAGTGTACTTAAGAAGCTTGTGTTGTCATTGGAAGGAGTTGTGTGGATGCATATCATGAGAATAATACATCTTGGGCCCTATGTTGATTGTTCGCTTATGCTCAAACTTGGTTGTTATGTTTGTTTAAGTCTCTCTTCTTACGAAGTTTGTAAATTTGTTGAAGATTGTATTGCCTTGGATTTGATCTTAGTCTATAGTTAGGGTTCCAATGAAGAATGGATTAATACTTAATTAGGATCATGAATCCCATTGTCTGTTAGTACTCAAGAATGGATGTTTTGTTATACCTAATGTTGGGTGTTGTATATTTTTCTTTTGTGAGTGAAGCCTAGGATTTGTGTCAAGGCTATGTTTACCAAGGTAGGTTTGTAGTACCCTAGCCACTACGGTCAAACTTCAACCTAATTATTGAATTGTCACCTTAGCCCATGGCATGGTGACCTAATGGTGGGAGTCCAAATTAGATTGAGGTCTTGTTAGTATAAATAGTGTCTTTACATATCTAGTTGGGATATCATCTTTCTAGGATTGACCTATCTACACTTATCTTAAGTTTACTTAGTCTATTTTATGTTTTTGTCTCACCTCATATGCTTGAGACATGTGTCCTCATCATTTGAGGCACCTATTGCACGCATACTTGCCACTTGCTCATACACTTGTCATGTGAGCTCACAAGTGTTGCACCTTTGGAGAGGTAGTCACAGTTTTATTCCTACCTTCTCACCTTCTCTTGCCTATATATGCAAGGTTTCTATGTACATTTTACACACTCTCATTATATGATAGATAATATTTGTGCTTCTTTTGTTTCATTAACTGGAAGGTTATGTTGTGCTTTCAGATTCCTCGCTAATCCCAAAAAGCCTAACTCCAAGGATAGAATATCCCCCCTTAGCTTGTAAGTTTGTGTATGTGTCTATGATAGTAATCTACTCCACCTTTGCCTTAGGTGGAGTTTGGAAGTAGTCCATGGTTGGGCTCATCTTGCACAATAATTGTGCAAGGGTTCACCTTATTGCAATTGGAAGTTGTTGCTGTTGCATAGAAAATGGAATCAAGGTTTCAAACTTGTTATGAAGAGTTGCCATTGTTTTCTTTCTGTGTTATATGCCTGTTAGCATTTTAATTTGTCTCTAACATGACTGTTTGCCACATACGGGTAAACGATTAAACGCAGAAAGTAAATGCACGGAACATAATGGAAATATATTAAAGAACCAGTTTCTGTATTAATTCAACAGTCCATGTACATCACGTGCTTACAACATTACACCTAGATACGACTATGATGATGCCACTACGAAGGGAAGGTATGCAATATATAATGCTCGAAGGGGTGTGACCAACTGTTGCATCCAACTGCCCTTCGGGACGACTAACTGACTGTCGTAACTCACAATTACTGATGACAACATAACATAATATGACAACATGACATAATGATTATTCCCGGCAACATCATCCCCCCCAAGAAAAGAAGTCGTCTCTGGACGACTTAATACAAAATAGAGATGACATTAAACAGAATCAAGGTAGAGAACTGCAGGAACTACTGACGCCAGTCGAGCCCGAAACTCATACACCTGCTGCATCCTCGCCTGAAAACCCTTTTCTGCTACCATCAAACTTGTCTGCAAAACATGCTTTTTAGTCTCAGCCTCCAACTGCTACTCAAATGATATTGTCTTCGTAGCCAATTTGTCCTCGATAGCCACCTGCGTTGCCCTCTCGGCATCCAACTCCTGGGTACGTTGAGCTAAGTCTCACGCTACTACTGCCTCCAACCTGGTGGTCAGCTCCTCCCGAGCCCTCTGTGCATCCACAAAGGCAACCTCACGTCCAGTCGAGACATACTCCGAGTTCCTCACAGCGTACCATTCATGCTTGGAAGTGGCCACAACCCTCTGGCACAAAGGCTAGGAGACGCCTCAAATCCTCCATCACACTCCCCAAAGGTTGATAACTGAACTGAATAACTCCCTGGTGCCGTATGACTTTTGTGTGCCTGCAATGCCTTCCCTCGGACTCTGTTTGTTCGCAACCTCCAAATCCGTCTCCCTCTTCGGCTTATGGCTTCCTCGCCAATGCTTAGCTTCAGGCTTCTTTCTCACAGTACGGAACAATCCCAACACTTACCGTGACTTCTCGGATGCCCTTCGCCCAACTCCAAAAAGTGTATCGTAGCTCAAAAATAAATTGGGGGTTTGGTGGCAGCGCGCCTTGCGGGGTCCCAATTTAACACCTTCAGAACCACACGGAAGTCCATGGCGCACATCATTTTTGTGATATTTTATGATGCCAAAAACCTGCTCCTCAATGTCCTGGCTCCAGACTCCAGCGAATGATTTTAAATCTGGTCATCGTTTTTTTTTTTTTCACGTGCCATCACCACCTTCATCCTTGCTGTACCGTGGTATTTTCCCTTTCACCCTCTTGTAAACCACCGCTGCCGTGCTCCTTCAGGCATAAGGACTGTAATGTCCCGAGTGAACCCGTACGGTGGTTGAGCCGTACGGCGACTGGGGTCACCCAAAGCGTGGTGTCGTACAGTGATTGGTCTCCTGTACGGTGGTTGGGAAGGTCATACGGTGGACGAATACCCGCCGAGTTCCACCCTAGGCTGGTGACCTCTGTCGACGGTGGTGCACCGTACGGTGTCCCACCGCATGGGGCCTCACCGCATGGTGGTGCACCGTACGGGGTCCCACCACACGGGGCCTCACCGCATGGTGGTGCACTGTACAGTGTCCCACCATATGGTGGTCGACCGTGGTGGTTCCACCGTACGGTGTCCCACTGCACGGTGGTCTCCCGTGGTGGTTCCACCGTACGGTGGTTCTGGCCATCGATTTTTTTTTCTTTTTTTTTTTCAATTTCCTAATTTAATTGTTTAGAGAGTCTTCGGCTTGGGTCCGGTGTCTCTGGGATCGCCCTTCATCCTCGGTTTTTATCGCTCGAGAGTCTCCCGCTTTGGTCCCGTGCCTCTCGAGTCACTTGCCCGGCCTCTCGAGTCCCCTTCCATCCTCTCAGGTCCCCCTCCGGACTCTCGGGTGTCCTTCTAGCCTCTCGGGTCCCCCTCCAGACTCTCGGGTGTCCTTCCGGCCTCTCCGGTCCCCTGCGCGCAAAGAAATGGGACTCGGACTCAGGACTCGGCATCAGACTCGGCTCCAGACTTGGCTGGACTCGGGAAAGTGAAAAACTCAAGAAATTTAGAGATTTTTAAAGATTTAAAACTTGTTTCAGACACCCTTTATTGAATGCACCTTAAAGACACAAAAACATCATCAAACTCGGCTCATTTGATTACATATACAAGTATACATCAATCACATAAGCATAAACGCAAATTGTAGCTGAAGAAAATAACAAACATAGATATATAAATATTGTCAAATGTATACAATATTACAAAACTCATGGAATAAAAAATCCATGTCATCATATGATCATCATCAAATGTTTCATACAAATACCAAAGGTAAATAGTAAATACTAAATACAACTACAAGTGTACAAGCCTATGGCTCAAAGGGCCGTGCAATTGCACCCTCTCGCCCTGGTCCCCTGCGAAGGCGTTTAAAGTAGGTCCTGGATGATTCGGCAGCCATAGTCGCTCCCCGTGACACCATGCCATGCTCACCAACATCAGGAACAACTGTGTCATGCTCGCCAACATCAGGAACAACTGTGTCACTCTGAGTCTTAGTATTTCCTGTCTCTGCTCGTGCTCTCTGCTCCTCCTCTGCCATGGCTACAGCCTCAGCCTCTATATCTACCTGGTCAATCCAATCAATGTCATCATCACTAAATACAGCTGTAGGAGTCCCAAGAGCTGTCTGATTCTCATTGGCCCACTCTGCTTCAAGATCAACCTCATCTAGAATGATAGGAGACATGTCAACTATTGCATTCTTTCTCATTCTCAGGTGGAGGTTGTAGTGAACAAAGACGAGATCATTCATCTTCTCCACAGATAATCTATTGCGCCTCTTGGAGTGTATGTGCTCAAACATACTCCAATTGCGCTCACAACTTGATGCGCTGCATGGTTGAATCAAGATGCGAATGGCCAACTTTTTAATATTTGGTGTCTCTGGGCCAAAAAAGTTCCACCAATGATCTGAGTTTGAAATGAGAAAAATAAATAAAATCAGTCTCACTCATGAACTCATTTAACAAGTTACAATATAGTATTGAATAAAACTAAAATTAAGCCTAACAATTTATTTTTACCTGGCATCATAGTTGTCCTACCATCTTTGGCGACAGGATGAGAGAAGGTCTCCCCTTGTGCATCTGAGAACATCTGTAGCTCTCGAAAAAGGTCTATCTGAGAAGTACCAGCAGGTCCCATCTTCTCCATGATTGCATATAGCCCATTAAGGACCTCCAGATCAGCCTTGAAAGAAGGGATAAAACGGAATGCCGGATTCAGATAATAGGCTGCCGCATGGATGGGATTATGAAGCTGATGATGCCATCTCCTATCAATGATCTCCCAAATGGGATCATACTTGCTCTCATCTGCTCGATAGACGAATCTGATAGCCTCCTTCGCCCAATCCATGCCCTCATATATATAGCCCATTGCGGGCTTATCTCCATCTGCAACTCGCAACAAAACCACCAAGGGCTTAACAAACTGCAAAATTGAAAATATTGTGTAATTTAGAAAAATGAGCAAATAAGAGAATACATATAATAAGTTATAAAACATGAAGTTAAACTATAGAATTTATAAAAAAATTACCTTCACTATCTCATCACAAGGGACCCAAAAGCCTTGCTCATCAAAAATGCAGTTTGCCATCTCTATCCCTGCAGGGGTGGTAGCATAGGATGAGGAAGACCACTCCTCACCAACAATCATACGTCTCAAGGCAGACTTAGACCTAAGCATGGACTGCAATGTGAGGAAGTTTGTGGCAAATCTTGTGATTCCTGGACGAGCTAACTCCTTTTGCTCTGTGTATTGTCTCATAAGAGCCAACACCCATGAATGATTATATACAAATTTGCAGACATTTCTTGCCCTTTCTACACATCTCTTGACCCATGGGATTTTTCCAATATCCTCCAACATGAGGTCAATGCAATGAGCAGCACATGGAGTCCAAACTATAGATGGGTGCCTCTCCATCAATAGTCTACCTGCAGCAACATAATTTGTTGCATTGTAAATTGTAATTAATGGAGGTACAAACTACAAGATAGTAATTAATTTGCAAACAAAATTAGTTTGTAATCAAAAGTTTACTCGCAGCAACATAATTTGCTGCATTGTCGGTCACCACCTGTACCACGTTCTCCTCACCCACATCTTCAATCACCTCCTCTATCTGCTCACATAGGTAGGTGGCATTCTTGCAATGGGCGGAGGCATCAATGGACTTGATGAAAACGGTGCCCCCTGAAATAAAAAAATAAAGCTAGGTCAATGATCATTCAATAAACCATTAGATAAAAAATAAAAAATTAAAGACTATATGAAACTAAAATTAATCAATCACCTGCGGAAGAAACAAGAAAATTAAGGAGAGTTCTATTTCTCCTATCCGTCCAACCATTAGTCATGATGGTGCAACCTTTAGTGCTCCATATGTGGCGTTGTTCATGTAAATCCTTTTTCGCATCATCCACCATTTGAGACAAAATGGGTCCCCTCAAATCACTCTCACTAGGGGCTTTGAACCCCGCCCCACATATGGTAATGGCATCAACCATTTGTTGCCAATAAGGAGACCTGTCGCAAAGAAACTCAATGAGATAAGTTAAGTATAAAAATTCAATGAGATAAGTATAAAAATTAAAACAATCAAAGTTATCAAACATAAAAGTTAGTAAAACATTCACCTGGCTACAAAGAATGGAATACAGCTGTAGCTCCAAAACCTGCCAACTGCCATTTTAGCAGCATCATGGACCTCCTTGTTCCAACCCATGCCCTCAAGTGACGGTTGGGACCCAGGAGTAGTGCGAGGCACAAAGAAGGAATCCAACCTAGATTTACGAATCCTAGGTCCAATGGTAACATTCCCATTACAACTACTAGTGGTAGGAGCATGAGAAGTGGCGGTGGCACTGCCACTTATAGAAGCAGAAGCAGAAACGGAAGCACCAGCAGTAGCAAACTGAGTGGGACGATATGGAGGTAAGGAAGAAGGGCCTCCAACACAACCTAACCGTGTCCCTCTTCCTAAAACTGTCTTTCTCCCAATGGCCGCTCGATCCTCCTTTTGTTTCTTTTTTCTTTCAATCTCCTCAACCATTACATAACAATCACGTACGGTCTCAGGGACTACTTTTAGGCATGGTTCGGCATCATGTCCACGAACACTAGCAATATGGTATTTCAGCCTATATATACCTCCATGGAATATTGTTTTGCAAAACATACATTTTGTTTGCCCCTTCCCTTGCCCTGGAAAATCCTCATGATATTTCCAAGCAGGGTCCTTTCTAATGGGGGGTCTAGAAGCTGAAGTAGACATTTTAGGATAGTTTTGTGAAACTTGAAGTTGAGGCAAATTGAAATAATAAAGTGAAGTTTGCTGAAATAAAACATTACAAATATAAAATAAAATTAATACATATTACATACATTCAAAAAAACTAAAGTAGGGTTTGTCAAACCCTACTTTAAAAAAAAAGAAATTTACAAACCCTACATAGTACAACACTACAACTACATACTACATGCTACATACACACATACAAAAGATTTTGAAAGATGTAAAACTTTCAAAATAAATGGATACAAAATGGAATTTTTGCATACAAGAAACAAACTAATCTTCAAAAAAACAACCGTACCTCTTACAACAAGCTTGAAACGAGCTGCAAAGTCTTCCTATCCAACTCTTGATGCACCAAATCGAAACACAATGCAGCTCCAATGTGACAAATTGAAGAAAACTTGAGCTTCCTCCTTGCTGGTTTTTCTTCTATGCACCATTGTTTTTCTTCCCAACTCACTTTACTCTTCCTTTTTTTGCAAGTGAATGAAATGAAAGTCACTTTTAGGACTAGAAGACAATTAACATAAAAAAACGGACTTCAAAATACTTTGCATTATATTTTTTTTTTGTGTTTTTCATTTGCCTTACGTCGACTGAGTCCGAGGCTCGGGACTCGCCGAGTTTGGCGAGTTTTGGCCAAACTCGCCAACTCGGCAAGTCTGGCGATTTTACTCGCCAGACTCGGATGAGTTCGAGTCCGAGCCCCTGGGACTCGCCAGGCCTGACTCGTACTCGGACTCGCTGAGTCTGGGCGAGTCCCGTTTCTCTGCCTGCGTGCTTCTCGTGGTAGGGTTTCAATTTGGACCCATTGGTGGCAAGTCTATTTTCAATGGCCATTCGAAGACCTGGAACCATAAATTCTACAGGAATCACGGTCTCCTTCCCGTACATAAGAAGAAGAAGAATAATAAAGATTTTGAAGGCTGCGGCCTTCCACACAGGGTTCCAATCGTTGCCGACACGAATGATCTTGGGATTATCTACGTCATCGAGGTTTGGGGCGTCTCCCTTCCAATATTCTCTGTAATGTGGTAGGTACAGCTCCTCTGTTACTTGCTTTGGTTCCTCTACTTCGAGCCAGTAGCTCTGGAACATTTCATAATCCTCCATCTGCCAGTGGAAGAGCCCGTTCAATGACCCCGTCTCATCCTCGGGGCACTCTCCTAGTTTGAGAATCCCTTCGTCGTTGGGCTCCCTGCAGCCTTGTCCTTCGTCCCTCAGGTCGCCTTCTCCTTCACCCTCTGATTCCGAAGATGATGCCAGTTCCTCACTAACCAACTGCGTCCCAAGGTCTATGATAAACTTCCTTCCTCCATTCTCCATAGATAGAGTGTTCTTCTTCCAGTTGTGGGTGGCCTTGGCTGCCACCAGCCACCCTCTCCCTAAGATCGCATCATACCCTTTTTTCTTTAGTGGGATTACCACGAAGTCCAGTATGAAGGGTTGCGTCTCGATGGTAACTTGCTGGCCCATTAGTGTCTCGATGGGTTTGATTCCATGCCGATTTGCTCCTAGCAGATTGAATGTAGATGGCCACAACGTCGGCTTCCCCAGCTTCCGCTAGGTTTCTTCTGGAAGAACATTCACTCCTGATCCACTGTCGATGATGGTATCGGTTAGAATGGTGCCAAGGATACCCATCTCCACAATAGTCGGGTTCCTTCCAGTGTTAACTGCCAATAGCATGGGGTCTATTGCAGACCCCCCAGAAACATCTGTGCGGTGGTTGGTATTGGTGCGTGGTTGGGAGAGATTATTCAACAACGCCGTTTGTAATTGAGGCATCGTCTGGAGGAGGTCGTGTACCTTCACAGGCACCTCCAGTTTTAAAATTTGATTTAGTATAGCCTCCTCCGCCTCCGGTCGGCTGGAAGTACCTGCCGTACCCTTCGCCTTCGCCATTTCTCATATCTCTTTCTCAATTTCTTCCCGTGCTTCCTGTACCCTTCGCTTCTCCGTCTCCAGGTCTAGGCACATTGCTTGTCTGGCTTGGGCGCGGGTTACGGCCAACACTTCCTCTTCTTTGGTTTCCTCTATATTGAGCAAGTTGACACCGGACTTCGGGCAGGTGGCATCTTTGTGGTCTCCCGGTCCGTACCATTCGCACAAATATTGTGTGGCCTCTCCCTTCGGGCAGTCTTGGGTGAAGTGCCCCCACTGGCTGCACGCTCTGCATTGTATCATCGGTCTGCCTTTGGAGTCGTATTGGATCCAGCTCCTTGTATTGTTATTGTTGTTTCGTCCTCCCCACCAGTTATCTCGGTAGCCTCCCGATGTTGCATTGTTGTTCGCCTGGGAGCTGTCGGTGCCGCCCGATGTTGTATGGGCACTCCTTGATGGAGTGTCCCATCACTTGGTAAATCTCGCAAAAGGCCTTCTTCAGACAAGTACCCTTCGTATGTCCTTCCTCTTTGCACTCCGTGCACCATACATCCCCTTTGGTCCGACCCGTGCTTCTCATTGCTTTAAATTCCCTCCTCATTCGCTCCATGTCTTTCTGGAGGGCTTGCACCTTTTTGCCGAACTCGCCATCGCTGCTACTTCCCTCGTAAGAGTCATCATCCTCAGACAAGCTATTCTTCTTTTTCTTCTTGGATGCCTTGGTCTCGCTCTCGAGATCCATCGCTCTATTATATGCATCGTCGTACGAGGTTGGTGGAACAATTTTCATCTTCTTCCAGAGGGAGCGTTTCAGTCCCTCCACGAACCATCTCTTTTTCAAACCATCCGCTGGTTGACTCTCCATTTTCCCCAACAGTTCCTTGAGCCGCCGACTACAGGCTCGGACTGTCTCGTTCTTGTTCTGCTTTGTGCTATAGATTTCGGCTACTATTTCATTGTTGTCTCGATGTAGGCGGAACTCCTTCTCGAAGGCTTTCCGCAGCGTGTCCCATGTGGCCACTGCAGTTTTATCAATATCGGAGTACCAGTCGATGGCAACTCCCCGCAATGTCGCTGGGAATTGCGTCATCCATTCGTCTTGGTCGGTAACACCGTTCGCTGACCATATGGTTCGCAAGTGCGGCAATGGCGGACGGGATCTTCCTTCCCCTCGCCGTTGAACTTCGACAACTTCTGCTTACTTGCCATCCCACTGCTGGGTCTTGCTCCTCTGGTGCCTTGTGTTCTTGTACCTGGTGATCCTCCGCCTCCGCCTCCTGCATCTGACCCTCCACTTGTGGGTCCTTCGGAGAAGGTTGTTGACTCCGAACCGAACAAATTGCCTCTCGTATGGTATCCTTGTGCTCCCCCAGGACTGTCGGCCGTACCGTCACCTTTGGTCGTCTCCCCCTAGTTGTCCTCCGAAATGGACAAGTTCTTTAGTAGGTCTCTGGTAGGACAAGGTCTTTGGTCCTGGGTGGCACGCTTCCCAATGCTTCATCGCTTTGATCCCGCATTGCATCCTTCTCCTCCAGCTTCCAGCGCTTGGCCTTGGATTGCAATCCTTCCTTGATTTGTGTTTGAGGCCTTCTCCTGGTTCTTCGATGACGTCCTGCGATCAATCAACCAATTTCACTTCATTAAATTAATTTGAAAAATTAATTAATTAATTTAACAAATATTAAATTTAATTACGACGTCTGGCTTGAGAAGCTCTTTGTGAGATGTATCTTGAAAATGCTTCTCCTTCCTCTTCGAATGTGAAATCTGATCCTTGGTCTTGATGGTGTTTGGGCGATTTACTTCTGCGTGATTTTACCTTTGGAGTCTTGGGCGTTTTGATTGGGTTTATGGCGCGACTCGGGAGGTTTGAAGAGCTCCTGCAAATTTTAAAATTCTAACACTCATGCCCTTTCTGGTGAATTTCGGAGAATGGGGGGGGGGGGGTTATCAATTTCGAATTCCCTATATTTGGGCCTGTGCCTCGTGATTTTCGGAGAAGTAGGGGACTTTGGAATTTCAATTGCGTTTTATCTTCCAACTTCGGACCCTTTGGCGAATATGGAGGCCCTTCCAAAACTTATACTTTGCATTTGCCCGACCTGCGTGAACTTCGGAGGCTGCATTCTTTTCGGACCTTTTAACGTTTTTGGCGACTTTGCAAATTCTAAAACTTTGCCCTTAGGGTCCGAAGTTCAGCCCATTCATGCCTTTCGACGACTTTAAATATTTTCAATTTCACCCTTGGGGTCCGGAGTTCGGCGCTTTCACGCCTTTGGAGTTTTCGCGATTTTTAACCCCTTTATCAATTTCGGACCTTCAATGCCTTTTGGCAAATTTCGGAGTTCTTGGATGAATTTTAATGCTTATCAAATTTTCGAATTTCAGCCCCTGGGTCCGAAATTGGATGACTTAAGTGTATTTCGGACCTTTAGGGGGTCTTTTTGCAAAATTAAAAAGCATTTTCGGACCCTTTAGACATTTTTGCTAACTTTTGAATTTTTTAAATTTAGCCCCAAGGTTCGAAATTCGGCCTACTTGGCAATTTTGCCAAGCTTAAAACACTTCGCAGGGTTTACCTTTTTCGCGATTTTCGGAGCTTTGGAGCATTTTGCGAACTTCTTAAAAAAACTTTTCACGCATTTCACCTCAACTTCGGGTTTTGGAGGCACTTTGCTAATTTTGGCCTTTTGACACTTCACCGTAAGTTAGCGAAAATCGGGGCTTTAGGGGCGATTTCAAACTTCCGAAGAAAAATCGCGATTTTCGGTGGACTGGAGAGTTTTTTAAACTTTCAAATTTTCACGCTTTGCCTTAAAGGTCCGAATTTCGGGGTTTTTGCTGCTTTTGCTAAGTTCGGCGATTTACCACGTTATGCAAACTTTAGCGTTTTTCGGCATTTAACCTCTATTTGGCGAAAATCGGGGTTTTTGTTGCTTTTGCAAACTTTTACTTTTGCGATTTACCTCACATATGCGAATTTCAGCGATTTAATGGCGATTGCAAGGCTTCTTAAAACTTCATACTTCGCGTAGTTTAGTTGTTGAACTTCGGCGTTTTACATGCTTTGGGAGCTTTTAAAACTTTCATCTTACCCTTGCGCGATTTTTGGCATTTTCGGGGTTTTGGCAACTTCGGATCTGTTTGGTCATTTGCAAACTTCGGACCTCTTACACCTTTTGCCAACTTCGGCGATCTCAGGGGTTTTTGAAAATTTCGCACTTTGGTGCCTTTACAAACTTCGCCCCTTTTTGACCTTTAGCCAATTTCGGACCTTTTGGTCATTTTTCAAACTTTTGGACTTCGTTTTACTAGCAAAGACTTCAGGCGATGAGGACAACTTGGCAGTTTCTCTCTTCGACCGGGCGGATATAACCTAGAACGGGGGTCCTCGGTCAAAGACGGGGTGTGTGTGCGATACGCACAACACAGTGTAGAGAGTGTAATTCTCTCCGTCTATCTCTGCCTCCACAACCTCCGTGACACCTCTTGGGTTCCCTTCGAGAAACCCCTCGGCCAGTCGTCCCTTGGCAAGCTGCCTTAGCCTACGCTTTCGTTCTATTTGCTGTCTGAGATTCAACGCTCTTTGTGCCACTTCCCATTCGTCACTTCATATCTTTTTATTTTTGTCCTTCTTTAGTATATTGGGCATAAATCACTCCCGTACATAGCAAGCACACGCTATGTACACAAAAAAAACTTTTATTATTTTCCCTTTCGACCACAATTTATGTCAACATTGTGTCGGGATTATTACAGGGTTCAATTTCCCCTTGGCCTCATGCCATCACGCTCCGCTTCCCAGCGAGGACTGTTTTCTTCGTACTGTCGGAGGACTTGTTGGCGTCGCTCCTCACGGGCAATCTCCTCCAGGCGGGTTCGTTGCGCCAGTGATGCCTGTGCAAGCAACCGGGGGAGGTGGTTCATCAACCGATTCACTGCGGGGCTAACTTCTAGTGCGGTCCACACAACACTTGTTGGGACTTCAGCCTCCGTGGCCTCTCTTCGTATGTAGGTCTCGATGGCCGCCTGAAGCAGGATTGAGAATTCCCTCGTTGCAGCGTCCTCTCCGTCGTAGAGTTCCGTTTGTGCGTTTTTGGCCTCTCGGTTAATCTCACTGACGGTTAGGCCCATCGTGTCCGTACGCCATCGGCTCCTTCCTTTCCCGAGTATGTCTAGGCAATGGCACCAAATGTTTGCCACATACGGGTAAACGATTAAACGCAGAAAGTAAATGCACGGAACATAATGGAAATATATTAAAGAACCAGTTTCTGTATTAATTCAACAGTCCATGTACATCACGTGCTTACAACATTACACCCAGATACGACTATGATGATGCCACTACGAAGGGAAGGTATGCAATATATAATACCCGAAGAGGTGTGACCAACCGTCGCGTCCAACTGCCCTTCGGGACGACTAACTGACTGCCGTAACTCATAATTACTGATGACAATATAACATAATACGACAACATGACATAATGATTATTCCCGGCAACAATGACAACACAAAACAAAACAAAACAGCACACGAGGATAAACCTGTCTTCAAATTAGCTGGGGATCTCCTTGAAACTAAACACTATTCCTAAACTTAAAGAAATAAATATGATTTACAGCTATGCATACATTACAATACTAAAAAGCATCTCAAAAGATTGAGAAGGTAATTAAGGGAATTAACTGAAAATAAAATTGACCTATGAGGTTGAGGGCAATGCTAAAAAATTCTTATCTCACATATGAGGGTTTTATGAATAAAAAATTGCAAGTAAAACAAAATAGACTAAATCACTAATGCTTACTAGCTGGCTGAAAATAAAGACCAGTAGATCCACATACACAACAATGGATTAAACAAAAACTAATCCTAACAGTGAACCACAATGCAAGATTCAATAAAGGTGAACTTTTAGAGGCACACACAATTACCTACTAAGATGAATGGTAATGTTGATACAAAGCTCAACACTATTCTTCACTGCAATTCACTCAACAAGACCTTACACAAGAACACATAAAGCTTAGATCAAATATGTGAATGCCAATATCTGCAACATAAGCTCAATTTCGGCTATCACTAAGAATATCTTGTGCCCAAGGTAAATCTTTATAGGTCACAATGAATATGCTTTTAGAGTTTTGAGAATAATAATTAAATATCCCAAAAAGAAACGCTTAAAAGAAAACCTATTCAAATGTTGCAGGAACAGTAGAAGGAAAGGATCAGAAAATAAATCTATTCTAAAACAACGACAGAATAAAGTCACCTAAACATTAGGTACTCCTTAACTGCCCCAAAATAGGAATTGAGCAAACATGGAAATTAGCCACAAAAGGCTAATTGAAACGTCAAGCTCAAAATCAGAATCTGAACTAGAAGCATGCGAAGGATCAAGCGAATTTGGGGCTGGTGATTAAAAAATGGCTACAAATCTGTGACTTGCCTCTATGTAGTGACAAATTTCTTGGCTTCAAGATAATACAAGTTAACCAATATCTATATTTATTGCAACTATCTGAACATTATGCTTGGAAAAAACATAAAACTCATTTTTATTTTATTCAATCCTGATAACTATATGCTTTTAGAAAGTGTTTCTCAACCCATAGACAGTTCATGAGAGCATTTTCATTGGATACCGAAGGTAAATGCTGTAAAATGTTGAATATCCTCACTTCCGGTGTTCCAAGCACTTCAATGCTATGGGAGGCAGTCATAATATTTTTCTTCAGCAAAAGGCTGCAACTGTAGACTGTCTTCTCTTGAACTGTTTACTCTTGGCTGAACAAAAGCCCCAACCCTGTTTCAAGGGGGAAGAGGATAATACATACCGATACACCTATTGTTTTAACATTTTTGCCTTTCAGAAGGGGCATTTGACGATTTCTGTTTTGGGGTCTGGTGTTGTGCCAGATGACTGCCCTTCTTTATAGCCTTTCTTTTTCTCGGACAAGGAGCTTGGTTTCAAGGTGTCTGATTAGTATTTCACTGTTATCCCCAGGGTGAGTTTCAGTGTGACTGTTATAAGGTCATTTTTGTTTGAATCAGTAAAATGTGTTAGACTTTGAAAGAACGCTTATTTGATTAGGTTAAGTTATGTAATGTTCCCTTTAGGAACAATGTAATATATCCACTAAAATTGCAATATTTTTAACAAATGAATAATCCAAAATGAATAATAAAATATTAGATAACTAAGGATGATTACAACTCTCTTGAATTTCTGATATAAAGTCTGATTTGTATGCACACTGGATATGATTTTGATCCTAATGCAAATCTGATTGCTGTTCCTGATTTATTGTCCTTATAACCATGCATTGAATTGTGTATAAGTCTGCCTATATAAGATAGATTTATAGGCCTTGAAACTTGATGCTCTTCCTGATTGATATCCTTAGAATCATGCAGTTGTGTGATGAAGCCTTTCCTGATTTATATGTTTGAAACATATGCTTTGTCGTTATAAAATTCAGCTCCACTAGAGTGATCCTCAATGGGAAATAATAATCAAATAAAGTCTTCTATATCCCCTTCATCATTCATCACAAATGCAACTCTTCATTATTTCTTACAAATTGCACCTCTCCATTTCTCTGTCATGTCCCCTCCGGGATCGTTATATATATACGGAGAGAAAGAGAGAGACCCTAAATGAAGAAATTATTATTATTAATTAATATAATAATTACCAATGAATGATTATTTAAAATTCATTAATTAAATATTATTTATGAACATGATTTAAATATTAATATTAATTTCTTATTTATCAAATAATAATATAAATTTTACAATATTATATTATTGACAAAACCTAATAAAGTAATTAGAAAACAAATATAATAATAAATAAAATTCAGAAAAACAACTATCCAATAAAAAACAATAGAATAGCACTCATCCTAATCAATAAATAAAGTTGATTATTGAATCAAATATAAATAAACTGCTGTTGTCAGAGATTGTTCCCTCACATTAGACAGTGATATTCAGTAATGTAAAACTAATACAAATTAAATAGTTTTAAATTTTAACTACTGATTTTCATCTTTTTCAACTAATCGATATTATAACATTAAGTTGTAATGATCAGCACTTCTATCCTCAATGTAATCACAAACTATCAATGAATGGACAATCAGTAATAGGATTAATATTCAACTAATAATCATAATAATATGGTTCGATCATATATGAAAAACCGTTCCATATACAGCAGTTAGCATATGATTAATAAGCATTATGGAAGGATCTTATTCCCGTAAAGCCTAAATGACTTTGTCTCTTGCTACTGTTTTGTGGATTAAGAGAACATCAACATATCATGGAAAGCAAATATCGCATGAGTCGATCTTCTATCGACGTATGGGAAAGGGTACAGCGGTGATTAAGAAAGTGAGGAGTTGTTAAGACAACTATATCAAATTAACCGATGGTCAAGAAAGAATGTGATCGCTTAAGGAGAAACATCATAATGAAGAGACGTATCTCTAGTGTGGCAACCTTACCATGTATATATGGAGGGTGTGTATCTCTTTAGAAATATCACGGGGCGGGGGGGGGGGGATAGCTCAGACTAAGCAAGGGACTTCAAGTTTAGAACCGGATTGGTACATTAGTAGTTCTTGTATTTATTCAGATCTGCTCTGTCGGATCAGGGCCAGTAACATATCACCATTAGATATATCAGACACAACATCAGATTAGTGCTGCAAGGTTATACATCCATAATACAGAGCCAACATTGCATGGGTTAAGAGATCATAGTAGAGACTGCAATCCATATGGCTAAAGCAATATCGCATTATATCTCAGTGCGTATTTACATTGCTATAGTTGATATAGTATGCGATCATTACATTAAGTACAAATACCTCAATTCATTGAGGAATACACTTAATTATATTAATCATAGTTAGGGGAGAGGATGCGTGGTTTCAGGAATATAAACATATGTACAAGGAAACATTAATAGAAAGATAGACGGCAGATTTAGTAAAGAACTTTATGAATGACAGATTATAAAGAGGAATTAGTGAAGGGGTTTATGATAGACTTATGCGGAAATTGTGGTCTGATTTGTGGCAAATTTAAGGTAGCCTTAAAGGAGAACATAGGAAAAGATAGGAGTTACTGCTATGTAGATAGAGGAAAGAGTAAAGGAAGGAAACAACAGAGGTGCCACAGGTACGTATATGTGTGCCACACACACACATATAAATATACGTGTAGTTTTTAATAGTTATATCATTATTATTATAATGTGTAGTTACAGAATTATTATAATGTGTTTTCAATAGTTATGACATAATTATTATAATATGTATGTACAAAATTATGTCATCATTATTACAATGTTGTATGTTACAGAATTTTAGCATAATGTTGTATGTCATAAGATTATAATTTAAGTAATAATGATAATAGGAATTATAATGACATTGATAATATGAATGGTTATGAAATGTTGTATATCAATGAATGGCAATAATATGATTATATGATGGAGGCTATTGGGAGGAAATCCCCGTAGCCTAATTCAGGGATTATGATAATCCCTGGTAGGCAGTATATACTGAATATCTATATGCATATATGTTATGGCTTGGTTGACAAAACTCATCCAAGAAGAGACGGATTTGGCCGGTCCTCTGTGGTAGACTTGGATGATGAGATGCATCATCCAAGGCAAGGAATGGATCATATATGATGGTCTTCCTTGGTATGGCTTGGGTGTAAGAAATTACATCCAAGGCAGGAATCGAATTAACCTTCGATTTCCTGGATGGCTTGGGTGTAAGAAATTACATCCAAGACAGGAATCAAATTAACCTTCGATTTCCTGGATAGTTTGGAACCAAGATGGGTTCCAAGAAGGCGAGCTTCACAACGCCTAAGGACATGTCCCAGTGCTGCACTCGTATCCTTTTTATTAAATAAGAATTGAGATTAGTGTTAATTAAGTAATTTAAGTTTAATTGCAAATTAGATTAGTTATATATGTATATTCGCTGTATTTCTAACAATCTGTTTTGCAGGACAGTGATCTCTAACTAGTAGAGACATTACATTCTCCTTAATCCCACTACATTAATATTAGGAATAAGATAATTTATTAAGGTTTGCTAATTGCATTTGCTTTTAGATCTCACCTTCTAAAATGAAGTCACATGGAATTGCACCTTTCAATGTTATTTTTCATAACAAAACCTTAATTCAGATCGCTCCTTGTTAATTCTATTCAACAACTCTCTGCTGTTTATCAATTTATTTGTACTAATGCAAACGGCTAGCTGTATGTATCAGATGGCTACCTTGCCCTTGCTACCATTAATAATACATTAATTGCACGCCCTGAATGCTAGCCATCGCATACAATTCTGTATTGTCTCTAATAATGTTGTCATGATGTATTTCATCATTATATTCTGTCTGCTCTATAAAAATTCACTCCTCTATATAAACTCTCAATCTGCTTGTTCAAGTTATCTAAGTGGCCACAATGGTCTAGACAACAAGGCTTATGAGAAACATATGTATCTAGTTTATATCAATATGTGTGCACAAAACTCTAAAACAGTTTTTCATCTTCTGATAAATCGCTGCTCCAAAACAGACCTGTTGTCAACTTACTCGCTCATGAAGACATGGATTAAGATTGTTGTCAACTTATTTGCTGTCTTATGCAAGTCTTTGTCTTAGTGAACGAATGAGGTAATTACAAGTTAGTTAGTGAGTCTGATATTGCTTGGTGCGAGCACTCCCTAAAGGATATAGTGGTGGAATTACGTGTCAAAAATAATTGTAGTGTTCAATTGGTTTCTCGAATGTAGTGATGGTGTGGGCTGTTTTTTTCCAAACCATCATGTATCTTCACTGATTGGTCACCAGGTCTAAATCAGACCTCCTATTAATTTTTTTGGTTTGATCATCTTGGCAGAGGGAGGCTATTATAGATAACATCTAGGAGACTCAACAAATGTGGCAGATGCCCCATTTGGTGATACCTACAGCATGTATTTATTCATCCGGTAATAATTACATTCATTGAAAGCATATTTTTGTTAACTGATGTATATGTGATTCTTGGATTTTATACTCCAGAGTATTACACAAAGGAATGCGTTGAGTCATCATTGCTGAAAGATTGCTGCTATGGAGAAGATGGATTAGTATAATTCACTAGATCTTTATTTATTGTTCAAGGAATGTTGGAAATGTTTTTACAGACAATAAACTAATTCTACATGATTCAAACAGGCTCCAAATTGCAAAAATTGTCTAGCAAATAAAGTTTGTAATCAATCCAAATCTGTGTAAAGATGTCTAAAATGACATACTTATGTTTTTCCATGAGATAGCTTTCTGGCCATTGCAAATATTATTTGTCAATGGAGTCTCTTGATTGCTCGCAATCGTGTTTGTCAAATTGATGATAGCTAATATTTATTTGTGGTTATAAGTTTTCCTGTTTGGTACTGGAGTTCTCATTGATTCTCTCAGGTTTACGCCCCTGATATGAAGCTTCATGTCTTTATCCTTTCTTGTGGATTCAGGTTAGTGAACACTGATGGTTTTAAACCAAATTTACAAACTCATTTTATCCCAGTTCTTGCGTCACAAATTAAAGAAGATTTTTGTTCTGTGACTGATGAGGAAAATCCTCTTCCACCTTCCCCAAGAAACTCTCATCATTCTCTACTGTTACAGGTTTGTCCGTCTGTCTATCTGTCTCTTTTTTTGAATTTTCCCGCTCTAGTCAATGCAAGGAAGTCGTTTTTTCAGCATGCAAAAAGTAAGCAACGAGGAACAAATGGAAGAAGAAAGGTAATGAAAAGTGGGAAGATTAAATTAAGATGTTATATGGAAACAAGCAACATTGAAAGTTGAATCTTTAAGAAAGTAGTTTTTTCCAGGTTATTCTTGCTTGGCCCCCAAATAAAGGCCATAATTCATACAATATCTCTTGTTTTTCTTGCAGTGTAATCATTATTCTCATCTACTTTGGATCCTAGGTTTTGGCAGAAGAGCTTGGATGCAATGCTGACGAAATAGCCGATTTTGAATTAAATGTCTGCGACACTCAACCTAGCTGCTTAGGGGGTGCACGAAATGAATTTATATTTTCGGGAAGATTGGACAATCTTGCTTCCTGCTTTTGTGCCTTGAGAGCTCTTTTGGATACATGTTGTTCCCCTGAAGATCTGTCCAATGAGCCCTGCATAAGGATGGTTGCACTATTTGATACTGAAGAGGTACTGGATTCAATATCAAGTAGTTGCATTGTAAAGTTGCTTAAAACGTTGAAAATGCCAGTTTAGTCTTGAATGGTATTATAGTCTAGTTTTCCTTCAATGCTATTTGATGGATTGATCTTGTGCATTTTAGTTTGGATTTTGAGCAGAATTTTTAGAATATTCACATAGAGGTGAAGTTGAATTATTGAAGGTGAAACAGGGGTGTCATTTTTAATTTGTCTGACAACAAAAACACTTGGAAAATTTCAATTAGCTCAGTTATCTTGTTTATAAATTTGGGGAAAATATTGGTGTGGTGGAGCTTCATTTTCCATTTTAGAATTCATTACTTCCCTTGGTTGAGCTTCATTTTCTACTGAGAATTCATTCCTTCCCTAAGATATCTACATGATTGAGCTGGTGAAGCATGTATTATATTTACTTGTGCTAGAGGAAGCTGATTACATGCTCCAACAATATCAATTTTATTAAACGTGAACATGATGTTAATGCTAGCGTTATTGTTTTTAGCATGCTAGTTGTTGGCTATAGTATTATGCTCATACAAACATCACCAAATTAACTACGGTATTGCATACATTGAGATTGTTGTACAGAAGCCTGTGTGTATCATTCTGCTATATTATTAAAAATATTTTTTATTCTTTGTTTTCGTGTCTACTTTGTGATTCTAGTAATATTTTTGATATTGTACTCTAAGATGACCAATACATCAATGAACAAAAGAAGCTAGCAGACATTTTTACTGGCCTTGAAAGAACATCTCTTACCCCTTTGCAAATTTCTGTCCTTGATTAGGAGGCAACTAGTCTTTTGAGGAGGAATCGACCAATTGTTTAAAGGCTTGTACATGATTATGTAAGCAGAAAAAGCATCATGCAAAACAAGAGAGAGCTTCTAAGAAAATGACATAGCCTCCTCAATTATTCTTTACTTTTGTTAGTGATTTGGAATGGGTTAATTATTAGTGAATATCTATGCTTGACTATCCTTTCATCTTCCACCATAAATGTATGTGGGGTCAATGTTATTTCAAGAAGATCATCAAGAAAATTCAAGAAGATCATCAAAGAAAATTCAAGAAAGATTATTTGACAAGGATGAAAAACTTGAAGACTCTACAATGACCGTGGATTTCCTTTGGAAATCCAAGATCAAAGGAAGGAACTCAACAAAGCAAGGAAGCAAATTACAACATGAAGAGGACAAGTTCAAGACATGAAGAAGACTCCATAGTGATGGCGAACAAATGAAGATAAAGACGAGATGATGGAAAACACAAGGAGGATTCCCAAGCGTGAAGATGAAATGCACAAGGATGATCAAGTAAAGTGGATAGTTTCAAAAGAGTTAATCGAAGTTAGAGACCTGATCAAGATGATGCAATTTGGGAATATGAACCATCACATCAAACAATTGTATGATGTTTAGTTTACAAGATATATATGCTGATGTGGCACCTATTCATCTCAACCAATTAAGTTATTCCAAGTCAACATGTCCAGGTTCATCGAACTTGACTCATCAACAACTATATATGTGGAAGGCACTAAATTCAATGTAACAACTATTTTCTCATTGGTCCGTTTACTCAAAGGACTTACATTCAAGACATGTAATTTTCTCATCAAATAGTATTAAATGTAAGTTGGTGGTTTTTATAACTACCTCACTTTAGGGTTTCCTTGAATTATCTCGGTCGTTGATTTCAAATCAAACCTAGACCTTCATTTGTAATCAAGAGCTCTATATAAGGTTTGCTCTTTTCATTTGTAAAGGTTAATAGTTGATAGCTAGCACAAAGTTTTAAAACTTGGACTCGCCACGGACTCAACAAACCAAAAAATTGGACTCGGACTCGTGAAAAACTCGCGAAAGACTTGGCAAAAAAAAAAAACGTAGTTTTACAAAAAGGCATAAAGAAATTAATGCATTTAGAGAACATGAGAGCCATAATTGAAACATTACACATGTCATATGATCTCCGAACACTCAATATTTGAAATTTCATCATTCATACTCATAGTTTCAAACTCTAAAATGTATAATAGCAGCATAAGTTTATAAATCTTTACAAAATTACATATAATGATATGTCCAACTCCAAATGTGAAAAACAACAATAAACAAACTAAAGAGAAGACTACATCTTCCTCTTTGGACTTCTCCTAATATAGCTCTATTTTTCAGGCCTTGAGCTAGAAGTAGTAGCAGTGGGTGTTGTGGTATCTAAATGGTGAGATGATTCTTCTTCAAAATGAAAGTCCTCATCTTCGTCCTCATCTTCATCCTCCTCCATTTCCTCCAATCTTGCTCCTTCTGCTTCTTGTGATGCTCCTCTCTCTATTTTTGCAAGTTCTTCTTTGGTAAGGAGGACATCCTCACTATCATTTTGTTTCATTCACGGTCCAATCACCATATGGATCAATTTCATCCAAGTCAATGGCCTCATGTGAAACACCCTCCACCTTTCTAACTTGAAGGTGAAGGTTGTACCGAACGAAGACAAGATCATTGAGCCTCTTTTGTGTCAATCTATTTCTCTTCTTTGTGGTGTGAATGCTCTCAAATACACTCCAATTTCGTTCACACCCAGAAGCACTGCATGGTTGAGACAAAACACGAACGACTATCTTTTGAAGATTAGGCATGCCAGCACCATAATTCTCCCACCATAATCTACAAAAAACATTTAGAAATATTAGAATTGAGAAAAAAATGTAACAATCAAGTTTGTAGTTTTTTCATGCTGTATTGAACTAAGTTAATGTTTTGCCTGGTTGTTGTTTTCCTCTCCTATCAATTGCTAGTTGTGATGAGAAGAGTCTCCCCTCTACACTCTTGTAGATCTTGAACAATGAACATTTCCAAATTCATAAATAGATAGTCAAAATTTCAAACTCAAATTCAATAATGAACATTTCCAAATTCATAAATAAAGTTAGAGCAATTACAAATGTCAAATCTCACCTCCAACTCATCAAGAAGCTTGTCTCTCAACTTAGCATCAGGTGTCATCTTATCAATGAATGCAATAATACCTGCCATGACCTCCTCATCAGCCCTAAATGAATCGGAGAAGTAGAACTTCGGGTTCAAGAAGTAGGCGAAGGCATGTATCGGTTGGTGGAGTTGGTTTGTCCACCTACGATCAATGATGCGCCAAAGAATTTCACATTTTCTTGTATTTCCACGATAGTAATATGAAATGGCCTCTTTGACCCTATCCATGGCCTCATAAATGAAACCCATTGGCATGCCCTCTCCATCCACCATACGAAAAACCCTTACCAAAGGTTCTGTCACCTAAAGAAATGAAAACAAATTTTAAATTAGTACAAAATTAACCCCTACAAAATAAAATCAGCAAATAGATTATCTTGTATAAAGTTTACTTTTGTGTTTGTTACTTACCGCAGTCAACTCCTCTCCACTTTTGTTGAACCCAAAAACAATGCTTACAATCTTCTCTGCTTCAGGTTTTCTGGAGTATGCAGACCCCAACCAGTCATCAGACACAAACATCTGCATAAGATGAGGAATGGCACTAAGAATGCTCTGCAAAGTGATGAAGTGGCTAGCAAATCGTGTCACTCTAGGTCGCAAAGCAAGCACCCAAGTATGGTTGTAGATGAATTTGGTGACACTTCTTGCATCTTCAACCACCTTCTTCACCCATGTAATCTTCCCAATGTCCTTAGCATCAAGTCCAAGCAATGTGCAACACAAGGACTCCATGTAATCATAGGATGCCTCTCCATAAGCATTCTACTTGCAGATACATATGCAGCTGTGTTGTTAGTGATAATTTGGACAACATTTTCCACTCCAACTTCCTGAACCACCCCATCCAATAGATTACACAAAATCTCTGCATTTTTTATTTCATTTGAGGCGTCAACAGACTTTAGGAATACCATTGCACCATTTGAAGCCACTAGGAAGTTGAGAAGAGTCCTATTTCGTCCATCTGTCCATTGGAGAAGGTGTTGGTGCAGTCCTCATGCAAGATAGGCATCCTATAGCATAGAAACGGGATTCGCCCGGACTCGCCTAAACTCGGCGAGTCTGAGTCCGAGTCATGCTCGCCGAGTCTCTGGGACTCGGACTCGGACTCGTCCGAGTTTGGCGAGCAAACTCGCCAGACTTGCCGAGTTGGCAAGTTTGGCTCAAACTCACCAAACTCGGCGAGTCCCGAGCCCCAAACTCGGCTACTGGTTGGGTTAGTAAAATGACAAAAAAAAACATTTTAAAAAGTTTTTTTTAAATGAATGGTATCGTCTTTGTTCACTACAACCTTCGCCTGAGAATGAGAAAAATTAGGGTTACAACATGTCAGCCAATAGAAAAATAACACCCGACACCTTTATTAAATAATAAGTTTTTTTGGCCTCGCGGAGCGCGCAAGGGGCGTTGCCCCTTGACCCCACCTTAGGGGCGATGCCCCTTGACCCCACCTTAGGGGCGCTGCCCCCAAACCCCCATCGAAAAATATGGGGGGAAACTACGTCGATAGAAGTAGGGAAAATTTAAGCTCCGAGTTTGACAGTGATTGGATCGACTAGGTAGATATAGAGGCTGAGACTGTAGCCATGGTAGAGGAGGAGCACAAAGCACGAGCACAGACAGGAGATTCAGAGCCAGATAGTGACACGGATGTTCCTGATGTTGGTGAGCATGGCATGGTGTCACGGGGAGTGGCTATGGCTGTCGAATCATCCAGGACCTACCTTAGATGCCTTCGCAGGGGGCCGGGGCCGGGGCCAGGGCCAGAGGGTGCAGGCTCCTCTGAGCCATAGGCTTGTAGTTGTATTTACCTTTGGTATTTGTATGAAACATTTGATGATGATCATATGATGACATGGATTTTTTATTCCATGAGTTTTGTAATATTGTATACATTTGACAATATTTATATATCTATGTTTGTTATTTCCTTCAGCTACAATTTGCGTTTATGCTTATGTGATTGATGTATACTTGTGTATGTAATCAAATGAGCCGAGTTTGATGATGTTATTGTGTCTTTAAGGTGTATTCAATAAAAGGTGCCTGAAACAAGTTTTAAATCTTTAAAAATCTCTAAATTTCTTGAGTTTTTCACTTTCCCGATTCCAGCCGAGTCTGGAGCCGAGTCTGACACCGAGTCCCGAGTCCGAGCCCGAGCCCGAGTCCGAGCCGGCCTTGCCGAGTCCGAGCCGAGTCCGAGTCCCGTTTCTTTGGTCCATCCATCGGATAAAATGCTGCATCTTTTTATCTTTTCTGATCATCAACCACAACTTGTGTATTTCTTACACCTTGCTCTAGCAATGGCCCACTGAAGTCATAACCTGTTGGGGCCTTAAACCCCTTATTGACAACTATTAATGCATTAACCAAACCTTCCCAATACACATTGTTTTTTGCATTGAAAGGTATATTATTGTAAAACCAAAAGTTTGATGCTGCTATCTTTGCTTGTTCATGCTTCTCTCTATTCCATCCTGTACCTTCAAGTGAAGGTTGTGCACCTGGAACATTGCGTGGTACAAAAAAAAATAGGGTCTGTTCTAACAGGAGTGGCACTAGCCTCACCCTCATTGTCACCAAAAGATGAAAGTGATTGACGACCATGAGTGTGACCAATGGGACCCAAAGTGGACAATGTGGGATTCACTGCAGCTGCCATGGCTTCTTTTGTTTTTTGCTTTTCTTCCTTTTGCATATCATTCTCAGCAAGAATGGCCTTCATCTCTGTAATAATCTTAGGAGTTGTATTGGGGCATATGTCCACACCATATCTAGGTATTTGTGCAAGGTGGTATTTTAATCTATTGACTCGTCATCCATTTTGTACATTCGATGCAAGTGACTTCCCCCTTTTTGCTTCCAAAAATCCCATATTTCCATGCTTTATCTTTTTTTCTTCTTGGCCATGGGGTTGCCCTTGGAGTTGAACTTGCCATTGTTGATTTAACATGAAAAAATAAAAAAATCAGCAGGGTTTTGTGGAAAATCAACAAAAAAATGATAATGAATCATTTGGGAAAAATAGCATTCAAAAGCAAGAAAAAAATATAAGGAAACAAGTTAGGAAAGAATAAAGAATATATATATTTTTTTGCAGCATATCCCGTTGTTTTTAAAGGTTTTATTGGATTTTCAAAACATGGAAATAAAAAAAAAATAGAGGAAAAATCCTTACCTAGATCTCTTTTGCTGATTTAATCTTCTTTGCTCTCCTCCTTGAAACCCTACAAACCTGTTTTCACCAAGAAAGAAAGGCAAATGAATGAAAAAATGCAAAAAAAATCACCTTTTAACGTTGCTGGGCGTCATAACTGGGTTGCGCGAGTCCGTGTAATTGACTCGCGAGTCGTTCAAAAAGACTCGCTAGGACTCGCCTCGCGAGTTGACTCATGGAGCCACTGGACTCGCGAGTTCGTGGCAAGTTCGTGGCAAATTCGTGGTGAGTACATGAGTCTTTAAACTATGAGCTAGCAAGTAGAAGAAGTAGTAGGAAGAGGAGACAAGAAATTTTTGCCAATCCTATGTCGAAATAAATACATAATTTTCATTGAAGATATGGTGGATCTTTGTATGAGTTTCAATATGTTGAATGGTTTTTACTTCTCAAGCTTTAGATTTGTTTACTTAGAGTTAATTAGTTGAATGGAAGATCTTATTGTTGATTAATGGTGAAGCCTATATGTTCATACCATTTGGATTTTGTTGATTGTAAGTTGTAATGCATGGTTAGTCTAATCTCATATTGAAAGGTTAACTTCAATCGCTTTATGATCATTGTTAATGGTGTGCTACCTTGTTAAAGAGAGTATAAAATACTTGGTATTTTATTCTGTGTTTGAGGTGTCATAAAAAACATATCACATCGTCCATATTGGCAACATGAAGAATGAAATCAATATTGTCGAATAATCCCAAGATCTCTATAAGTTTGTCTTTGTAAGAGACTTCACAGATTTGCAACTCAACCTATTAAATCCACTGTGCGAGATTCGAATAATCTCTTTAACAAACTGGCTAGGGTAGATTAGTCTCAATACCAAACCTAGTACCCTTAGGGTTTTTAGTCCAAAGAAGCTCGCCGAAACGAAATAAGAGATATAATCCAAGCATGTCCGAATGGGCGCCTCAAAATGGCCTTTTTATAAGAATCTTTGGAAACCATTACAACTTTTCAAATTCTTGCTCTTTTTAATATTTTAATTAAACCTTAGAATTAAAGTGAATATTAATTTCCTTCAATATTTGACTCAATTCACTTTATAAATCTTATTAAATTAATTAAATAATATTACCTGTAAAATATACTTGGTTGGATAATATTAAATAATTAAATTAACTAATTCCTTTTTTCCCAACTTTAGCATATGAGAATTAAATAGGCTAATTAGTCACTCCAAACTACTATGCGGAAAGGGACATTACAAAAGGATATTATTTAATTTGAGAAAAGAGTTTGGTGAGGAAAGCGGGAAATTATTATTATTTTGTCTTGAGAATGTTATAAAAGGAGGTTGAGAGCTCAATGTTGAGGTTAGATATGTTATCATATTGTTTTGCAGGTGGAGTTTCAATTTTGGTTGCTTCAGTAATGTAGGTATTTGATGTCTTTTGAGGAGTTTTTCGGTTTGTGAATCTTTGATGCTGTTTTGTGTGAGTTTTTGTGTTGGAGGTTGTTGGAAGTAGTGGAGCTAGGCCTAGCTTTCTCCCTATGCTAATTGTACTAATCCATGGAGGCCATACCAATTGAAGCTACTGATTTCTCTAGAAATGAATAAGCAGTTTGCATCATTCTTGGTTGTACAGTTCGAACATAGCCACCTATGCTGATGAAGGATGAAGTTGCAATTTTTGAAAGCTATGCCTCCTTTATTGCTGTCCGTATGTGTACTCACTGTGAGGGAGCATGAGGGTTGAAATTAACATTTAAGTATAAGGGAGTACTTCACTTATACTTTAAAGTTATATTTCATTTATATAGTTTCAGGATGTTTAGGATGGGTTTTGGATCTTTAGGAGTTACAATACAAATTCTAGTTTTTGGAGGATCTTATAATTTTTCAATCTTAGTCAAATTTCAATAATCAGCAGGCTCCTATCATCTTAAATAATGCTCAGCCATTATCCAATGCTGACAAGTGTTTTCGAGGTGTTCCTTGACATTTTGGCTTGCTTTTCTTCATTGGCGATACAGTTTGGAGTGGTGATTAGTTCTGACTTGTGTTGAGTCCTTTTGAGTGTTGTCCTTTAGTAGTTTATAGTGCACTCTTAAGTGTATTCACTACTGACGTGGTAGTTTATCGGCAAAGCCAAGTGATATCAAACCTTCAATCAGTTTCTAATGTCATCTATGGGTACTTGAATATTTTGTTTATTCATGTTATTTGGCGTTGGAAATATGGTTGTTATTGATGTCAAAGGGAGGAAGTACAAATCACTGCTATCATCTGCTATCATTTCGCTGCTGGCAAAGGAAAATATTTAATACGTTTTAATGTTAATTTTTTGCCAACCCATGAGAAAGATATAAGAATATTTATCATTTATCTTGTGTCTCTATGCTGGCCGACCTTCTTAAGATTGGCACCTACTTTGGAGAAATTAAAATAAACTGCAATTAAATTATTTGGTGAGGCCGACCCTCGTCATAGAGGAACCACACTTTAAGGATCTAATATTTAAAATAAAATATTCATATTTTGGCAGACCTCTTTGGGAGAGGTACATCTCTTGGATGAAGAGGTATTCAAAGGGGCATGTTGAAGGTATTTAAGAGAGAGTTTGTGGAGTGTGTTTGAATGCAAGAATTCATTGAATATCATTCCTATTTTGAGCAGATCCAAAGCAATTAAGATCAGATTTCAAGAGCAGATTTAAAAGATGTTTATGAACAGATCTAAAGGAGATTTGGAGCAGACCCTTAAAGCAGATTTATAAGGAAATTATTGAAGATCATTCTTATTTTTAGAGCAGATCTAAAGAAGAAAAGTGCAAATTTTGAGGTAGATTTGATTCAGATTTTTGAGCAGACCTTAAGGTGGATTATTGAAAGACTATGAGAAGATATTATTGAAGATTATTGCAGTATCTCCATAGTGTTGTAAATTGTAACCCTTTACAAGTTTACAGTCCTTTTAGTGCCCTGGCCTTAGTGTGTTTTCTCCTGGCTCTTTTCCAAGCCTATTTTTGGCCTTTGCACTGTCAAATTGTTGTCATATGATCACATGGTGATCTGGGTCTCTATCTGGAGCCTGAGTGCACCTAAACCACCTTTGATTCACCTTGTTCTGGTGGACAAGGTTGCCCTTGTCCCAGTGGACTAGGACATTAGGTACCCTTGTCCTAGTGGACTAGGATGCTAGGCCTCCTTTTCCCCCTAGATTGGGCCCATTTTTAAATATGTCGGTGCCTTGGTCCTTTCTAGTTGATCCCCGATACCAATATTTCAATATGAGCATTGTAGGTCGGCCTAATTTATGAAATACCTTGGGAAGCCTATAAAAGAGCATCTTTTCAATTCTTTTTCGTATCCACAAATTGAGCATTATTGAGATCACTTCTAGGAGCAAGTATTATTGGTGAATTTCTTCAGGTCTTGAGCATTATGGAGCAACAAGTTGCAACAATCTTCATGCAAGCACATTTTCATGATTGAACGTTTTTATCTCTTGTCATGTCATGTTATTGCATCAGCACGTGATTATATTCAAAGAGCATTGCATCATCACCATTATCAACATTAGCAAGCTTGAGGTATAATATTGTAGATCCAACATTTTACTTCAGAGCTTTCCTTTCAATTATTTTATTAAGGGCTAATTCCAAACTCGGGGTTTGACCTTGGCAAACCTTTATCAACACAACACCTTTTCCCCTCTTTTGTGTGCAGGTGACAGATCATGAGATAACAGATATAGATTTGAAAAGATAAGACTGAGATGCAGCTGACTTGATTTTGAAGAAGTAAAAACACTAGGAAAAGGTAACCGAGCATTAGTATCCGATGAAACTTCAGGGAGATACTCAGTGAGATCCTGATTTGGAAATTGTTTCTGTCATCTCTGTCCCAGATTTCCAAGCCCAGATTTTAGGCATAGGTTCCTCTCTGCTTCCCATTTCTAGATCTGTGATTTGTGTCTGCATATCTTTTCTTAAATGTAAGAACTCGTCAAGGCTCTAACTGTTGTACTGAATTTTGTTTGTTTTGTTTGTTTAATTGTTTGCAATTATTTTTTGGTGTTTTTGATGAGGGTTTTGCATAAAAAGCAATACATACAACAGAAAAGAAACTTTTGAAATTCGAAACTAATTATATTTCGGTAATAGATGACATTCTTTATTCATTCTTCTTCAATACACAACACAAGATTGTTTACATCAAGATAACATACCATTTTATTGATAAAACCCAAAGTTACCCTGAGTTTTCGGGACGGGGACGGCAGGGGACGGCGGGACGCGTTTCCGGGATGGCAAATGTTTTTGCCAAATTTGGGGATGGCATGGGACAGCAAAGGGGACAGCTATATAAAATATAGGAAAAATTTAAAATATATAGGAAAATTTCAAAATTCTAAATGTTCATATGAAAACATGGATAAAGCATGCATATATAGATTATATATTCATATGAAAACATGGGTATAGCATTTGTATGATACTATGAAAAGTTGAAAACATTTTATAATGTAAATTCTTAACATACAACATTGTTAATACTCAATAGACAATATCAATATGGAATTATGCATTCATAAATCAAAATTTCAGTTCATTCACATTGTCAATATGCATATCATAATAGATATTAAACTTTAAAGAAATAACATACAAAATGTCAAAATGCCCAAAGGCTACACTGCTGCCATATAGTTGCATTGTCAATTACAATATGAAAATCAAAATAGTACTCAGTAAAACAGAAACTAAATACAAAAAAGCAAAGTATAATGCTGCCCCTAAACTGCTTCTCCTAACATTGCATCAAAATCAGAGTCCTCTGAGTCGCTCCCACTGTCATGGTCTACGTCCACCTCATCCAATGGAATCCCAACCAATCCCTGTGTTGTCTCCTCCTCATCAACCTAGGCCACATCTTCGGGATCAACATCCCATCACAAAGCTGGAGTCTGTCGATACTCTGGAGTCTGACGATCTTGAAGTCGAAGAGCACTATGCACAGCTACTAGCTTCTCCGCTCGTCTAGAGGTAAGTCTATTCCTCTTGATAGAGTGGATAAAGCCATATGTGGACCAATTCCTCTCTGCAGCAGAGGAACTAGCAACTTGTGAAAGTAGGCGAGTGGCAAGCGATTTCAATTGTGGTGTATCCCTCCCATGCCATGTCCACCATCCAATAGGGTCTTTTTGGGCTAATATGGCTATGTCCAACCTCGCTTGTGGTTTACTCAATGTAGGACCATGAAGATTTGTGAAGTCAAGGAATTGTGCACGAAGTATGGAAGCCTGCTCCTCTGTATATATCTTATCAATTGCCCATGTGAACCCATCTAAAACCTCATCATCATCACATGGAAGCACCCTTCCATCCCTTGGTGCATACCATTTCGGATTCAATGCATAGGCTGCCATATGAAGCGGGGTGTTCATTATGTTCCACCTTCGTGTCACAATGGGCCTGATATGCTGCTCATAGAACTCCAAAGTAGGATCCTTATCCGAAATTGTTTGCTTAATCTTCCCAAGCATACTGTCAAATGTCTCAGATATCTCTCCAAGACTAGGAGAGTCTGTATCAGCATATCTGATGACATCTACAATAGGAGAAATGATAGAGCAAAGGTATCTGCAAGTGCAAAGTTCAAAATATTAAAACTAGAATATGAAAATCAGCAATCTAATTTTTATTTTTTAAAACAATCAGCAATTTAATAGTAAAATCAGCGATGTGTTACCTCACAGTGGACCACCAATTGTCATCAAGGATCTTTTGTTTGGTAGATTTTCCTTCAGTAGAGTTTGATTCCCGCCATCTAGTCCACTCAGGATTCACCATCATCAACTGTAGAGGATCATGCACCTCAAGCATCCTCTCCAACAAGATGAAGTAACTAGCATACCTATATTCATTAAAATTAAAATAATAAAAAAATAAGTGGCATATCTATATTTTATTCAAAGAGAATTAAAATACAAAATTGGAAGTTTGATACAATATTAAGAGGCATTAGCACACCTTGTTTCAATGGGTTTGAGGAACTCCTTCTTTGAAAATGATCTAAAGAGAGCAAGTGAGGTGTGGTGGTTGCAAATGAACATTTGAATGTCTCTAGCTTCTGCCACCGCATGCTTCACCCAATCTATTTTTCCTTTGTCTTTCAATGCATTGTTTAATGCATGAACACAACATGGGGTCCAAAAGATGTGCTTGTAAGCACCCTCCACCATCAAACCTGCTGATTTGCACACACGTGCTGAATCAATGATCACCTGTACAACATTAGCTGCCCCAACCTCCTCTATGGCATCTCTCAAAATACTAAACTGGAACTCTGCATTCTTACGCTTCCCTGAACAATCCACAACTTTTAGAAAATAAGAACCAACAGGGCATGTGACAATGATATTGATGAGTGGACGATGTCTAACATCAGTCCACCCATCACTCACAATAGAGCAACCAGTCCTCATCCAAGTTCGTTTCATATCCTCCATTAACACATTAATCTTGGAATATTCTTTGTCTAAGATAGTAGTCCGTAGCTTATGATCTCCGGGGGGGGTGGTTGTGGGACCAAAATTGGCTATATCCATGAACATTTCTTTGAAGTAAGAGGAGTGTGCCACATTAAATGGGATGGCATTAGCAAAAAAGAATCTACCTACAGATGACTCTAAAGCTTCACGTCCTTTTACATTAAACAAAGCTTCTACTGACCCTCCCTTCCCACTACCCATCTTCCTCTTTCCTCTTGTCCCAATTTGACTACTACTAATAGTGGATGTCGTAGGCCTAGATACTTGTGAAGATGCAAAAGAAGGTGTTGGGACTGCACCACCTTGTTTTCCCATTTCTGCCTCCATATGCAATCTATGACACTCTACCCTCTCCTCATTGTTTAAATTTGGACAAGATGTGACCCCATGGCATGGAAGACCCAAAAAGTGAGATTTTACCCTTGTGTAGCTGCCCCTAAAATCTTTCAAACAAACATGGCAATCCCACACGCTACTCCCTCCAGAAGATTTTTTCCCTTCACCCCTAGGCCTAGGTGTAACATATTGGAGAAGAGGTTTGTTTTTATTTAAAGGGCCCTTTGCATATGTTTCCATAATTTTTGAAGGGCATTTAAATATGCTAGGTTGCTGCCCACTACTTCTAGATTTCTCAACACTTTCACTTGTATCTCCACCAACCACTTCCACTTCATTGTCAGTACTACTGTCACTCCCATGACTGCTCATTGTTTTGTATTTTGATTCTTTGAATGAACTGATAAAATACCAAAAAAAAAAAGAAAAAATCAGACATTTTTCTCATAATATTAATAATTTAATATATGATATATCATATGCTAATTGCTAAAAGATTATTAATATTATAATAATTAACAATATGAATATATGCCCTAAAGACTAGAATCTGGTTTTTAAATTTTAATTTGTTAATGTTGAATGGACACAAAAGCCTTTAAAAAAAATTAAAAATCACATACCTGTGGCTGTCAAAACCTTGCAAATGCCCCCAAAAGTCTCCACCAAAGCGCCAAAACTAGAAACCCGTCCTATTTCTGTCGGCTGCACAAACACGGTTTTTTTAACTTTTTAGTTTTTATTTGTTTGCTGTTGAAAAATTTAACGATATTCATATCGTTATGTATTTGCGTTGGGTTTTTGTGCTGTATGTGCTGCGATATTCATATCATATAGATAAAATCATATATGATATATATCATATACGATATATATCATATATGATTATATCTTATATGATATAAATTATACAATTAAATTTTAAGTATTTAGTTTTAGTTTTTAGTTTTTAGTTTTTTATTTTATTTATATCGTATTCATATAGTTATTTAATATTTAATATTTATATCATATATTAATTTTTAAACAAAGACGTAAGTTAAAAACTTACGTTTTTATATTTTAATTATATATTTATTATTTTATAATATGAATTAATATTTAATATTTATATTTATAATATGAATTAATCAAAATTTTAAACATTTGATATATATTATAAAATTAATAATTATTAATTATGAATTTCAATTAATCAATTAAATTAATAAATTTAAAATTTATTTTTAATTAATGTTTATTGTTTTCTTTTATTTTTTTTTAATTTTTAGTAACAATTTGAATAAATAAAAAGGCCAATATTAGAAAATTTAAAAAAAAAATTGAAAATTCCAATTTTTTAATATTTTTTAAAGGCCTTAAATATGGGGGACATCTGGGTGTCCCCGAGACGGATTGGGGACGTCCCAGCCGTCCCCCGCCGTCCCCGGGACGTACGGATGTCCCCCAAAACTAGGGTAGGCGTCCCCCCGTTTCGGGGACGTCCCCTCAAAAAACAGGTCAATTTGGGGACAGGGGGAAAAGTCCCTTGGCCGTCCCCGAGTCCCCGAAACGTCCCGGGACGGGGACGGGGGTTTTCAGGCTGGGGACGCGTCCTCGGGTAACTCTGAATTAAAACCTCTTTGAAACCCTTGCTGGCCAAAAAGGCAACAGGAAGAAGGCTCTGTAACTCCACCTTCCAGCTATGAAATTCCCAAATGATGATGCCGTATTGTCCTCCAATCCTTGGGGCCTCCTTCGATTTTTAACAATTTTTTTGAAGCTCTTAACCCCAAAATTGTACCGTATGAAGGTGTAAGGGTATGGCTGGTAGTGAACAGCCAAAAAGCAATAAGTATGGTCCTCTACAATCAGCAATTAAATCTTTTATTTAGTTAATGCAATCTGCTCAAACATCCATCCTTAATCTGACTTTAAATTCTGAATTTTTTTACTCCAATCAGCCCAATAATGACTCCTGAATGAAGCCAACTCCACAAGCAATATCAGGTGAGTATTTCACACCCTCTGATTGCTACTACAATGAAGATGCTACTCTCTCCAATGCCGACAAGCTCAGAACTCTGCAGAAACCCTTGGTTTCTCACAAACCCCCAATGCTCTAGAGAAGAAATTATCAAACAAACAACAACATAAAAATCCTTGTACGATTTTCACATGAATATATATTCTCTTTTCCCAAGGAGGTCGAAATTCCTTGAAAAAGCTCCTTTGTGCGATTTTGGCATGAGTAATAATATAACTTGTAATTTTCATTTAATAATTCAATAGTTGGTGCAATAATAATTCCATTCAATTTAATTGTTCAACTGGCCCCAACTGATGATACCTCGACCCTTAAGTTAAAATATAAAATTATATTATAACTCAATAATATAAGCTCAAAAACCATTAATGTTTATTTAAACTAAATGAACATTAATATCTCCATTATTACTCAACAGTTTTGGACGTTGTCTGAACTAGGAGCTAACATGATGAATCTGCATACGACCATACTCCTTTACTAAAAATAGCAGGGGTCCATCTCTAACATCTCTAACTTACTATAAATAGTAAGTAATGCATACAGAGTCTTGTAGACCACAAACGAACACCAATCCTGCATAGCTCTAACCACTGAAGAAGCTGCATCCCTAAGGGGACCCTCTAACCAACCTCATTAGCCTACGAGGGTCTATGATAGGCCTATCTACACAGCTGACTAATGTCAACTAGATGGGGACATCACATTAAACTACCTGTGCATGTTGATCATTGTCAATTTCACATTATTAACCCTAGCTCTTGCATTCAATTCACATCATTTCAATAATCACCCTCAAGTCAATCAAGGAGTATTGGATTCAGCTTGTGGTCAGCCCTTCCCTAATAAGTTTGAAGTTGAGCCTATTGAGTTCATTCTCCTTCTAAATGTGATTATTGTGAATAGGTTAGATGCATAGTTTGCATGCATAAACTAGTGAACCCTATTTACCAACATTTCAATCTCAGATATCTGATCATTAGTCATTTTCAGTATGGTGTCATGGCAAGAAAGAATAAACCTATAGATATTTGATTACACATTGTGTTCCTTTAATAGAACTATAAAAGTTAGAAAAAAATCAATTAATTTTCAGTTTGTATGACATAGTTATGGCCCTTGCAAGGTGTCACAGGTGAGCAACCTTGAGAACTTTGTCCATGTGGTGTTGTGAACACATTACCACATCCTACCACATCCTATAGGGAATGTAGTGGCACCATTGTGTTGCTTTCAAAAGGATGTGCAATTTAAAAAAGCAACAATGTGTATAATATTCCATTATTGTGCCAATTTTTATTTAGTAAATTTTAGCTAAAACTGAAAAAGGAATAACTGTTTTAATTTTGTAGCTTCTGGTCTATTTGATACTAATGAAATGCTGTACAACTTCACCAAGTTTAATAATGCATCTCAGTGAACATTTACTTGTGTGGAAGAACTGAAGGACAATATTCAATTTATTATGCTCTTGTAAGGGAAATGAATGGCATGAAGCAGATGTTCAAGAGACTTGAAGATGTGATATTACAGAAAACAATTTCTCATGTTTATGCCCTCTCTCCAGAAAGTATATACCCGTCTCTAAGTCAATTGGACAGTCAACATCTTCATGAAGTGACAGTCCTACAGAATGTAGACTTAAGTTGTGGGTATTGCTTTCTTGTGATCTTGTCTAACAATACTGAAGCCACTTTTTTCTCTGTCCTTTGTGTTTGTTTACAAACAGTTTGAGTTAAGAGAAAAAAGGAGCCTCTAGGTGAGTGACGCACATTTCTTATACAAAAAATGGGTGTTAATGATACTTGGTGGTCTACTAAGGGATCAAGGAAGTTTATTTTAACCTTCTTTACCTTAGACTGAATTTGCTCTGTCTTTTTCAGAATATTGTTTTGCTTTTTCTATATATCTGTGCTATAGTTATCTTTTCTTGAGACTGTAGTCTGATTTTGGTTTCTACACAGGTAGGATCAAATTCAGCATATGGAGCAGGTGCACCAACTATGTTTCAGGCTATGAAAAGGATCACTAAATGTTTGACACATGGTTCTACAGGAGAGGGTGTAGTTGAACGTGCAATCCAACAGTCTTTTCTTGGTATGATATATTGCAACTTGGCAAGTTCTACTATGTTATATTATTCAAATACCCACAAAGGAAAGTGAAGAATATGAACATTAGGAAATCAAGATTAATAAGTTAGACACACAGAAAATTGTACAAGCGAAGTTCATGTCAAAGCATACCATTAACTTTCAGTAGATAACCAATAATCTTGCACACTTTGACCATCTACTTTAGATCAGAGTCCATGATCATCAGGTTTGAAAAATGTGATTTGTCGAGGAGGTAGAGAAGATTTGGAAATCTGGAATTAGAAAAAATGGTAAACAGATTGGGAAGTCTGGGCTGAACAGACATATACAGCAGTTCTAAAAACTCTGGATCCAGTCAGATTTGGTTCAAAAATTCCAAATTTGGTAACTAGGGATCGAAAAATGCTTCTATTAATGATGGCAAAAGCGTCCCTTTAGCTTCTCATTGGCTAAAGTCATTTCAATGAAGTCATTTGGATTAATGTTGAGGATACACTGATCAGTGGATGCCATTGTTCGTCCTCTATATGTCATCTATTAAGGGTGTTTTGGAAAGCAATTTTTATTTTTGGATTTTTCATCCTTGTGATTAGGCATAATGGATTGGTGGCTAGCTTAAAGTGTCAACTGTGTGTTTTATTAGGCATAAAGGTAAACTGTTTCTTCTAAAGCAAATGCAGTCTTTATGAAAGTTTCTACTAAATGAATCGTTTGAATGCCAGTTTGAGTAAATGGTAGACCAGTTGCAGTTGGGATTAAAATTGATAGTAAGTGTGTGTGCTATACAGAATATAGAGAATTATAGTAATGTAGATAAGATTTGAGGAATGAACTTTTTGGATTTCTTTTGTTTGGAGAACAATGTTGGAATTGGTGAGTGTTTTATCCAAGGATATGAAAAAATAGATTAGAAAGGGAGACCTTGATATAGTTTGCAAAAGAGACATGACTTTTTAAGTACTGACTTATTCTTTAGTTAATCAGCCTTGGATTTTAGGAGAGGCTCTAGTGGGAGTACACTGCTTATCAATTAGTCATTAACCTTGGTAAATTTTTATTTCAAGCTTGCATTTTTATTCCTATTTATTGCTGCGACCTCTATCTTTGTCTACTTTAAGATTTATTCTCAATGGACAGAAAAACGTAGAATCCAAAATTGCAAATTTCAATAAAGATTAACCATGAACACAAAATAGAAAATAGTATTGATACATAATATAGAGACTTAACATGGAAAAACTGTTTTGGGAAAAAACTCACCTTTCATTATGTTAAACAAGATACCAAATACAATTAAATTTTTACATGATTGTCTTATGCTCTAAAGCCATCCGGACCAGGGGATTTATTTGGATTCATCTGCATTAGAGCTGCTTCTACTTCTGATAAAGAGAATTTTGCAGTAAGACCATGGGCTTGTTCCTTACTTAGTAATTTGGGTATAAATTTTAGAAACTTGTCTTGGTTTGAACGATGAGGACTCAATCTATGTTGAGGATATTGGAAAAAAAATCTACTGCCTCCTTGGAGATGAGCTTGGGATCTTCCACCTCTGAGTCATTACTGATCTTAATCTTAGGGATTCTATCAATGACTCTCCTAAGTTTGACACTATTGTCAAAGAATTTAGTGTTCTTATCTTCCTCATCCAGCCACGTTTCCTAAGTTTGACACTATTGTCAAAGAATTTAGTGTTCTTATCTTCCTCATCCAGCCACGTTTCCCTGGATTTTTGTTTCCAATCCGTGATGACCTCTATCGGGACTCCAAGTCCACACCATCTAGCAAAATCCCCGAAAGTCTTGCATGTTTGTTGAAGCCTTTCCACCAAACTGTCATTGATTTCCAGTACATCCTTCTTTTCTGATTTAGGGTTTAATTCCAAATTCGGCTTCGACTTCGTGGATTTGGAAGGAAGCAAAGATTTGGGTTTCTAACCATTATTAACACCTGATCTCTAGCTATCCAAAAGATTGATATTTTTTTTGGGCTTGTTCCAGGGAACCGGTTTTGAAAAACCTCCCTCAAGATTCTACGAATGGGTGAATCTATTGGAGATGGCAGGCCTGCAGGAGGCTTCCAGGCGGAGGGTATTTTGTTTACCTCTGAAACCTCTTCCTGCCCTAGATTTAATCGGTAAGCCCTTTCTCTTTGCCTTCTGAAATCTCCTAGGTTTCACCTTCTACCATTCTGACTTCGGCTGAGGGAGGGGAGCCCAGTTCCCCAAATTACAAGCAGATACAACATATTTCGTCTGCCCAAAGAACCATTTCTGCCGCTCGATATCTGGAAATTTTCATGGGTATATGCGCAGAGCCATTTCTTTCATATAAAATATTGCTGACTACATTATCAAACACAACAATAGGCCTTTTATGTTGACTACAATAACATATCTAATTGTTGGATACGTGTTGTAATACTTTGCATCTTATACATCCCTTATAGATCACACCTTGCCATAATAACTTTTTGGGTCCTTGAAGATGTTTTTATGGCCTATGGTTTTATATCCATTGTATTGTAATGGTTTCCTGTATTGATGTGCCATCAAGTACTTCCAAATGGGTTAGGGTAAAGCACAAGCGTGAAATATCTAATTGTATTCTTAATACTTGAGCTATTACAGTAAATGAGTACTATATTCACACGGTCAATCTCTTATCATACTGTGACTATGCCATTATTTCTTTATGCCCATGTTAATATTTTGTTAGCAGTGCTCCTGCATAAGTTTATGATTTTTTTTCTCTTTGCTGATTAGATATATGTGATTTTATTTGTGCCAGAATCAATTAAGTTTGGAAAATTGCATTTATGAGCAAGAGTTTTACAAATGTGTGATTTTGAAATGGAAAAACATTTCCTCTGTAATTCAGTGTCTGCAGACATGGCACATGGTGTGCATCCAAATTATTCTGACAAACATGAGGATCATCACAAACCAAAATTGCAGAAAGGTGTTGTGATCAAGCATAATGCCAATCAACGCTATGCAACGAATGTTGTGACGTCATTTCTTTTCAAAGAAGTAGCAAATGCCCATAATCTTCCTTGTCAGGTAAGCATTAAGAGATAAAACCATCATAGATGCTTGAATGATGAAAAACGAGTTCATATAGGATGAACTTCAGTAATTGAAAGTTTAGTTACAAGTTCAGAATGAAGGATAAGAATATGCCTCATTTTTCTTTTAACAATATAATTTAGAAGCTACATACATATGTTCTGAAAACTGTTTCACCTTTGGAACATTTCCCAATTCATATTCTTGAAAGTCTGATTTTCATTCCAAATATTTTTTGGCTGATGCTTAGCTTTTCTTGGATATTAATGTTGTTAACAGTCAAAATACAACTTTAATGTGGATATATAATATCTAACAAGCTTTCTTCCATTTGATAGGAGGCTGCAAACCTCACCCAGAAATGTTAGGTTGACACTATTTTGTGGTTGGCCCTGTCTTTTGGGATGGCATGGAAAATGTTTTGTTTCAAAAAGTCATCCAAATGACATTGTGGAACTGTTGGGTTGTTCTGTGGACAGCCATGTTCCTATAATCTACCACTATAAGCTTGCTTTTCCTGTTTATGAGATATGAGTTTCTGATCTGATATCATTTTTATTTCCTTCCCGTGTTGTTTATGCATGATGAGTTGTGTTTTTATCTCCCAGTGTACATGCTGCCATCTGTAAATGTCACTCAGGTTCATAATGTTTTAAATTGTTTCTTTTTTTGCTTATGCATTTGAGGAGTCACATTTGTTGATGGCGCTCTTCCATTTGCTTCCTCTACTTTGTCAATGTGTTTGTTGCTTCTGCCATTAAATGTAATGTACTCATTGTTTGTCTGATTCAATTTTTTTCTGATTTTCTCAACCGTCTATGCAGACAAAATTTTGGAAAGAGGCTAAAGAGTGGAAAGAGACTAACAAATGCTTAGAGATGCTTGTGTGTTTTGTAGTTGTCCTTACATTGTGATTATTCATCAATGTACATCATGAGTTAAATGTCAAATAGATCTCACTAAACATGGAAAATAGTTAATTTTATCTTGAATGACTTGAGTATTAAACATGGTGAAAAATCCCATGAAAATTATGAATATCTTTGTATTCTCAGATACGCTTTCAACAATGTGTTTCTTTGCCTTTTTTTTTTTCATCTATAATCTCAAGTCTAAGGATATTGTATTATAAAAATATGTTTTCTGCTTATTTTTTATTTTGAACATGGGGGTCCTAGGGGTTTGGTGTAAGTGATCATTGTCCTTGTAAATTTGTATTTTTCACCTCTCTGAATGTTCAGAAAAATGTTATCGTGTGAATTATCAAATTATTATCATGCGTTTATTTATATGTCTTAGGACCCCATTGTACTTTTCAATCTTCATTAAATAATAATGTAAATAGTTTTGGATTTGTACTTTGACATTGATTAAATAGATATCTTGTTTTTAAAGTGTCATATTTCACTATAGTTGTGAACTCATAGGCCTATACCCAATTCTGAATGCTGTCTTGGGTATATCCTCTTCTTTGAATCTCAATTGGTGATACATAGATCAAAGATCAATCATTAAAAATACTGCCATCACTTTCATTTGATCAAATAGATCATCAACTTGAGGCAATGGATACCATTTCTTAATTGTTATCTTATTCAACATTTAATATTTTATACACAAGCTCAATGTCTTATCTTTCTTCTTCATAAAATTCGATGCCAATCCACCAGGTGGGCTTACCACTTGAAGCATTTTTAACCTGTTTATGGCTCATTTTGGACATTGAGATGTAGAATGCTTAGTTGAAAACATTTCCTACATCTGAAAGAAATTCTTTCATAATCTACTGGTTGCCTCCAACATTTGCTGCCCACCTTAAAGGAGACCTCAGTAGGAAGATCTTTCGAGAGATTCATTTCGACACATATATGTGCACAAGTGGAACTTGGATAATTGACTATTTCTTTTGAGGTGCAGTGATTCTTACCTAAACCATTTCCATGGCCTGCAAACTCAGGAATTCCTAGAATTGTAGGGGGAGATTAAGTAAACGGATGTAATGCCCCCTACTAGGAGGCTGCCTATTTTCCAATAATTAACATATATCATTATGTCTTAAATTAGATTATTAATACTAAGGAACAATTAATATTCAAAAACAAGTGATACTTACCATAACTTAGGCCCCAATCCTTACTCCTTGCCTAATCATCAACCCTAATATAGGATGGAGAATTACTTGTTAGGGCGCTAGGAAACCACCTCCACAAATAGGCCTATGGGTTTCAAGATCACCCGTTGATACCACCTCTTGGGGCTCACCTATTTTGGGATGGAATTACTCCACCTTTCCCTTAACAAAACCAACCTGCCCTCATGAGGGGCAATATAGAATGACTATGGATTAGGTCCTTAATATGCTAATCTCTCTGATATTATGATTATATGAGTAAAATAATGATATTAAATATAATTGTTATATAGATCTGATTACACTATTACACACACACACACACAGACACACACACACACACATATATATGAGAACAAAAGAAACATATTGTATTATAGGTCATGCATATGCCCTTATTTCTAATCAAACTCAAATATGATATGACTGTAAGTACTTAATGCATAAGAAAGACACAGCATACCAATCTGTTGTAACAGCAATGATTACCAGTAATTTTATATTATCTTCCTGTAAATTAATACAATCTGCAGGGAGTATGATCTGCCCTTCTCCAATGATCTTCTCTTATGCAGATTATTAATAGTAAATTGGCTCTATTTCACTCCCTTGTTGGGTTAAGATTATAATTGCTTTGAGCAGATCTAAATATTCCTTCCTTCTTTCCTCCTTCCTTGAATGCTGATCTGGCTTATATACCCTTCAAGGGGAAGTGAAAGGTTCTGTCTTTTGTTTGGTCACAACCCTCTTATAAGTGGCGTCTCTTCCTACATGTCTTTTGCACGTTCACTCATTAAATCGCTTGTTTGGTATCTTAATTATTCCTGTGCCTAATAACTAATAACTGATGGGGTGCAATTCTCTAACTCCCGTGCATCTTTACTAATAACTAATTCTTGTTTGGTTGTAATGCACCCATGAAACAGTCCTCTTATTCTTATTGTTGTGTTGCTCTTAATTTCATCGCTGCATAGGAATTTTCGTTTATATTCAAGATGTAGGAATCACTGTGTATACTTATGTATTTGCATTGATGCAAACTTAGATAGCATTGTCGTCTTTTGCTTATGAAGATAATTATTAATTCCTTGGATCAATAATCACAGAAATTTCTGGTGTCTTATGAATAAAACATTTTTTCTGATGTGTATTAGAATTAAGGATATATTGGGGGCATGACAACAGACCCAAAGATATGCTAAAGAAAAGGTCTCAATTCGAGGGTCAAAAGATGGGAACCATGGTTTAATGCATAAGAAATCCCCTTGGAAAATCAAGGGCCGTTTTCAAGCACTTTCTCCTTTTCTTTGAGGGAATCAAATTCAAGGATAAAAAATCCCCTTGCACAAGGGCAAATGCAGACTTTGTCTTCTAGACCATCTTTCCAATTATTTGTGATCCATGAGTGTGTTGTGACGTTTTCACACATCACCCCATTGCAAATGGGGACCCCCACTTTTTGCTCATAGGTTAGTTGTCTTAGTTTAGTCGTCTAGCTTGGTAGTAATTTTTTTAGCTATTAATTTCTTGCTCATAGGTAGTCAAGTGAATAGGTGGACTTCCTCACAACAAAGCATAGAAGTGATGAACAATCAATTAAAGTGAAGTGATGATGTAGTTGCCCTGGTGAATGAAGAGACATTACTCACTGCCCCATGTTGATGGTGTTTTTATGCACGATTGAACACAGAATAAAGTATTGAATACTTTATCCTCTCTTGAACAAAGACTTCTCAAATGCTAAATATGGAAAAGGATCACTTGAGATGACTCCAAGGTTTACAATGTCAGGTCTTGACATGTTGGATAACTTCAATGGTATGATGTGTTTGCTGTACCTCCAAAGGGGCTTACGAATTATTCTTATCAATTCAAGCTCAATGAATGTTTATTCTTCGAATGATTTTGCAATATCACTCTTTCCTACTGCTAATGATTTTTGATAAAAAAAGTAAAAAAGAGTAAGGTTTAGGAATGCTACGCTAATGCTAAGAATGCAAGACAATAGACAACTTCAAGTGAGCTCAACTATGCTTTGCTTTGACATGCTATGAATATCTCCACAACGCAAGTGCAATCTTCTAAGGTAGCTTGATGATTTTCAAATTACTACCACAAGCATAGATACCTTCAAGATGAAGCATATCAATGATGGAACAATAATTGAAGTTAAGCTTTAGCTATAATTGGTTCAGTTGACTATGCAAGTTACTTCACCATCAATGGAGTACTAGTAGTATGAACAATGGGAGCTTCACTATCAATCATGCACATGCATGTTTCATTTATCTAAAATACTTAAAACAAATTCTATTCTATTTTTTTGTCTTTTCAAATATTAAGTTCTTTCATAAAATGATGAAGAAACAAGCAAATGCTCCAAAACACAATAAGACACTTCAATGATTTTATTAATTTTTGCAGCATTGAACAATAATTCTTCAAACCTCCTCTAATCGATCCTTTACAAATGAAATGAGTGGGGCTTATATAGTGCTCCCAAATACAATGAATGGCCAAGATTAAATTATAATCAAGGGCCAATATCTTGCCACCTAAACCCTAATTAGGGTTTGTTACATCAAAACCTAATCTTATTGCAAATTATTAAATATTAGCCAACTGGAATGTGACATCCATTTGGCACAAACATCAAGGAAAAATCCTCCATAAGAAAAATGACGACACATGGGATCATAACAAGCTATCTTCTAGAAGCTTGTTTCCCTTATCCTTTTCTTTTGTTGCAAATTCAATGAATCTGGATGTCATGAAATCAATCTCAATTTTTGGAGCGACAGGCAAGTTCTTCAACTGTTCTTCTTGGAAGCTGACTTCGTCTAAGGCAGAGGCAAAGGTTTTCTTCCATCATGGTCCATAATCTTTAGTCTTGCTGGCAAGTACCATGAATGCATGTATATCATCCAGTTGTCTCTTAGAAGGTGATCAATCTATTCCAAAAAATATGACCTTTACTCTCTTAGCTAACTGATTGGCATCTATGTGGATTCCTTCATTCATCTCCTTCTCAAGTATGATCTCAGCTACCTCTACAATGTTGTCATGTATCAAGTTTATCGCTTCATCGACTTGGGTGCATCCACTGTTGATATCTTCGAAAACGACCTTCCTCATTTGGAGCAAGTTGCACCACTGCTGGAAATTAGGTGACTGTCCATCATCTAACACTCCTCCGTTCACGAAAGTTTTCTCAGGTAGATTCTTGATTGTTTGCAATCTTGGCATGGTATAGTCTCTGGTGAAAACAAAAGTATCATAGGCCAGCATGAGGATTTGAATTCTTTCAAGAACACCTACTGCTTTATCAAATATTCTCACTAATTCCCTCACAAATACATTCGCCTTCTTGAAAGTCTTATTTATCCAAGTCTCCATTAGGTGTCTTGAAGTTCTCATCTTTTCTAAATTGTCAACTGAGTCTAGAGGAAGCAATGGTGGTGGCATAGTTGAAGGATCATGTTGCCTTAGCCGTTGCTTGAACTACTGGAAGTAACTTTTCAATGCACTCACTTCTCTTTGCAATTTCATGTTCATTTCTACTTCCAATTTCAACATGTCGTGGACTATCTTCACTGTGTCATTCATGTCTTCTAATCCCTGCTCAGTGGTGGGAGGACCTAAGTCAATAGTCTTCAAATCAATTTCTTTAGCTATGATCTCGCCTTCAGGCTTATCTACTCTCGGAGTGGCAGTTTGTATCATTCCAGATCTTGTTCCATCTCTTGTCATCTTTGACATCTTAGTTGCTTTCTTCTTTTCAATAGTCTCTTGAGTTGTATTCAGGAAGATCTCCAAATCAATAGGATCTTCTTCTACTGTTATTACTTCTTTTGTCAACCTCTCCCTAAGCCATGTTAGGATAGTAGATTTCTCTTCTCCTACTTGCACCTCATTGAGCTGCTGATCTTCTCAGGGTGGAGAGGTTACTTCTTCATCTTCATTTTCAATATACACATACACATCTTTGCCTCCCATGCCATCGATCTGTTCGTGCATAATTGAATTGTCTTAACCTAGTAGTTGCTGACCTGTTGATGTGTTTTTTAGATACCATCTAACACAAAATAAAATACCCAAAAAAGTATCTTATCCTCTCTTGATTAAAGTCACTCAAATGCTGAAGATTGGCTTAAGGATCACTTGAGACAACTACAAGGTTCTTGTATGTCGGGTCACAACGTGTGGATAAGCTCAATGGTTTATGTGATAATATGTTGGAATCACAAGGGGACTTACGTTGTACATGAATGCTTGAATTGTTGGAATCACAAGGGGACTTACGTTGTACATGAATGCTTGAATTGTTGGAACTTAGATTCTAGCTATCTGCTAGGAGAATAAAGAAAGAGCAAAAGGCATAGGGTTTAGGAAGCCTACGCTACTCCTAAGAATGCAAGAAAAGAGAGAATGATTCGATGGAATCGTACTGGGCGAGGTCTCACCATCAAATTGAACAATTTGACACAAGCACAATGCATTCTTCTAAGGGATATTTCAAAGATATTCAAATCATTATTATCAAACATTGATTACCATTCAAGTTAATGCATAAACAATTGATATATAATAATTTGAAGTTAAGCTCATATCATTCCAGTTGACCATGCAAAACACACTTACAAATAGTAAGAGGCTAGCGGTATGGACTAAATGGATTCCATGCAAATGCATTCAACAATTTCTTCCATTCAATCTAATTAACATGAAAGCAAATGAATTGAGAAGTAGAGACCATGCAACTTGTTAAAATAATACATTTATTCACCATAACTTCAAGAAAATCATATGCTCTTTACAACAAGATTTTAGCAACAATCTTTGCCTTCTCCTAATCTAACTTCTACTCTAATTGTTATCTACTATTCACTATTCTATTCCTTCTATTCTATTACTATTAACCTTTACAAATAAGAGATTTGAGCCTTTTATAGAGAGCTGATTACAATTCAAAAGCTCGGATCGATTTGAGATCAATGACTGAGATTTTACAATAAAACCCTAATTAGGGTCTGTTACAACAAACTCTATTCTAGCCAGTGAAATAATTACAACCCTTGGACACGTCCTCTTTAGAATAACCAACCAATAGATAGTGGGGGTAGGTACATTGGAGTTTGTGCCCCCATAGGTGAGCTTGGTTCATTGAATCTGGACATGCTGAGATGGAACTTCTCTGCTTTATGGGATGATGACTAGGATGCCACTTCAATTAGCACTTGTAGACATCATTCATCATCATGAAGGGATGTTGAAAGATATCTCTTGATACTCAACATTATCCAGTTTGCTCAATGTGATGATGATGAGAAACATTGTCATGATCTAACAAACTTTGATTAACTCTTCTGAAACTATTTGCTTCCTTGATCATGTCCGATATAGGCTTTGTGATGACCTTGATTGATCTTCCCTTATTCATGATACGCTTTGATGAATGGTACACTCGGTTGAATTTAGCTCCTCAATGTTCTGACTTCGATTCTTGGATTCCCGAAGGGAATTCAAGATTTGTAAAACTTTATTTCATCATGAAGTTGTCTCCTTCATGCTCCAAGGTCTTGGCTTTGCATGACTCGAGCTTGATCTTGATTTTGTATGACTGGAGCTTGATCTTGATTTTGACTTGTAGTTCGTATCTTCACCCTTTGTTGCCTGCAAAATAAACAAAGATATCATTAATCACATATGGATAGGTTTCGCGAACCTACAATTTGATAAATCCTCAAGACGATGATGAGATGGTGATTTTATCTTTCATTTCCATATCTGAGTTTGAAGTGCTCCAAGGTCTAAGTCACATGTTTGAAGATCTCATTCCACCATGTTTGAAGATTTCATTCCACCTTTTATATGCAGATGTAGAGTTGATTACACACAGATTCTGATCTAAAAATGCCTTTAAAATCAGAATAATGATCTTCAAATTGATTCCATTCTTTGTCAATGTGTTTGATCAACGGGATAATCAAATCTGCTATCCAAAATCGCTGCTATAGGTGAATTCGCCCCTCTTCGTAGATGAGTGTTTGATCAATGTAATGATCAAACCTTTAAAATCATGAATTCAGAGATGGGGATCTGAATGTTGAATTGATTGTACCCTTCAAGATTATATTTTCAGAGATGGAGATCTGAATGTTGGTCTCCAAACTGATTTCTCCCTCCTTACAAATGTGTAATGATCAGATTTTCTTTGCTAATGAAGACAAATTTGCCCTTTCAATGAAAATAAGAAACCTCTTATATGGGCGTTGGAGGCAATGAAGAGGTGTCTCTTTATCTCAAATCTCTTAGGCCGACTTACCTTATTGTCAAAAGAAATTTTTATTGCTCTTTGAAGGCCGACTTTGCATTAAAAAACTTTTAATTTTTTGATCTTTCAACTTTGGCGGCTTTCTAAGATTTCATTGCAACATATTCTCAAATCGGATTTTTAATCAATAGTTGCAACCAAGTCAGAAATTCAAGGGGTCATTGCATGCTTTGCTTAGGGCGGAAAATTAAGGGGGCATTGCAAGTTAAGAACATGGCAGCAATTAAGGATACCATAACATGCAAAGATCATGGTGGAAATTTGAGAGACCATTACATGCAAAGATCTTGGCGGAAATTTGAGAGACCATTGCCATCATAGCACCAAGTTGGAATTTTGAGGGACCTTTGCCATCATTTGGTATGATCGTCTTTTAATAACACCTTTGCCTCTCAACACCAAGGCGACTTTCGATGAGAACTTTGCCAGATATTAAGATAACATACCTAGGCGGAACTTTGAAGAACCTTTGCCAGTCATGATCTAGGCGGAATTTTGTAACACCTTTGCCACTCATCACTTAGGCGGCAGACTGAGGTAGCATACGAGTTAAGAACATGGTGGCAATTAAGGATAGCATTACATGCAAAGATCATGGCGGCATTTCTAGGTTCCATTGCAATTATTGATCTAGGCGGATTTTGAGGTGACCATTGCAAGATTTGCTTGAGGCGGCACTTAGAGACAACATTGCAACTTAGCACTTGGTCGGATTTTTAGCTCACCTTTGCAACTCAATCTCCAAGTCGGCTTTTAAGGAGACCTTGCAATTTATGATTGGAGCGACCTTTCTTGATAGCTTTGAGGTATATGATGGAGGCGGCATTTCAAGGAGGCTTTGCAACTTTAGCATTTAGGCAAACTTCTTAAGGACCTTCTTCCTGTTTTTCCTTTGTAGTTAGGTGTTTGCAATTTCAATTGCATCTGGATTTTGACTTTGTGGTGTTTCTCAATTCAATCAGTCATTTCCCTTTCATTGGTATCACAAGGTCTTGATGCTTTTTCTCATTCATTTGTATAAATAAATCTGCCCCTCATCATTCATTCGCATTGCATTTAGTCAGTCTTATTACCTCATCCATCTGATCAAGTGTTGGATGCCCTTCTTCATCAAGGCTGTTCGGTGTTTATGTTCATTTGTAGCTTTTCACTTTGTCAAATTCAAATCAGATATGAGTGGCTTTTGTAGAGTCATTTGTACTAAAGTTGTTTGGTGAAAAGTAAAGAGAAACCTTCATTGCTGAATCGGTCACTGGGGCTTCATTCATAGCAGGTGATTGAATTGATCAACTTTGATCACTTGATTGTATTTTAGATGAATCATCATTCAAGGCTTCATTTTTGTTAGAGGATTTGATCCATCAGATTTCGCTTGATTTGTCTCTCGATCTGCACTGAATTAGACAGTTTGATGTTTGAACTGAGTGACTTATTCTCCCTTCCTAGCTTTCCATCCCTCTATCAGACCTGAAAAACAACAACAAAATAAAATATTATGTCTGATAATGCAATGGAATTCCTTCAAAATCTGCCCTTTTGCCTTCAACAAACTGGATAACAGTGTCTTTAAGTTAAACCTTTGACCTTTCAAATCAAACAGCATTTTGATGTAGCATTTGATCAATGTGATGATCAAAGTCCAATTGCCAAAATCGCTGATCTTCATCACCAAAACTGCTTCCTTAATGTCTGATCAGAATTTATTATTGAATGCTGTTAAAATGATGTGAATTACTCCCTTTATATTGGCGTTGGATGTTAAGGGTCTTTTATTCTATCCCCATTAAAGTGACACATCTTTATTCAAAGGCCAGCTCCCTATCTTTTGTGTTGTCACACCTTGCAAGGAAATGGTGAGGTGGATGCTTTCTTTTTCTAAACAATAAAATATGCCTTAAAAAATTTTTCCTTCACCTTAGAGTTTGGTGGGGCCCAATCAAGGCTACGTAGTAAAGGAAATCAAAGGAAATACTATGCCTTAAAACAAGCTTTCTAAATCTCCATTTCAGATTTTGTGGGGACCAGCAGGAGAGTCCTTAAAAGAATTTATTTAATTCTCCATTTTAGAGTGTGTGGGGCCCAAAATGTGATGTGGCAAGGATGGATAAAGAAATGTGAAGTGTTGTGGGGAAGGGAAGAGTGGTAGGGGAAATACCACTTGAGGAAGGGAAGGAGAGGATGTTTGGGGAAAGGGAGACATAAGGGGTATGGATGATGAAGGTAGGAGATACGTGGGGTAAGGAGGTTTAAGGATGTGGGAGGAGTTAGGAGATGTTGGGGAGTAAAGTGGAGTGGGAGGTAAAAGGGGGTCATGGATGGGTAGAAGGGGTGTAGGCTCTAATGGGATGGGGTTTAGGCTAGGAGAAGGAAGGTGGGTTAGGATAGGATAGGGGTAGGGGTAGGGTAGTGTGGGTAGTGTATGGGTGGGTTAATGGTGTGAGGTAGAGGTAATCTTAGGGAAATAAGAGAGGTAAAGGCTATGAGATGTGGCTTAGGATAGGGGTAGGATAGGGGTAGGTGATAGGGTGGAAAGGGAGTGTGGGTAGTGTATGGCTAGGTTAATGGGTGAGAGGTAGAGGTAATCTTAGGGAAGTGAAGAAGGTAAAGGCTATGAGATGTGGGTTAGGATAGGGATAGGATAGTGGTAGGTGATAGGGTGGAAAAGGAGTGTGGGTAGGAAGTAGGAGGTGTAGGTTAGGAAAATGGGAATTGGGGAATGAAGGTAGATGAGGATAGATAAGTGGGTAGGGAGGATATGATGGGAAAAGTAATGGTATAGGATGGTTAATAATGAAGAATGTAGGGTAATTTAAGGGATAGTTAGGATGGGATGTAGGTAGTGGTAGGGGTAGGTTAGAATGCAAGATGGAAGTTGAGAAATATAAGGTAGTAAGGGGTGGGAGGTAAAAAGGTTAAGGGATAGGATGGAGGTTATGTAGGTGAAGTGGGTTAGGATATGGGAATGGATGGAAGAAAGGGTAGATGGAGGATAGAAAGGTAGGTAGTGAGGTGGAGAGGGATAAATGATGGAGAGGTGGAAGGGAAGCGATCGGGCTTGGGTATCCACTAGTCATATTGGGAGAGGCAGATCGGAAGCTTTGGAGGGCAGAGAAAGTGTCGTACCTCACTTCATCCTAGAGAGACAAACCTAACTTGATTATCTTTTGACCCACTAGCTTCTTCAACACAAAGTTTAATAGCAAAAGACTCTAACACTATCCTAGAGAGCAGAAAAAAAGTGGGGGTCCCCATTTGCAATGGGGTGATGTGTGAAAACGTCACAACATTACCCTTGTCTATTTTCTTGCATCTTTTGCTCTAAACTGTAGACTCCAAGGATTCATTCATCCAAGATCTATGCTCTCTAGGCGAGTGACTTTCTTGGCCGTTGTTGGATTCATCTCCACGTCGTGTACGGAAGAAGTACTATGGCCTAAACTTGATCTATGCTTCTTGTTTGAAGGTTCTTCCTTGTGGCCTTCTTTTCTCTTTGATCCTCTAGAGTGAGCTGACTGGGTGGCACTTCCACTCACACTTGCACTTTCTATATCTTCATCAAAGGATTCTGTCTCTCCCATTAATTTGAAAGTCAGCTATGTATTCTAGCTCTTTAACTTTTGGATTTGGATGTCTACCCATCATTTTGTATATGCTAAGACTGGCTTCATCAAATCTTTCAAATTAGTGATCTCTACATCAATCTTGGCCATTGATTTGGATTTAATCTTGGCCATCCAAGTGTATTGAGAGCATTATACAAGGCTCCATCTCCTCATTTGTAAAGGTTAATAGCAGGTAGTTTGTTAGCAGTTAGTTGTAAAGTAGGAGGAGAAGGCAGAAATTGTTGCCAAGCTTGTAAATTAACATCCTTTTCATTGAAGATATGGTGGAATGTGTTGTTTCTTCTACATATTGCGTGATTTCTTGTTGAGTCCTCATGTTAGATGAAGTTCATTGATTGTGATGGAGTAATGTGTGGATGTTGATAATTCCTTGTTCACACTATTTGTGGTTGGATGATTTTCAATTGCAATTCATAGTTAGCTTGAACATTAAAATGTGATAAGTTCAATTGTGGATATGTTTATTCAAGTTGCACCAGTGTATTGGGTATTTGGGTGAATAATTCATGACATGAAAACCTTTCACTTCCTTGGAAGATCGCATCGACTTTGTGTAGTTATTGGCAACTTGGTGAAGCAAAGCTTGGTTAAGGAATGTGTCCATCCTAGCATTATCTAGTACTATCATTGACCTTAGTAGTAGATTAGTCTTCCTAAATTCTTGTCCTTTTATTTTTTTTCAATTCAATCAGATATCAAGTTCCAGTAGCATTCAAGGAGGAGTTCAAGCAATGTAAGTCAACCTTGTGATTCCAGTAATATCACATCAAACCATTTAGCTTATCCACACATCAAGACCTGGCATTTGGAACCTTGGAGTCACTTCAAGTGATCACTTAGTTCAACATTTGAGTTATTTTATTCAAGAAATGATAAGATACCTTGGTATTTTATTGTGTATGAAGTGCATAAAAACACATCAACGAAGTGGAGATCGCATAGCTTCAACCATAGTTTTGTAAATTTGCAGATAAGGGTGTGATCTTGCAAATATTCCTCTCTATCACAAATAGAACTGTTCATATGAATCTTTGGAACATGGCTAGAGCATTGCACAAGAAGTGGGCAGCCCTAGTTGATATTTGTGCTAGGATATGAGCATTCAAAAGGAGTGCCAACCGAAAGGGTTTTGGGTGGCCAAAACTGCCCACTCTCACCATAAAGATTTTGAGCATCGTAGTCCAATTGTGTCCTAAAGCTGTGTGAGCCTACCATATTTCATGAATCTAGGGTGTGAGCTGCAAACAATACAAAATGTTATCTTGTAAAGTCCTTTGGCATGACAGAGGATGACACGTTAGCAACGAGAAAAGAAAAAATGAAAGGAATGATGAGTGCCAACTAGGAAAAAGAACCAATAGAGATGGGCACCATCTCTGAAGTCAAGCTTCCCAAGCCACAATGCTAGGGTTTTAGTGGTTGATTCAAAAAAATGTAGAGCGAAAGCTTTAAATGTTACAATAATTAATATGTACTTACTAATAAAATTATTTCATACTTTTATTTTATATATAATAATATTATATAAAGCAAAAAAATGTATTAAAAAAAATAATTTTATATTATAAATATACATATATATATATATATATATATATTATTAGGCAAATGCTGTCTATGGGACAGCTCCCAATCTATTATTATAAAAACCCTTTTACTTAAATTCGTGTATAAGGAACATCAGTCCTTTAGCACATTTTGCGATTCTTTCTAGTTGAGCAGCAGAGAAGAGGTCAACATTTTTGCTCACAAATTCGCTGAATGATTCCAGCAACCTCTCCTTAATGCCTTTTTTGTACAGATTAGGAGCTCTTAGAGTTATTTTTTTCTTGCTCACAGCTTCACAGTTAGATATCCCAGCAATGTAGCCTTTTCTTGGAGCAACGATGATGGTTGGCATAACCACCATTACAGCCTCATGATTTTCCGAAGATGCCATTGTAGCGTCGTAAATTGTACGCACTTGCTAGGGTGGTACAATTTCACACCTAGTTTAGCACCCGCCTTGGTGCATTTTACATTTTGCATTGCATTTCTCCTTTAGCACTTAATTAATCAAATTAATTAGGTCTAAGGTCCTATTTCATCATATTTCACATCATAAAGTCGGGCCCTTTCATTAAAGTGTGCCCCTTTTCATTTTATTCCTCCAATACATCATCTAATCAAAAACCCTAATTAGGCCTTCTTTTGAACTTGGGGGCTTGATTTCGGGGGTCAAAACATCTCGAAATCACCTGTAACTTAGGGATTCTCTCTAAAATCATCATAACTGACGGCCCTGAAAATTTGGTGAAAAGTTGCCGGGACCATGGCGCCCGGAGTGCACACGGTCCCGGACATTTTTCTCGAAATTTTAGGAGCACGATCCAATCATAAAATAAAGCTTAACCCCAAGAAATTGGCGGGAGATTCAATCTCTAGGTCGGCCAAAAGACGAAATTACGACCTAGGGTTTCATACATAAGAGCTCTCTTTCTTCATTTGAAAGGATCTGATTTTTGTTTCCAGGAACCTCATATGCAGCGAAAGAGCAGATCTTTGAAGACTTCAACAACATTCAACATCCCTCTATCAAGCATTTATCAATTCCATTCATCCATTTAGGGCTTGGAAGACATTGAAGAACAATACGAGATTACCGACTGAAGATTGGCTTGTACCCCTCCCTTGGGGGTTGGGTATGATTTCATGTTGTTTTCATGTCTTTGCATAAGCTTCAATATATCATTTATTCATGCTTTAGATCTCTTTGCATCTTGATTTAGAGCATTTACATTATCATTTACAAGCAATTAGGGTTTACTTTCTAGGTTGCTCTAGTTTGTTTACTTGCATTTTAGATCTTGCACACACACAAGGTCTGCACACACATTACTTTTACAATACAACTTGGCTATTCGTGGAGGTGGAAATCACCGAAGCGGGGGTTTGACTAAGGCAAAACCCTATATAGCCGCCCACCATACCCTTTTCAGATTTAAGTGCAGGTTTCGGGACTCGGACGACGCCGCAGGTTGTAGATTCGGGAAAAGAAGGTCGAGACAGCACTCCACACCAAATTGCAGAGCAAAAGACCAGGACAGGGGTGTGGGGCGCTCTGGTCCTGCCAGGACAAGGGCGCTGGGCGCCCTGGTCCTCCTGACAGACAGCATTTCCGACAGTTTTCCAGAGTGCAAAACGGCAGTTTCAGGTGCAGTTTCCAGGACAGAATCAGGACAGTGGCGCCTGCGCCCCGGTCCCGAACATTTTCAATCAAATTTTGACTCCGGGTACGCATCTGCATTCTTGTCTCGTCCTTGTGTTTGCAGCTTTCCATTGTTTAAGTTCAATTCTGCAATCTTGTTATCAGTTCATACTTGCATTTTAGGGTTAGGGATTGAACTTGCATAATCTTATCTTTCAATTTCAACAAAGGAATAGAAATCCTAATAGGTAGCCCGTGGCTCTCTCTTTCACAAAAAGAAGTAGCCAATTGTGTGATACCTCTAGGCTCTTTCGTATTCCGTAATGTGTGTCAAAAGGTAGGATTAGGGCATGTTAACCTAGTCTCGCTTTTTCCCCTACACAGCCATCTTGCTTCCATACTCGATACTCTTGTTTGAAATGACTTGGAAACTATTGTGGCGATCTATCATCTGATTTGAATTCAGATTTATCATTTAGGTGCCAAATACATGCCCAAAAGGAATGGTGCTGCATAGGCTTGGCATCTTTTTCTGAGCTTAGTGAGATCTTTCTATGCATCCTTGCAGTTAGAAATGACGACAAGCAACTTTTGATTGATGGCATGTTTTGACAAGTAGTCTGCTACTATGTTTGCTTCATGGAAAATGTGAGCGAATAGAAATTGTCCAATTTCTCCGAGTACATTACTATCTGTTCGATCCATGCGTTCAATTTATAGCTTGGGTCTGAGCGCTTTGCCATTGCGTTGATCACTAGTAGCGAGTTTCCCTCCACGTCGATTTGTCTAATATTTTTTTCAATAAACAGTTTGATTTCAGTGTGGAGGGCAGCAAATTCGGCTTCGTTGTTTGAGCTGTTAGGGAGTTTGATTGCCCCTGCTCAAAGAACAGCCCCTTTATCATTGCGTATTACAAAACCAGCGCCCAACAAGCCTGGATTTCCTTGTGCAATACCACTAAAGTTTAGTTTTAATGTTCTAGATGGGGAGAAGTTCCAATGCGCTCCCATCCTTTTTGAGGTTTAGTTGACAAAATCTCCTCTGGGTTTGATAAGGTGGGGCCGGTTATGTAACATTTTCTCATCCCATCGAGAAAAAAACTTACATTTTCTATGAGCAATTTTTGTATTTAGATGCTCACAAATGCCCATTTCAATTTCGTTGAGAAGCAATAATAGTGACGATTCTTTTCCTTTAAATATTTAATTGTTTCTCTCCTTCTGCAGTTGCCAAATAATTATTGTTGGGGTTTATTGCCACAAACCTTCTCTTAGAGATCATCTGAGCATTTGTGGCCAAGCATAGAATATACTCATTAGGTCGTTTTGTAAAGGGCCATTTCATTCCAATTTCCTGCAAAAATATGACCATTTTTGAGCAACTTTGCAATGTACCAAAAGATGGTTTGTACTTTCCTCTGCCTCGTTATACAATACAGACCAATGGGGGCCCGCAATGTTGATCTTTCATAACCTTTCTCTAGTAAGGATTCTGTTATGAAGAGCCATCCACACAAATGCCCCGGCTTTTGGGAGGAAAAATAATATAATATTATATAAATAAAAACAAATCCTATTTTGTATATAACAATAAATGTTTTATAGTAATACTTGGTACTATTTGAGCTCCATGAACCCAATTTAGTTGGGGGCTTTTGATGGAACATGGTTAGGCCAGCTGAGTTTAGAATGATAGGGCCATGAAGTTTGAATAAATGAAATGATATGAGTACTCACATCTACCATTGCTAAATGCATCACCAGTTGGGCGTTGTGAAGGACCTAAAACTTGTGTGCTGGTTAAGCTTTCTCCATTCCTTCATTTGGAAGGATTTTAAAGGTTGCTGCATAAATGTAAACACTTTCTCATGATTGCTCAATTCTATGATCTAGACGCCTCTATTGGTTTGTTTGTGCTATTCCATTCAACAAGTAGAAATCTAGGAAGTAGAATAAAGTAAGTTTTATCAGATATTAACTGCGTTGTCTCCCATGGGTCACAACCACAAATAGTTAACCGAAGTCTACAGTCGTCACACCTGTGAAAGAATATGTCTTCTCATTTCTCCTATAATTTTGTCGTGTTAAGCATAGGATCCACCAAAGATTAAAATGTCTTTATGTCAGATTGCTAGCGATGGAAAAGAATAGTGGGAGAAGGAAATCTAGCAGACCAAACATGAGCATTAAAGATGGAACACTATACACTTTTTTGTTTGTGTTGGGTATGCACAAAGCATGACCTAGGTGCCCCCGAGTATGTCTTAAAAGTAGTTAGGTTGCCTTGGGCATGCCTTGGGGGTATGAGGGGCCAAACCCAGACCCAAACCTATTATCTTATCCAGCTACCTTCTTTAATTCTTCATCTTCTCAATACCTGAAATCAGAACAAGTTTTGAATTATAGTTAAAAGAAAAGGTGCTCATAAGATCTTCCCATACTTTTATAAACTCCCTTTATTTGGGAATCGACAATAAACCCTCTTGCCGCTGCCCTCCTCACACTTTTATTTCTTTCTATTATTTCAATGCTAAACAATAACTTGCATACACACCTTTCAATGCATAATCATAACTTCTTTGTGATAAAATTATAGTACTAAAATAGCGACTAATCATCTAAAATTTTCTAGCCACATGAATCTTTATTCAAAACTGTATAGTCAAAGGTAAACGATTTAATTTTAATTTGCATATGATAAATCACTCTTAATTTAGTAAACCATTAAAGTGAATAAATTAACTAATTCCATTTATACTAAATTAAATTATCTTATTAATTAAATTTCACGTCTGATCAATTTAACTAGCTATCATTGAATTAATTAATTATTAGTTGTAATCACTTAATTGATTTTTGTCAAAGTATGAAGGGCGTAACACCTTGAGCACAGTGACTCCTCTGCTTATGTCAGTTCCATTTGTACTTCCAAGACATCAAATCTACAGCCAACGAGATATTAGTTATCTACTACTTGAAACTTGCATTAGAATAAACCTGCATTAGCACTTATCAATTCCAATTGAGAGCACTATTTTCATAGGAGAGCAGTGCACCTCCAGCCTTTGCATTGGGAACCCAGATTTGAGGTTCATTTGAGCTACCAATATTCTTTGAATTTCATTAGGGATTCCACTGCTTGTATAAATACTTGCAAGGCTCTTTGAGGTCTTTCATTCCATATGAATACTAGAGGTGTCTAACCTTATATATTTTGCAAGATATTTCCAATAGAAAACACAGTGCCAATTCCTTTCAAATTGGAACATTTACTGTAATGACCTCTTCCAAACCAGAAATGCATATACACGATTCGTTTAAGGCACTACAGGATTTAGAGGCTTCATCAAGATACTAATGCCAACCTGATTCTCAAAGGTGGGGAAAAAAACTGATGAACTCTAGTTTAACACATCTTCCTAGACATTTAGACATTAATGTTCTAGAGCATCTCTGTCCAACTACTCTTAAGAACTAGGGTTCTTACATGTTTTTACTTTTTTTTCTTCTAATTGTCTTGTTTGACCTTCCTCTGGTTCTTCTTGGTTGCTAGCAATGCGTTTGCTTTTACATTGTTGTTTTTATTGCAGATCCTTTGGTCATTTTTGGCCTCTATTGGACCTAAAAGTAAAATTAAATTAAACATTTAATCATGGATAAAATTGACAGATCCTAGGTGAATCTTATTCTTAAACAACCCAAATTCCTATCAATTGAAAGGATGTTTTGTTCCTTAATAGTATGGAAAGATATCCAGTCAAGAAGCTAGTCAATCAAGTATATAAGATGTCTTTGCATTGGAAATAATTCAATACATGTGAAGTACTTAAGCTAGCAATTAACCAGCTAATCTAAATTCTAAATCCTACTTTTTTCCAGGACTTTGTTGTGAGGAATGACATGGGTTGTGGCTCTACAATTGGTCCAATACTGGCGTCTGGAATTGGCATTCGCACTGTGGATTGTGGCATTCCTCAACTTTCCATGCATAGGTAATTCTTTGCTCACTTTTTTACCTTAATCTAGAAATTCAATAAAAGTTATCGAGGAGGTTCACTTGTTTTCATTTGGTGTATAAAAGTGTGTATGTAGAGACTCTCATGGTAATTGTTCAAGCACCTTGGTGAACAATTTATTTTCAAATTGCTAAGTTGTTGGTTCGGGTATAGGCTCAGGGTTTAGGTATGCTGGTAGGGTGATTTCTTTTTCATTGGGTTTGATATGACTGAATATATATAATTTGACAAAAAGGAAAAAATAAAATTGAAAACTCATTTGATACTTGATACTATGATAGTGATAAAGATAATTGCTAATTCAATGCCATATCAGTGTATCGTATCATTACAAAATATAAACATAGTAATACAATAAAAAATATGAAAATATAAACATAGTAAATACAATTAAAAATGTGCATGTTGCTTTTCAATGAGGGCATCAAAATCATTTCTTGTCAACTTCATTTGAATCACATGCAATTGTACTGCCATTCGTACTAGCAACGTCATGTGTAGGAGCCTCATCATCTAAAGTGACTTTGGAAAGCTATATCCCAATTCTTCAATGCCTTTTACTTGTAGTCAACTTGCTTATGCAGTACGATGTGCAAGTTGGAATTCATATAGACCAAATCTTTTCCTTTTTTAACAGCCAATTGGTTGCAGTTAACTAAATGGAGAGATGAGTGTGCACTTCATTTCCATTTATCCAAAGAAGAACTCATAACCTGTTGAAATTGGAGAGAAAGTAAATACAATATTTGTGATTATAAATTGTAAATGGTAATATATAGCTGCTAAAGAATAGTAAAAATGTTAAAAAAGAAATTCTTATTTATGATGGAATTGTGATTGCAAGACGATGGAGGTACATATAACCTTGCTTGTAGAGGTATCACTATGCATGAGCGTTTTTGTACTTGTCTCAAAGAGCATTGATATTGTTGCTCTATGATGAGATGGGATTGCTAAACTCATTTGTAACAATATCCTCCACTTTTGATTTGAGAATATTCATTGGAATGCTTTTTTGTACTCTTCAACAAATTCAATGTCTCCATATGGTGCCATTCTCCTAGAAAAGAGAAATTATGTTATAATGTTTGGGACACTGCAAACACAAGGAGATGCATGGTTGTGGTCATTCTTGTTTGAGCAATCAACAATTCGTTGGGGTCATTTTCTTTCTTTTCTATTGTGGCTCTTATTTTGTAATGTCCCCTAGTAAATGTGGTCTAAATGTGGTCAAACGTGAAAAAAATATTAGTTACTTTATATTAATATCTCATTCATTAATATAAATAATTAATATTATATGTTCCTATTTATTCAAGCATTTTAATAAAGCATTTCATTAACACCTTCATTATCTACTTAACTATTACGGGAAATAAAACCAATTTTTGGTGAATAAAAGGATGGCGTCGGGAGATGGGAGGTATGGGTGGAAGAAAAGATTTGAATCTTGCGTGTGTTAATACACATTTCAAAGATTAATAGCCTTCTGTCACTCCTCGACTGACCTGTTGGTCATACGATTCTGGAGAAGAATCATTCTTGCTTAATACCGAGTGAAGTTCAACAGTGATCCTTAGTATATGATGCAGGGAGTGCGTATTAATGCAAATACAAACAACGGAATCGCGGGAAGCATACACGGCATCACACAAACTATCGCCAGTACCTCTGCAATCCGGAAACATTGCATCAACGTAGGACGTCTAAGCGTGCCTTGGTAACCCGATATCAGGTAGTGACGCGAAAGTTTGCCTTATTGGATACGGGTAGTGCCGTCAGTTAATGTGGGAGGAAGAGACTGCCATCATCGCGGTGTGGAGGAAATGGAAATCGCGTGGAGGATTTCGTAGTATTTGTATATAGTAGAAGTGCAGCATACATTATACGCTCCAGTGAATCGGCTGCAACCAGAAATGTATTATTCCGTCCTTCTATTGAAGGGTTATGAATCAATGTGAAGTCTTAATCAATGGACATCACTACCCAACTAGGTGCATCATGAAAAGAATTCTCTTCCCTATTCTCTGAAGGAATAAATTGATATCAATGTTTGTTCTAGTTTGCTATATGTTTTCAGTGATTACTAAAATAGAATAAGAATCAATGCAAATAAGGAAGACTCCAAATAAAGAAAATAATGTGTAAGGTGTTCATTTCTATCTTTGACTGTGCTGCATAAATAATCTTCTGCGATGTCTTGGTTATGCAACTGACTGCAATCAAAGCCTAGTTAGGGAATTTTACAGTGGTATCAGAGCTTAGAATTCTTGCTAGCCTGTAGGGTGTTCTTGAGTTGGAAATTCATGTAAAATCTATGCACAGCTGAGTATGCACCAGGGAAATTATAATTTTCGGAATACTAGGGTCCGACAAAACCGATATCCAAATTCTCCTTTAGTACAAAGTAGTTCTTCTATTCAGTTTGAAATTGAGGACAGCCATACTGCAACTGACGAAGAGATTATTTTTGAAACAAATAGTATGGGGGAACTGGAAAACAATAGGGATCTCATAACAACTTTAATTAGAAGTCAACAAGATATGCAAGACAACGTCAACAGAATGACTAATTTAATGACCCAATTTATTAATCAACATCAAAATAATGGAAATAATCAACACCATAATGTTGGGGCAAACAATGGGGCTAGAGATGAGCATTCTGTCAATAATCAGCCGGAAAGAACAGGAACATCCAAACCTTTTATGCCAACGTTCACTGTTAGAAATGTGCAACCAGAAAACGAACCGACAATTAGACAAATTACAAGATGAGATACACCAAGATTGGTTATTATCAGGGGATGATTTTAGATCAACCATGACATTTAGAGAGTACTTGGATGTCAGAATGAAACATAGGCCAAGGGGATAGTGAGGGAATAACATTCAATTGCAGAGGAAAATAGGTAAGATGTCTATTCCTTATTTTGATGGGCTCGGGAAAACAACAGCTAGAGTTTGGGTGCATAAACTTGACACCTACTTCCAATTAAATCCTATGTTGGAAGATGAAGCAATCAAATATGCAGCATTACATCTTGACGGTGTAGCACACGAATGGTGGCACCATGGGCAAGTAACCTTGGGTCATAATCAGATTGTTACATATGTTGAATTCACTGAGAAACTTATTGACAGATTTGACTCTAAAGATCCTGAACTTCATGTTAAAGATTTAACTGAGCTTAAGCAATCTGGAGCTGTTGAACAATACATTTCTGAATTTGAAAAATTGGCAGTTTTAGTAACTGAAATTTTAGAAAGACCAAAATTGTGATATTCGTAGATGGATTGTCTGATTCGCTCAAAGGTTGGGTTAAGTCCTTGAACCCTCCTACTTTAAAAACAGCTATTAAAAGGGCAAGAGAATTGGAACCATCTTCAAAAGGGAAAGTTTTTAATAAAGCCCCACCATCTAAACCTGAAAATGACAAACAATCTTTCAATAAAGATAATTTCCCTAAACACAAGTTAGATAAAGAAGAGAGGGAAGAACTCAGAAGGAAAAAACTATGTTTTAGCTGTAGAGAGTCATGGCAGCCAGGACATAGATGTTTGGGAAAGGGAAAAATTCATTACATTGAGGTTATGTCAGATAGTGACGATGAAGAGAATGTGGATCCTAATATAGAATCTGTACCACAGAACACAGAATCAGGGACAGGTACGAAACATGGAGAAGGGTTAATAGCATCTATGACAGGAACAACTCATTATAATATTTTTAGAGTTAGAGGAGTTTTGAATGGGCAGCGTGTGGTTGTCATGCTTGATAGTGGTTCTACTCATAATTTTGTAGATGCAGCTGTTTTGGAAAAACGTGGATTGCAAACTGAAAAACATGAAGGTTTTGATGTTAGAGTAGCAGGTGGAACTAATTTGTCTAGTACTCATAAAATCCCTAAATTGAGTATTACTCTTGGCAATTATACTGTTACTGATGATTTTTATGTGATTGACTTGGCTGATACAAATGTTGTTTTGGGCATCCAATGGATGGAAACATTAGATGAGTACACTCAGAGTTTTAAAAGATTGGAATTTTCTTTTAAGATTGATGATAAGAAAGTAGTGCTTCGGGGTATGTCTAACGGTGGTCCCAGGATTGTTAGTGCTAAAAGAATGGAGGCTATTTTCAGACATGGTGATGTGGCATGGTCGTCACAATGTTTAATTTCCAACAAGGTATCAGGATTTGAATCTAAAAATTATCAAGATGATTTGTTGAAAGTATTAGATTCACATAATTTGGTTTTCAGTGATATACCTCCAGGAGTTCCGCTTGACAGAGGATTTGAACATACCATTGAATTAGAGGAAGGTGCAAAACCCGTTATCACAACTCCTTACAGACATCCTAAAACATTCAAAGATGAAATAGAAAAGACAATTAAGGAATTGTTGGATATGGGGCATATCAGGTCCAGTTCTAGTCCTTTTGCATCATCTTTAGTACTGGTCAAAAAGAAGGATGGGACACTTCTCATGTGTATAGATTACCGTGCTCTTAATAAAAACACAATAAAAAATAGGTATCCAATTCCTCGAATTGATGAGTTGTTAGATGAATTACATTGTGCTATTTATTTTTCTAAAATTGATTTGAGGTCAGGATATCGTCAAATTAAGTTAAGAGATCAAGATATCCATAAAACTGCTTTCCGTTGTCATTATGGTCATTATGAATTCTTGGTTATGCCATTTGGGTTAAATGCTCCGGCAACATTTTAGTCTTGCATGACTCATACATTAACAAACAGTTGAGGAAATTTCTGCTAGTTTTCTTTGATGATATATTGATTTACAACAAAACTTGGGAAGACCACTTGAAACATATTGATATTGTTCTTAGTATTATGGAATCTCAATCACTTTATGCAAAGGCCTCTAAATGTGAATTTGGACTGACAAAATTTTTGTATTTAGGGCATATGATCAGTGCTACAAGTGTACAAGTTCATCAGGAAAAAATAAGATGCATTTTGGATTGGCCACCACCACAGAATCTTATAGATTTACGAGGATTCTTTGGATTATGCAGTTATTACAGAAGATTTGTCAGAGGCTTTTCATAGCTCGGGGCACCGTTGACAACTCTTACCAAAAAGGGGGCATTCCCTTGGAGGGAGGAGGCACAAGAAGTTTTTGAGAAACTGAAAGAGGTAATGAGTTCTTGCCCAGTACTTGCACTTCCAGATTTTAATCAGCCTTTTGTCTTGGAATGTGATGCATCTGGTGAAGGAATAGGAGCGGTCTTAATGAAAAATAAACATCCTATAGCGTATGAAAGCAGGAAACTTAATAACCTAGAGAGATTGTATTCTATTTATGACAAAGAAATGTTGGCAATCAATGCCACATTGGCAAAATTTAGACTATATTTGGTTGGTGGCAAATTTGTAGTCAGAACTGACCATAACAGTTTGAGATATTTCTTGGGACAGAAAGACTTGAATGACAGACAGTAAAAATGGATCAGTAAGATCCAAGCTTATGATTTCGAAATTGAATATGTTAAAAGTAAAAACAATGTTGTTGCAGATGCACTATCTAGAAGGCCTGAAATAAATGCATTATTTGTAGTAACAGCTGATTTGAAATCTTTATTGCTGGTTGAATATTCCAAGGATTCTTTTGCCTGTGATTTGCTAGATGGTAATACACAAGATGATAAATATAAGGTTGTAAATGATATTATCTATTACAAAGACAAGATTTACTTGATTCTAGGATCGAAGTTGAAAGAGAAAATCCTCCAATCAGTGCATGATGTTCCTTTAGCGGGGCATCCCGGCTACTTCTAAACTTATCGGCAGATAAGGGAAAGATTCACTTGGAAAGGTCTAAAGAATGATGTCCTTAGTTATGTCAAAGAATGCATCACTTGTCAACAAAATAAATCAGAGCATACTTATCCTGCGGGTCTATTGCAGCCATTGCCTATACCAGAACATAAATGGGAAAGTATATCTATGGATTTCATTACAGGCCTACCACGATCTCAAGGTAAAGATTGCATTTTTGTTGTTGTTGATAGATTAACTAAATTTGCACATCTCTTATCTATCACTACAGAATTCACAGTTGTTCAGCTCGCAGAACTATTCTTTCAAGAGGTGTTCCGTTTACATGGTTTACCAAAAAATATAATCAGTGACCGAGATAGCAGATTTTTGAGTATATTTTGGGGGGAACTTTTCAGATTGACAGGTACAGAGTTAAATCACAGTACGAGTTATCATCCACAAACCCAGAAATAGTAAACATGTGGATTGAGGGATACCTTCGTAATTATGTGTCTGGACATCAGAAAGCATGAATCCGTTGGTTATATTTGGGTGAATATTGCTATAATACTACATATCATATATCTATCTATTGGTATGACTCCTTTCAAAGCATTATATGGGTATGATGCACTATCTTTTATTGATCTTGCTTTCAATCAAAGTAATGGACCCAAATCTCGTGATGTACTTTAGGAATGCCAAGATATATTGAAAGCACTTAAGGAAAATTTGCAATGTGCACAGAATCAACAAAAAATTTATGCCGATAAGAAGTGTGTTGAGCGTCACTTTGACATAGGAGATTTGGTGTATCTCAGACTACAACCCTATAGGCAGTCATCTCTCAAGCGTAGTGGGGCTGAGAAATTGAAGCCCCGGTTTTATGGGTCATACCAAGTAATTTGAAAGGTTGGTGCAGTGGCATATGAATTAGCCTTACAGGCCGAAAACAGAATACATAATGTGTTCCACGTATCTTGTCTCACAAGAGCTTTAAGTCAACAGGTGAAGGTTTTAGAAAATCTACCACCATTGGATGAGGAAGGAAAATTAGCAATGATACCTGAAGTGATTTTGGAGACCCGGGATAGGCATTTGCGGAATAGGACAATCAGGGAATATCTCATCAAATGGCTGAATTTACCTTTAGATGATGCTACTTGGGAAAATGAGCAGGTTCTTCAACATTTAGAGTTATAGTTGCTTGCGGGCAAGCAACATTTGGGCAAGGGAGACTATAATGTCCCCTAGTAAATGTGGTCTAAATGTGAAAAAAATATTAATTACTTTATATTAATATCTCATTCATTAATATAAATAATTAATATTATATTTTCCTATTTATTAAAGCATTTTAATAAAGCATTTCATTAACACTGTAATTATCTATTTAACTATTTTGAGAAATAAAACCAATTTTTAGTGAATAAAAGGATGGTGTCGGGAGATGGGAGGTATGGGTGGAAGAAAAGATTTGAATCCTGCGTGTGTTAATACACATTTCAGAGATTAATAGCCTTTTGTCAATCCTCGACTGACCTATTGGTAATATGATTCTGGAGAAGAATCAATCTTGCTTAATACCGAGTGAAGTTCAACAGTGATCCCTGATAAATGATGCGGAGTGCGTATTAATGCAAATACAAACAACGGAATCGTGGGAAGCATACACGACATCACACAAACTATCGCCTGTACCTCTGCAATCTGGAAACACTGCATCGACGTAGGATGTCTAAGCGTGCCTTGGTAACCCGATATCGGGTAGTGACGAGAAAGTTTGCCTTACTGCATATGGGTAGTGCCGCCAGTTAATGTGGGAGGAAGAGATTGCCATCATGGTGGTGTGGAGGAAATGGAAATCGCGTGGAGGATTTCATAGTATTTGCATACATTAGAAGTGCAGCGTCTTCAGACCTGATGCATATGTACAAACATTATACGCTTCGGTGAATCGGTTGCAACCAGAAATGTATCATTCTGTCCTTCTATTGAAGGGTTATGAATCAACGTGAAGTCTTAATCAACGGACATCACTACCCAACTAGGTGCATCATGAAAAGAATTCTCTTCCCTATTCTCTAAAGGAATAAATTGATATCAATGTCTGTTCTAGTTTGCTATATGTTTTCAGTGATTACTAAAATAGAATAAGAATCAATGCAAATAAGGAACACTCCAAATAAAGAAAATAATGTGTAAGGTTTTCATTTCCACCTTTGACTGTGCTGCATAAATAATCTTCTGCTATGTCCTAGTTATGCAACTGACTGCAATCAAAGCCTAGTTAGGGAATTTTACATACTTTTTTATATCTTGGAGTCCATGCCATCATATAATTCTTCTAGAAATAATTCTTCCATATCAAAAAAACTACTCATGGTGGCTCAATGAAACTCAAGATGTAATTCACACAAGTTCACCAATCATCATCTATTATAATGATTTGATCTTTTGACATTTTCGTACTTCCACACACTTTATTGGTTGTTAATGACCATGGTGCTCAACACCTCTCACACCTTCACAAGTCATCTTTAAATGATTGTGTGCGATGTGAAATCGAGTCTTAGCAATGTAATGTAGTTTAACAAAGTAAAATTTAAAAAAGTAGATGTCATATAGTTTATAAATTATAGTTAAAATTTTATTGCAAATTTTAAGGTAATTGAAAATAACTATTAAATTTCTATAAACTTACCCTCAGCAACTCCAAATTGGAGGTCTTAAATTTAACAAGCATAAATTTAAATGAAGTATTTATTTAAAAATGTAACTTGCTGAAACGAATATAGCCGTTAACATGATTAATTACAACTTAACATATAAAGGAAGAGATTTTTTTTTTTTTTTTTGTGATAACAATATTAGAAAGTAATTACATTGCTCTAAACTAAACATAAACGTAAGATAAGAAAATAACTAACATTGTATTAAATAAAAGAGAGAGGGTTTAGAGAGTACGTTTCATCTTATGCTAACATTCTAAACTTCATAACTTTATCAAGTTACCAGTGAGGAGGGAAAGTATCATCAGGGCGCTTTTCCGCCCAACCATGGACTTACTAGTCCCCTGTGCCATATCCGAATGGATTGGCTCGACCCTTGGCAGGGAGGTAATGGAAGTCTAACTCATGCTATCTAGAACGGTGGATGATCCTACACAGATCCCTAATCGATCATACACTATAGGTTACTCCTAACTAGTATGACCTTTGGTTGGATTGTGTATCTAGATTAACAAACTGGTAGACACTTACAGATGTACCATCACCTTGACTGAGGGTTTCTATTTTATTGCAACACGCTAAAACTCATGAAGTCAATTGTTCATCATCCTACTCGGTTGGATTGAATTCCTAAAAGTAATTCAATCCTAAAAGTAACCAAGCACTCATGTCTGTCTCTATGCTACTACATTCTGATTCTATGAGACTCATTGGTTAACATACATGTTTGGTGTCAAGTTTCCATGCCGGTCAATCAACTCAAGATGACTTTAGCTCTTAGAACGTAACCTTTCTTTGACAAACGTAGGTTAATATAATACATAGTTCATACTTGTGCCCTTGAGCTAGCAACCTGCTCTCTCATGTGAACAAGGATGAATCCAAGCTTAATGAGTATGTAGAATTCACCTTTGTTTACCTCACTGGGTAAACAGGAAGAATACAAAAATCGAACAGCAATGCACAATGCTAATACAAAAGAAGTACCAGAATAAGCTTGCCATAAATGTCAAAAGATGTTCATATTATAATCTATCGTCCACATTACATGTCCTCCAACACCCGGAGGTGGTACAATATATGACAGCCGAAGGGGTGCGACACAACCGTCGCGACTCCAACTACCTACCCGTCGGCTAACTAACTATCAATAATTAACATTACTAAACTATACATTTTTTCCGATAACATCATCCCCCCCAAAAAAGAAGTCGTCTCCGACGACTAACAACAAAATGGAGACAATGCATATATACACCCAAAACAAAGTCAAGGAGGGGGCTGAGGAAGTGTCCCTAAAGTCGAAGGCTGGGATGCTGGTGTCTGGGCCCCCAGGCGGGCGCGGAGGTCATAAACCTGCTGAGTGCGTGCTGCCACATCCCGCTCTGCCACCAATACCTTCTCTAAAGCCGTCTTCACCATATGCGCAGCTTCCAGCAACTCCTTCTCCTTGGTATCCGCAGACTCTGTCATACCGACCAACTGAGTTTGTAACAAACCTCGCTCTGCAGTAACAGCCTCCAACTCCTGCTGCACAAGGCTCCGCGCCCTCTGCTCCTCCGACAGGCGGATGTCAACTGCAACCTTCTCTGCACGGGCTGTCTCAAGCTGTGCTAACAATTGCGTCCTCTCGGCTGCCCACGAAGCCTGCTGTCTGGCGAGATCTCTCTCTATCTCTACACGAGCAGCCTCGCGGACCGCGGACTCATGCTGCGTCTGCCGCAGTGCATAGTAGGCATCCCTGTGAACCTGCTCAATCTGTCGGACGAGAGTAGTCACCCTACTCTCCACAACAGGCTGAGGCATTCTCCAAGCCTCAAGCATTGCATCTGTCTGAATAGCTGGCCACCCTTGTGACTCAAAGCATGTAACAAAAGCTGTCGAACAACCTACCCGCATAAACTGGAGGACCTGCTCTAATTCCTCCACAACCTGCTGCAAAGCTCGTGTCTGAGCCGTTGCCACCACTCGCCGACCCCTCCTCACCATATCTGCTAAGTAAGCCTCAATGTCCTCCCCATCCTGGCCCGAAGGCTGGGACCCCGCTATAGGTGCAGGAGGCTCGAGTGGAACCAAAACTGCTGTATCCTGCTGGCACAAAGGTGTCTCCCTTCCAATATTCTCTGTATTCCGACAGGTACACCTCTGTTGGTTGTTCTGGTGTAATATCCCTTGCCCAAACTGACTGATTTTGGCTCAAGGAATATTGTCAAACACTTTGTATGTTGTCTTTCTCTATTCTGATTTTTGTATTTCAGATTGTTTGATACACATTGAAAGTTGCCAAGAAATTTAGGAAGTTCACCAATGATGTTGACAATACCTCTTACAATGAACTAGTATGCGTGTGCAGTTCTTTTTGGTATTTTTAATGCATAAACATGAAAACTAGATATGGAATGCATACCTACAGCCAACTGACATTTCGACAAACAACTGGCATGCAACTATTATGCTGATCATATATGCTATTAAAAGGACATTTCGTCAAACAAATGGTATGCAACATATATCTTCTTTATTGAATTCATTCCTAAGTACAATGCTGCTATGGATTTGCCAAGACTAATTGGCTTACAAAAAGACTACATCAATGCCAAATCTGATTCTAAGTTCACTTACAACAGCAAAATTATATGCCTAATATTTCAATACTAGCTACTAATAGTTGCAAGAGGAACCTGATAATAGTGATGCTTAATGATGGAGATGAAAGTTGCAATCGGAATCAAGCAAAATACTGTAGCACGGCACTGTTCACGCGCACTGTTCATGCACACTGTTCACGCGCACTGTTCATGCGCACTGTAGCAGCAAGAACAAACTTGCAATCTGCTCTTAAAACCCTGAATATTTTGTTGTTAATCTCTCCCAACAAGAATGATATAACTCCATGTGCCAAAGAAGGACGATTCACAACCAATTATAAATGTTCTCCAACAATAAACTTCAAACCCTTGTAGAAAAATTCACCAATTTGCACAAATGAAAGAACTGAAGTATTCTTTCCCACAACTGCAATAATTCAGGTGTTATTTCACACCTTCAAAATTACTATCAATAGGAATTTTTTCGTTTCCTATGACCAAAGAAGAAAATTGCGAAAGCCCTAGGCTCCACAATAAAAATCAATCAAAATACTATTCATCAACTGGATGCCGAGAATGAACTCTTGCCTTTCCTTTTATTCTTTCCTTAAGAGAGCTCAAACACCTTCCTGGCCAATGTGGGATAAAAGATTTATTCCCACATTAAATTATTCACTTAACGCACTTTATTATATTAAAGTGACTTTATTATTATAAAGTTACTTTAGAACTTTATAATAATATTAAAATATTAAATAAATCACTTAAGTCACTTAAACTTTAATATCTCTTGATGTACTTGTTTGATTGCTAAACCGTCTGAGCCAGGAGTCGACTCTCCCCGTTCTCCATGTGATTGGATGCCTGTCTAAAAATAGAAACCCTGAATAGTGACTTACTATAAATAGTAAGTATGTGGAACTGAGTCTAGAAATAGCTGCAAAGGCCCAATCAAGGTCGACACTGCCAATAAGCTCTGCTCAGGTGTCTTTCTATTAATAGGAACCCTAACTCTCCCAAAATAGTAACTTACTATAAATAGTAAGTGTGCCAATCTGAGTCAAAAAACCTGTGCAAAGGCCAAAACCTAAATCCAGCTGAAGAGTAATGTCTCTAATCACCAAGTAACTGCCACACGAGGCCCTCTATCAATAATTATTAGCCTACGAGGGTAAAATGATAGGCTAATTCTTACAAACTCTGATGCTCGCAAAATGGGGACATTACATCTGGTTCCTCTACTTCGAGCCTGTAGCTTTGGAACATTTCGTAATCCTCCATTTGCCAGTGGAAGAGCCCGTTAAGTGAGCATACCTCATCTTCAGAACATCCCTCCAATTCGAGCACCCCTTCACTGTTCGGCTCCATCGCGTTCTTGCCCTTGCTTTCATCGGGACCCCCTTCCCCTTTATTAGAATCCTCTGAGTCCGAGTCTGAAGAGGCGAGCTCTTCGCTGACATCTTGGGTGTGTAGGTCAATGGTATATTTCCGCCCTCCCTTCTCCATGGAAAGGGTATTTTTCTTCCAGTTGTGGTTTGCTTTCGCTGCCACCAACCATCCTCTTCCAAGTATGGCGTCATACCCTTTCTGTTTCAATGGAATGACCACGAAGTCGAGTACAAAAGGTTGTGCACCCACGGTGACTTGCTGTGCCATCAACATGCCGAGGGGTTTAATCCCGTGCTGGTCTGCACCTAGCAGATTAAACGTAGGTGGCCACAGAGTGGGCTTTCTTAGCTTTTTCCATGTGTCCTCCGGAAGGACATTTACTCCGGAACCGCCGTCTACTATAGTATCCGTTAGGATGGTGCCCAGGATGCCCATCTCCACCACGGCTGGGTGTCGGCCATTGTTGACGGTAAGTACAACTGGATTTGTTGCCGAGCTTCCTAGTATGGGAGCGTCCATGTCTCTCGGTTTGGGTTTATCAACCTTCGTGCCCAACAGCACTGTCCCCAATTGCGGTATGGTGTGTAGGAGGTCTTCCAGTTTCACAGGTACCTCCATTTGGAGCATCTGCCGTACAATGTTCCTCTCCGCGTCTGTGCAGTAGGGTCCAGATGACTCGTGTGGCTCTCCCCGTTGGGCTTTCATGGCCCTTTCTATTTCCTCCCTTGCCTCCGTCATTCTCTGCTTCTCCGTGCGGGGATGGGGGTATCGGGCCTCCTTTGCCTGTCCTCGGGTAAGAGCAAGGATGGCTTCTTTACCCCGTGTGTTGCCTTCGATAGCAATCAGATTGGCCCCTACGCCAGACTTCGGACAATCGGCATCTTCATGGTCACCGGGGCCACACCACCGACATAGTTTTTGAGCGGTGTCATTGTTATTACACTCTCGTGCGTAATGACCCCATTGATTGCAAGCCCTACATTGAATCATCGGGCGTCCCTTCGCATCGTATTGGACCCTGTTTCTGGTGGAATTATTATTATTCCCCCGTCCGCCTCGTCGGTTTCCTCGGTAGCCTCCGGAAGATGCATTATTGTTTGAATCCGATGTGGAGGGCTGCTCATGTGCAAAGAGCACTTGCTGGTTACGTGCCTTCAGATTATATGGGCATTCCTTCGTAGAATGTCCCATGATCTGGCAGATGTCACAGAATGCCTTCTTGGGACAGGCACCCTTTGTGTGGCCACTCTCCTTACAATCCGTGCACCACAGTTCATCATCCTTGCTTGTGGTCCCCTTCATTGTCTTAAACTCTTTTAACATCCGTTCCATATCCTTCTGAAGGGCCGTGACTTTCTTCTTCGGCTTCTCATCATTGCTACTCTCTTCTTCCGACGTATCATCTTCAGAGGATGACGAAGATCTACTCTTCTTCTTTTTGGCCGTCTTATTTTAACTTTCCAAGTCCATGGCCCGGTTGTATGCATCATCGTAGGATGTCGGAGGCACAATTTTCATCTTTCGTCGTAGCTTAGGGTTCAGACCCTCGACAAACCACCGCTTCTTTAAGCCATCAGCCGGTTGGCTTTCCATCTTTCCGACTAATTCCTTTAGCCGGCGGCCATATGCCCGTATGGTCTCCTTCTTTCCTTGCTTCGTTCCATAAATTTCAGAGACTCTCATTATCATCTCGGAGAAGCCGAAATTCCTTCTCGAATGCTTTCTTCAATTCATCCCACGTAGTTACCTCGGTTTTATCCAAGTCTGAATACCAGTCAATAGCCACTCCTCTCAGTGTGGCGGGAAACTGCTTCATCCATTCATCCTGGTCAGTCACCCCGCTGGCTGTCCAGATGGTTTCGCATGTACGGCAATGCCGTGCAGGATCATCTTTGCTATCCCCGTTGAATTTGGGCAACTTCTGTTTGGTCGCCATTGATGGAAATCATCCACTTGGAGGTGGTTGTGGCTGTGTCTGCCCTCCGGCGCTGCTCCCTCCAATGCCGCTAATGTCTCCTGTGGTGGTGACCAAAGGTACGGTGTTCTGCCTTGTACCTACCGTGCGGTTACTTCCTCCGATGCCGCTGATGTCTCCTGTGGTGGTGACCGAAGGTACGGTGTTCTGCCTTGTACCTACCGTGCGGTTAGCTTCCCCTTCGTCGTCACTCGTGTCCGGCTCCCTTCGGTGATCCTCCCTTTGTGGCGCTTCGTCGTCACCCGTGCCCAGCTCCCTTCGGTGATCCTCCCTTCGTGGCGTGAGAGATAAGTTTTTGAACCGATCTCGAGTTTCTTCAACTAGTTCTCTCTGTAACCTAGTTTCCTCCAGAAACTCTTCAAGGCTTCTCGCTCTACCGTAGTCTGGCGACGCGTAGAAATTCCCCTCGGCTTCTGCACCTTCCGTGACACCTCCTTGGTTCCCTTCGGGCAACCCTTCGGCAGGTCGTCCTTCGGCAAGTTGCCTCAGCCTTCGTCTACGTTCTACACGTTGTTCCAGAATCAAAGCCTTCTGCGCAGCCTCCCACTCGTCGGTTTCTAATTTCTTATTTCTGTCTTTATTCAGTAAATTGGGCATTAATTGTGGTACAATTTCATGTTTCACAACACATAAATCAAAACACAACACGTCTTTATTAATTCATTCTTTTGTATACAATCAACATAATTCTTCTGCTTCTAACAGTGTTCTTTATTTCTCTCCCTTCACAATTTAAGGATTATTTGTCCTTCGTCGGTCTTCCCTACGTCCGCCATCCTGGCGCTCATGAAATTCTCGTAAGATTTGCTGTCGTCGGTTCTCACGGTAGGTGTCTTCTCTGCGATTTTGAAGAGCCAAAAATGCTTGAGCCAGAAGGTTAGGCAAATTGCTCATCAACTGATTCACCGCTGGGCTTACACCAAGCGTGCTCCACACAGCATTCTCTGGAACAGCCTCAATGGTGGCTTCCTTCCGTACGTGTGTTTTGATGGCCGCCTGAAGGATGCAAGAGAAATCTTTTGTGAGTGCTCGTTCTCCTTCGAACAGTTCTTGGTGATCTTCGTTAGGGTTACTGCTCGTCCCCTCGGGCAATGGTTGTCCCATTATCCCTGTGCCATGTAGTATATTCCCGTCCCTCCCGAAATTATTTCGGCAACGGCGCCAAATGTTTACCTCACTGGGTAAACAGGCAGAATACAGAAATCGAACAGCAATGCACAATGCTAATACAAAAGAAGTACCAGAATAAGCTTGCCATAAATGTCAAAAGATGTTCATATTATAATCGGTCCTCCACATTACATGACCTCCAACACCCGGACGTGGTACAATATATGACAGCCGAAGGGGTGCGACACAACCGTCGCGACTCCAACTACCTACCCGTCGGCTAACTAACTATCAATAATTAACATTACTAAACTATACACTTTTTCCGATAACAACCTTCCTTTTAATGAACCAATGTTCTTTACAATTTTACCAGTCTTAAATACAATAGTTGATTAGTTCGTATTTCCCACAGTCTCAATGTTGTTTACACGAGAAGTAACCCATATTTGGCCTTTATTAAATTGCATCCGTCATTAAGTTGCAAATAAACATACGATGCCCTTCTTCACATATGAAAATTACATAAATATCGACAGTCAATAGTTCTCCCTAGTCTAGCATGTTTGATTGTTTTGGCTGGTACTCTACCTCATCCAGAGGTCCAAGGCCTTACCTTATATAAGTTGTAAATTGTTTAAGTTTTATTGTAGCATGGTTTTAACCGGTAACTTACCTTAGTGAGGAAAAGTTGAGATAGGCAATCGACTACTATCTCCCTCATCAACACTAGCTTCTATGTTCTGTGCGTATTATGAGTATTCGTGTTGCTATTAATCTGTTCAGAGAAACTATTAATTATTTTTGTTTGAATGCCAAACTGCATTAAGAAGCTGCGAAGCTATGTATTTCTATACATTTGACTATCTACATTGAGTAGCGTTATAAGTTTCCTTGACTATCAAATCTTTGCTAAGGTTTAAGTACACCTGCAACATTATTATGCCCAACTGCATTAATGAGTACTGAAATACTAATCTTGCCTATCTTTACTTACCACACTGAATTAAACAACAACAGTCAAGTTATCCAATATTGGGTTTAATTGAAAATAGTGGCCATTATCCAATCTCTTCCTGAGATTTAGGACCATAACAGGATTAGATGTATTAGTTTATTCCTATTTCCTATATCTCCAACTTAATTTGAAATAGTCTTCCTTAGTTTGATAAAGGAAGGACAAGATTTAGAGCTACCAACTCTCTTGCGCATTTAATATTTTGTATTCTGCATTTGTAATTGCTCTTGCCATTGTTGCAATTATTAAATGCTCTTATTCAGTTCCTAATATGCCAATCTGCAGTTAGGAATGCAGAAAACTATTTAAGCCTGCTTTCCTTTATCCAACTAAGATAAGCTATAACCCATTCCTTTGGAAGTTATTCTTGAGATGGTGTAGATAGCTAACACTGCTGAAGTGTAATTCCCCATTTAATGAATTTCTAAATGGCTGAGTTAAATTCAAATCTTAACAAATTCTTTATGATTAATTTAGAATATTACGCAACTTTGAAATGCATTGGTTTGTTGCAGTTCTAACACTGTTCTAAATTAGAAGGCTGTGTTGCTAAATAAGCATTCAAGTATTCGTTTATACTATAAATGGTTCAGGTAAATCCCTGGAATGGGAAAATACGGGGCATAAGAGCCGCCGACTGTACATCCAACTCATAACTATGGAATGTAAACCATGCCTGACATGTCTCCGTTGTCCTGACATCTTAAGAATATTCTTTCAATGGTGATGCTATCTGCATCAAGGTACAGCGGTACCCTTCTACCTACTACCTTCCTAGTCTAGGGTATTAGTTGATTTCATAATCTAGAGATAATCTCAATTAAATAGGTCGTCGGATTCTGCTGTTTTGTTGTTATTTTAGACTTAGACAAATCTGAAAATGCTCAATTAAGAGGTCAGAAGTCTTCTTAACACAAGACTTGGACAGGCATCCGCTCTAAATCTGAGGAATACTGTTTGCATATCTATTTCTAGCTTATTGCGCTGATTATGGGTTCAATAATCCATATACTTTACACATATTGATATAGAGTATTATACAAACATGCTTACACACACACACACATATGTTTGTATATGTATAAGTATGTATATATAATTTCATCTACCCATATTCGTTTGGGTTCTTAAAAATGTTTAAACTAACAACCATCCATTTATTATAACCGATTAGGATGTACTGCTCCTTTCAAGAGACTTAGACTTTATCTTTTTTTTTTTTAAAACAATATCAAAATGACTGTTGTTACATAGATTAAGCTAGTGAGAAGGGTTTATTACAGCCAGTTCCCCAAACAGTGAGTATGCTTCTTTTCAATTTGAAGAATCCCCAAACCCTACTAGTTATCTTAGAGAAACCACAATATTCTGGAACTGTCTGGCATGCCCTTTTAAAAAAAAAATGCAATTAAATACATACCATCATTCACCCAAATGACCTTCAATCATACTTACACATACACATACATTTATATATTTGTAGATACATTGATATACCTGTATGTATACATAAATTTGTATATATATCAGAGATATGTTTGATTGCAGAGATGTATAAATTGGTTCAGACTTCTTAATATTCTACCCTAACTAGTAATGCAGAATTTCCAAACATTACTCTTCCTTTTCATAATACAGGAAGCATATATTAAACACATTTCCATTCCTCTCTTTTTCTAAATAGGAACCAACATACCCAATGCACTACGTAATGCTTAGACTTAAACATTTCTCTAATTGCACACAAATTGAATAAAAAACATTCGATTCTAAATGAAGAAATAGAACAAATACCACTAATTGGGTATTGAAATAATACATGACCTGATATGTTTTTAGAAGAAGAAACTCTTTGAAGAATGCTTTCCCAAAGTCGTTCCTTACTGCAAAACCCTTATTCTCAGAAAATGCAAGAAGTAAACCAATTTTGCAGAGCAAAAACCCTTTTTCTCGTGGCTACCAAAGTAAGAATGCATCGTTCTTTTCCCAACTTCTCTTTTGTATTCCCCAAAACACGTTTTTCTTCCATCCGTTGCCCTAATACCAAGTGTTTCTCCAAATCTGCTCAAGGAGTCACGAGAATTCTCTCTTCCTTGCCCCACGCCATTTTCATGCTCTTGCATGATGACAAAGATAAGGTAGTCACGCCAAATGCTTGAGAGTTTTCTCCTTCATATTTCGGCATATGAAATATTATCTTCCATGCATTTTTTTTAACATACAAACTTCGTTTTTTTTTTGCTCGATAAAATACAAGGAATGGTACATAGCATGCATTAATATATTTGGATTAAACATAGATTGATGTTTGTAATCATTCATATTCCTTACCTTTTTTGTAATGTCCCCTAATAAATTCTAGTTTAAGTTCAACTAAAATATTATATTAATTATCCATTTCATTAATATAAATTAATTAATAATTAAATAAGTTATTCTCAGGCTAATTATTTTATATTAGTATTTCTTCACTAATATAAACTAATTAATAAGCCAATAAACTATTGTTTATTTTTGAAATGGAATAAGTTTCGGGTTGGTTTCCAAACAGTTTCGAGACGGAACAAATTCCTTTCTAAATTCATTTTTAAATGGAGGCACTGTTGGAAATGGGGAGCGGAAAATATCCTTAGATTTAATAACGGGAAGAGAGTTCATATTCATTTCTGTAGTTTCCGATAAGAATACAAAGTATTCCTTTCGTCAATAATAATTGGCCTATTGGGATTTTCCTATTGCTATTATATCCATGGTGGAATCGAAGCAAGAGGAAGGATGCAATTAAAACAAAACGGTGTGATGAAATTTTGAGAAATTCAAAGATTCAATATCTTTATGTTTTATTAGCAATCTTTTGCTTGACCTGTGACGGTGTTTCCGGAAAGAGCCGTTTCAGTATAATAATTTGAGTCAACACCGAATTGCCAACTTGGCTATGAACGCTTCAGGTGCACAAATATAAAAATTTTTACCAGTTGCAAACTGCATATTCATTTCCTTTCATTTGCAGAATTAGGAACATTATTTGAAATGATCAATAATCATTCCCCTATTATATCGAACAAGTATAAATTTGTTGTGAATTAAGCAAGAGGAAGGATGCAATTAAAACAGAACGGTGTGATGAAATTTCCAGAAATTCAAAGATTCAATATCTTTATGTTTTATTAGCAATCTTTTGCTTGACCTGTGATATTTCTTTTCCTTGCAAATAAATTCAGTTAGGGAATTTTACAGTGGTATCAGAGCTTTTGAATCCTGCCACCCTGTAGGGTGTTTTTTTTAGTTGAAATTCATGAAAAATCTATGCACAGCTGAGTATGCACCAGGGAAATTATAATTTTCGGAATACTAGGGCCCAACAAAACAGATATCAAAACTTTCCTTTAGCACAAAGTAGTTCTTCTATTCATTTTGAAATTGAGGACAGCCATACTGAAACTGATGAAGAGATTATTTTTGCAACAAATAATATGGGGGAACCTGAAAACAATAGGGATCTCATAGCAGCTTTAGTCAGAAGTCAACAAGATATGCAGGACAATGTCAACAGAATGACTAATTTAATGACCCAATTTATGACACAAAATAATAATCAACATCAAAATGTTGGGGTACATAATGAGGGTAGAGATGAGCATTTTGTTAATAATAATCAGCCGGAAAGAACAGGAACAACCAGACCCTTAATGCCAACCTTCACTGCTAGGAATGTGCAACCAGAAAATGAACCGACAATTAGAGAATTACAGGATGATATTCACCATGATTGGTTATTATTAGGGGATGATTTTAGATCAACAATGACATTTAGAGAATACTTGGATGTTAGAATGAAACATAGGCCAAGAGGACAACAAGGGAATAACAGTGAATTACAAAGGAAAATTGGTAAGATGTCTATTCCTTACTTTGATGGGTCAGGGAAAACCACAGCCATGGCATGGGTGCAAAAACTTGACACCTATTTTCAAATAAATCCTATGTTGGAAGATGAAGCAATCAAATATGCAACATTACATCTTGATGTTGTAGCACATGAATGGTGGCACCATGGGCAAGTAACTTTGGGTCATAATCAGATTATTACATATGTTGAATTCACTGAGAAACTTATTGATAGATTTGATTCTAAAGATCCTGAACTTCATCTAAAAGATTTAACTCAGCTTAAGCAAACTGGAACTGTTGAGCAATACATTTCTGAATTTGAAAAGTTGGTAGTTTTAGTAACTTAAATTTCAGAGAGACATAAAATTGTTATATTTATAGATGGATTGTCCGATTCACTCAAAGGATGGGTTAAGTCCTTAAATCCTCCAACATTACAGACAGCTATTAAAAGAGCAAGGGAATTGGAACTTTCTTCAAAAGAGAAAACTTTTAATAAAGGACCACCACTCAAGCTAGACAAACAACCCTTTAACAAGGAAAATTTCCCCAATAACAGGTTAGATAAAGAAGAAAGGGAAGAACTCAGAAGAAAAAAACTATGTTTCAGTTGTAGAGAATCATGGCAGCCAGGACATAGATGTTTGGGAAAGGGGAAAATTCATTACATTGAGGTTATGTCAGATAGTGACGACGAAGAGAATGTTGAACCTAACATAGAACCTGCATCAAAGAACACAGAATCAGAGACAGTAAAACATGGTGAAGGGGTAATAGCATCTATGACAGGAACACCACATTATAATATTTTCAGAGTTAAGAGGAGTTTTGAATGGGCATCGTCTGGTTGTTATGCTTGATAGTGGTTCTACTCATAATTTTATAGATGCAGCTCTTGTGGAAAAGCGTGGTTTGCAAACTGAAAAACATGAGGGTTTTGAGGTGGAACTAATTTATCCTCATAAAGTTCCTAAATTGAGTATTACTCTTGGTAATTATACTGTTACTAATGATTTTTATGTGATTGATTTGGCTGACACTAATGTTGTTCTGGGTTTTCAATGGATGGAAACATTAGATGATAAGAAAGTAGTACTTCGTGGAATGTCTAACGCTGGTCCTAAGATCGTTAGTGCTAAAAGAATGGAGGCTATATTTAGACATGGAGATGTGGCATGGTCAGGACAATGTTTAATCTCTAACAAGGTATCAGGATTTGAATCTAAATCTTATCAAGATGATTTGTTAAAAGTATTAGATTCACATCATTTGGCTTTCAGTGATATTCCTCCAGGAGTCCCATCTGATAGAGGATTTGAACATACCATTGAATTAGACGAAGGTGCCAAACCAGTTATCACAACTCCTTACAGACATCCTAAAACATTCAGGGATGAAATAGAAAAGGCAATTAAGGAATTGTTGGATATGGGGCATATCAGGCCTAGTTCTAGTCCTTTTGCATCATCAGTAGTACTGGTTAAAAAGAAGGATGGAACTCTTCGTATGTGTATTGATTACCAGGCTCTTAACAAGAAGACAATCAAAAACAGGTACCCAATTCCTTGTATTGATGAGTTGTTAGATGAATTACATGGTGTTGTCTATCTTTCTAAAATTGATTTGAGGTCAAGATATCATCAGATTAAGTTAAGAGATCAAGATATTCATAAAATTGCTTTTCGTTTTCATTATGGTTATTATGAAGTTTTGGTTATGCCATTCGGTTTAACAAATGCTCCAGCAACATTTAAGTCTTGTATGAATCATATCTATAACAAACAGTTGAGGAAATTTTTGCTTGTTTTCTTTGATGATATATTGATTTACAACAAAACGATTAGAATAATATCTTTCTCTTTGTGTTATTAATGGTCATTTAAGTTGTTTCTAATTTCGCCTCTAGTTAACGATTGTTTCTTTTAGAAACATCGTCTTTGTAACTCTATTTAAAGGAGCTTTGTCTCCTTGATTAATTGAACAACATCGATTCTTTGAAATCCATATGCTTTTGCATCTGTATTAAAAACTTGGGAAGATCACTTGAAACATATTGATATAGTTCTTGGTATTATGGAATCTCAATCACTTTATGCAAAGGCTTCTAAATGTGAATTTGGAAGGACAAAAATTTTGTATTTAGGGCATATGATCAGTGCTACAGGTGTACAGGTTCATCAGGAAAAGATAAGAGCCATTCTGGATTGGCCACCACCACGAAATCTTACAGATTTGTCAAAGGCTTTTCACAACTTGGGGCACCATTGACACATCTTACCAAAAAGGGGGCATTCCGATGGATTGAGGAAGCACAACAAGTTTTTGAGAAACTTAAAGAGGTAATGAGTTCTTGCCCAGTACTTGCACTTCCAGATTTTAATCAGCCTTTCGTCTTAGAATGTGATGCATCTGGTGAGGGAATAGGAGCAGTCTTAATGCAAAATAAACATCCTATAGCTTATGAAAGCAGGAAACTTAGTAACCTTGAGAGATTGTATTCTATTTATGACAAAGAAATGTTGGCAATCATGCACGCATTGGCAAAATTTAGACAATATTTGGTTGGTGGCAAATTTGTAGTAAGAACTGACCATAACAATTTGAGATATTTCTTGGGACAAAAAGACTTGAATGTCAGGCAGCAAAAATGGATCAGTAGGATCCAAGCTTATGATTTTGAAATTGAATATGTGAAAGGTAAAAACAATGTTGTTGCAGATGCATTATCTAGAAGGCCTGAAACAAATGCATTATCTGTAGTAACAACTGATTGGAAATCTTTATTGCTGGTTGAATATTCTAAGGATTCTTTTGCATGTGATTTGCTAGATGGTAATATACAAGATGATAAATATAAGGTTGTAAATGATGTTATCTATTACAAGGACAAGATTTTTTTGATTCCAGGTTAGAAGTTGAAAGAGAAAATCCTCCAATCAGTGCTTGATATTCCTTTAGTAGGGCACCCTGGATACTTTAAAACTTATCGATAGCTAAGAGAAAGGTTCACATGGAAAGGATTAAAAAACGATGTCCTTTGTTATGTCAAAGAATGCACCACTTGCCAACAAAATAAAGCAGAGTATACTTATCCTGCAGGTTTATTACAGTCGCTGCCTATACCAGAACAAAAATGGGAAAGTATATCAATGGATTTCATCATAGGTTTATCGAGATCTCAAGGTAAAGATTGCATTTTTGTTGTGGTTGATAGATTAACTAAATTTGCACACTTCTTTTTTATCACTACAAAATTCACAATTGTTCAGATCGCAGATTTATTCTTTAGAGAGATATTCCGTTTACATGGTTTACTGAAGAATATAATCAGTGATTGAGATAGTAGATTTTTGAGTATATTTTGGGGGGAGCTTTTCACATTGATAGGTACAGAGTTGAACCACAACACCAGTTATCATCCGCAAACTGATGGACAAACGGAAACAGTGAACAAGTGGATAGAAGGTTACCTTCGTAACTATGTAGCAGGACATCAGAAAGCTTGGGTTCGTTGGTTATATTTGGGTGAATATTTTTATAATACTACATTTTATATGTCAATTGGCATGACTCCTTTCAAAGCGTTATATGGCTATGATGTACTCTCTTTTCTTGACCTTGCTTTTGATCAAAGTAATGTTCCTAAATCTCGTGATTGGCTTCAGGAAAGCTAGGATATTTTGACAGCACTTAAGGAAAATTTTCAATGTGCACAGAATCAATAGAAAATTTATGCAGATAAAAAGCGAGTTGAACGCCACTTTGATGTTGGAGATTTGGTGTATTTCAGGTTACAGCCGTATCGACAGTCATCTCTCAAGCGTAGTGGGGCTGTGAAATTGAAACCCTGGTTTTATGGACCATACGCTGTTGTTTGACAAGTTGGAGCAGTTGCATATGAACTAGCTTTGCCAACGGATAGCAAGATACACAATGAATTTCACGTATCTTGTCTCAAAAAACCTTTGGGTCAACAGGTGACAATTTCCGAGGATTTACCACCAATGGATGAAGACGGTAAGTTAGAGATGATACCTGAAGTTATTCTGGATACTAGGGACAAGCACTTGCAGAACAGGACAATCCGAGAATACCTTATCAAATGGAAAAATTTGCCTCATGACGACGCTACATGGGAGAATGCAAATGTTCTTGAGCATTCGAATTTACAGTTGCTTGTGGGCAAGCAACACGACGCATGGGAGACTGTAATGTCCCCTAATAAATTCTAGTTTAAGTTCAACTAGAATATTATATTAATTATCCATTTCATTAATATAAATTAATTATTCTTAGGTTAATTATTTATATTAGCATTTCTTCACTAATATAAACTAATTAATAAGCCAATAAACTATTGTTTATTTTTGAAATGGAATAAATTTTGGGTTGGTTTCCAAACAGTTTCGGGACAGAATGGATTCCTTTCTAAATTCATTTTTAAATGGAGGCACTGTTGGAAATGGGGAGCGGAAAATATCATTAGATTTAATAACTGGAAGAGAGTTCATATTCATCTCTACAGTTTCCGATAAGAAATACAGAGTATTCCTTTCGTCAATAATAATTGGCCTATTGGGATTTTCCTATTGCTATTATATCCATGGCGAAATCGAAGCAAGAGAAAGGATGCAATTAAAACAGAACGGTGTGATGAAGTTTCCAGAAATTCAAAGATTCAATATCTTTATGTTTTATTAGCAATCTTTTGCTTGACCTGTGACGGTGTTTCTGGAAAGAGCCGTTTCAGTATAATAATGAGTCAACACCGAATTGCCAACTTGGCTGTGAACGCTTCAAGTGCACAAATATTAAAATCTTTACCAGTTGCAAACTGCATATTCATTTCCTTTCATTTGCAGAATTAGGAACATTATTTGAAATGAACAATAATCATTCCCCTATTATATCGAACAAGTATAAATTTGTTGTGAATTAAGCAAGAGGAAGGATGCAATTAAAACAAAACGGTGTGATGAAATTTCCAGAAATTCAAAGATTCAATATCTTTATGTTTTATTAGCAATCTTTTGCTTGACTTGTGATATTTCTTTTCCTTGCAAATAAATTCAGTTAAGGAATTTTACAATCTTCCATGCATTTTTTTTAACATACAAACTTCGTTTTTTTTTGCCCGATAAAATACAAGGAATTGTACATAGCATGCATTAATATATTTGGATTAAACATAGATTGATGTTTGTAATCGTTCATATTCCTTACGTTTTTTTTTTTAATTCGATATATGTCTTTTTAATAACCAAGGCATTATGTTCTTTTACACATCACTTTTCCTTACTTTGCCAAAGTCGATAAAATATATCATCTCTTTGCTCATAAAATAAGAATATTATAAACAATGTGCCTTGCGCTAAGGAGAAGAGTAAAATGTTTATTTTACATCTTGCCATGCCAATACACATCACTTAGCAATATTACCAAAAGGAATTTGACCCAAGGTAAATTTACTATATTTCTCTTTTTTTTAAATTTAACTTTACCCTTTATGCTAGAATTGTGTAAAGCATATTCATATATTTATCTATATGAATATATACGCCTTATGTATGCATGCCTATGGAGGCACGTATACTATCGGTATACGTACTCTCATACTCATGCTATGCATAAGATGTATATAATATATATTGATAAATATACATATATAAATATATTTACATGATAAAACATGAGCCTCTGCAGAATTTAAATAATAATTAATAAAAAATTCCTTAATATAATAATAATGAGTTACCTCAAAATGCAAACAAAAACCTAGGGTTATGAACCCTAAAATCTTTGCACGGACCATCTAGGGTTACCTGACGCGACGACCAACAAGTTTTGACAAGATCAATCATAAGTCTACCTGGCTCAAGGTTAGAGTTTCAGAAGGCCTGAGTTCTTTCTTCACTTTACCTCCCGACCTGATGATACTTTCCCTCCCTTTGTAGAGGACAACGATCTCCTGCACACACTTGGCCAATTAAATCAGTTAGATCAAAATCTCTCTCCTATTCTGACGTTTCATAATTCATTGACAAAGGTAAAACATCATTTCATAATGTTAACTGAGCAGTCATCAATTTACCAATTAAGACTCATCAAATCATCATAATAAGCATAGTTGACATCATTCAAATAAGCATGAAAAACTAGGGCACATTCATTCCATTTAAACATGAAAACTTGGGCACATTCATTCAAATTAAACATGAAAGCTAGGGTACATTAAACATCTTGCAAGTTTAGCATATGTTACCCCTATATTTTTGCTTGCTCGTGCCTAAAGCCCCATAATCAGCTAAAAACCAGCTATTGCTAATGTTTTAATGTTGAAAGTGTTGGTCACCTTTGTTCAAACTTTTAAGGACCTTCATGGACATCAGCTACCTGCCAGTCACAAAAAAATCATTATTTTTCAAATTTTGTGAAAGATGACACAAAATCCTTTTGTAGAGATAATTTAATTTCTTTTTCTCCAAAATGATTAGTTTTTATGGCCAAACTCCATGTCTGTTGGGAGATTTTAATGCTTTTATTTCTGGGTTACCCATATGCCCAAACAATTAAATCCCAAGTCTTATGTGTCCTATGCAAAAATGATTTTTGGGTTATGCTCTACTTGGCTTATTTATTCTACAATTAAAATTTCAGAAGAAACAAAGCCCTCAGTAAAAAGTTATGCAGGTTTCTCTATGGCAGCCCAAAGGAATAATGTCATGCCTTAGGTTTAACATTGAACCATTGAACCAATTTCAGAGGTTCAAGGTTTAGGTTCAAGGTTCAGGTTCAGAGTTCAGGTTCAAAGTTCAAACTTCAAGATTCATCCTGCATGAGAATGTAAAGGAAAAATGATTGAAGAAGTCAAAGATGGGGCAAGATGTATTTTATCTTCTTTGAAAATTGTAGGGAACCATGTTTCAGGTGGCATGTGTTTTGAATGGATAAGGATAGAGGTTTGTTGAAGGGGAATGCATGACTATCCCAGAAAAAATAGTATCGGTGCGGGATCGATATCTCAAAATGTAACCGTTGGATTTTTCTCATTTTTGGATATGTTGTTGAGAGGCAAGTTTCCCAGGATTGCACCTGAGCGATTGGTAAAATATTATCAAGTTCAAAAGTTATTATAAATTTTTTGAGAAAAAGATTATTGTGAAAAGCTCACGGTGGGGACTCTTTTGAAATGGAGACCCAGATAATTTGTCCTGGAGATATAAAAAAAATGTCCACCTGTCAACACATTATTAGATGTGTTTAATTTAAATTTTCTACAAATATTTCTTAGAAAGGAATGGAGGATAAAAGATTTGAAGCTAAAAAAGGAAGAGTTATTGGGAAGAAGATAAAAGATAAAAGAAAAGATTAATTAATAATCTTTAGTTATGAAAAAAGAGGAAGATTATTTAAGGAAAGTTTCTGTAGAAAAGAAAGGGGGGGTTCTACTTTGCTTTCTCCAGCAGTCTGTTGGCTACAGGAAGAAAGATTATTTTCGGATTTCATTGTAACAGGGATAGAGGGAAAGAATTTATTTTTAATTCCGCATAGTTTGATTTTGGGTGCAGGGATAAAGTGATCTGTTGGTCACCTTTATTTATGTATTTGGAATAAGGAGAAATATACTTTTAGATCTGTTGGTATGGACATTTATTTTTCTGATTGAGATTGATCTGTTGGTCACTTCAGTCATATTCCTTGTAATTTCCTGTTCTATCTTGTCAAGTATATGTGTGTATTGCAAAATCTGAAGGTTTTGTACATTCGTATATGTAGATTGAAATGTTACATTTCCCTTTGTTCCTGTGTATGTGGGAAGATCAAATAGATGGTTTGTGTGCTATTTATTTGTTTCTCTCTCCGTTATTTAAATCCTGAATCACATTCATGCCATGTTGATGGATGAGTGTTAACGCACCTTCGTGTCTTCTAGTTAAAGACATTTAACATTTTAATTCATTGTAAATCTTTTAAAGAGGGAGATGTACCTCTCAATTCAGAGGAAGATTATCAATTCAATGATAATGTATCCAACTGTTAGTGCACTTTGTCCTTTATCCCAGGCATTTGGAGTTAGTATGCCTATTTATTTGTGAGGGACAAATCTGTTCACTAATAGATTTTTGGTGAATCTGCTGGAGATTCGAAATCAAAGATCCATGCTTTTCTTTCCTCAGCTTTATTAAATATCTCTGTGTATGCAGGTTAGGCGACTCTGTTAAATCATCATGCAAAATCAAAAGGTTGCAAGAATGGGGAAAAGACCAAATCCCACCATCTTGGAAATTCTTGTGATGGATGATAAAGTATTAGATGACTTCTGAGATCACTACAAGGAAATCATTTCTCATGTTGTAAAGACTAATATAAGTATGGAAGATGACCATGCATCTACATTGTTGTGGAGGAGCCTTTGTGTAAGGTTTCACAAGCTGAAAGAGTTGGAAGAAATAGTGTATCAGTTGTGAGCTCACAAGAAGAGAATATCACAACTTAAACAAGAGTTGGGAGTTGTGGAGGATGAAGGGGTCAAGCCAAGAAAACAATTTAGAAAGAAGCCTGCAGCTGAAGAGTTAAATGTTGAAAATGATCAAATGCTGCAATATCTTTGGAATGCATTCAAAGAGAGTATTTGTGAGGCAGAAAGGAATAAATTAAATCCCTCTGAAGATCACCGTTCTGCTCTGTTGTTGAAATTTGTGTATCAAAGGTATTATAGCCTTAAGAATCTTGATCAAAGTATTTTTACTACAGCTGAAAGACCCAAGGAAAAATTAGAAAGTAAGGAACCAGTGTCTTATATTTTCTCGGTTCTTGGAGAAAATGATCTTGAGTCAACATTGATTGAGCCACCTGTGTCTTGGAATCACAATCAAAAGAAAAGAAACTTGTGTCAGGATGAAGGTATGGAGCTTGAATCTTTTTCAACATGCAAAGAAGAAAGCTCCCTTGTTGCTGAAATCAAACCGGCTGCATTTACTTATGGCTCAGCAGTAATCATTGCTACATTTGAAAAGAATGGTACAACAACAACTGAGATGGAGGAACAATTTGAAAAGCCAAGAAATGAGATTCCTTGGAGAGAGCTTAATCCACTATGTTTACCTACAGGATTTTGTGAAGAGTCTGTGGTTAGAAACAATCCTCTATTTCAGCTATATGATTTCCAATCGACTAATGAAAACTTGTTTTCTTCTCCTAACAAAGAATACATTGGGAAAGATATAAAGCAAGGTGAAAATAGTCAAGCTGTTGAAATATTGTAGCCTCGAGAATTGTTGAAAGTTTCAGCAAATACTTTTTCTCATGAAGAAGAAATTATATCTCAATTCTTGTCGGCAATTGAAGAATGGGATGCTCCTACAAAAAATTCAGGTATTAGTCCATTCCATACCCTGGTTCCAGATAAAGGATTTTCAGATTTAATTTTAACAAAGAATGATGAAGTTGTTCTAGCTAAGTTGGACCCTATGCTTGATGAAGTCTCTCTCCATTCCCAACTTGATGTGGATACTATGAGTTGTTTCAAATATGGTGATTTTAATGGTAGAGACATTGAAGATGGTGCCATCATTTCTTCTGAAATTTCTAAATGTTATTTGCAATAAAAAACTAAAGAAGGTTTGAGTGATGCCATAGGAAGAGTTTTAGAAGGCTCAAAAATTTATGACGAAACATGGCTTTTTGGGTATGAATGTGTTTTCACAAAATTCGTGCATACTGTTAGTTTGGTATTCAACATTGAAAGAAGTTGCCAAAAGAGCATGGTTTTGGGTTGCTTCATTTGATCACAAGCCATTTTTCCGGAAAGGCTCATTCTCCCAACCGGTGGATGGTTTTGTGTAAGTAGTTCTTGGCCCCAGTCCTCACTGTGGGATTTTCCTACTTGTATATTCATGTAAATATTTTGTTGTGCTTAGTTTTGTTTGGGTTTTGGCTTGTTGGTTTTGCCCCGTTGCCGCTCCACCCTCTGTGCAAGCAGCTCCCCATGCTCTGTTTCTTCTTGACTCTGTTGCCCAATGGATGATAGGCACTGATCTCTCCCAGAGACATTCTGGATTCTCCTAGTCCTTTAAAGTCCTGGTCCCCAATCAGAGCCAATGTTACCCCTATATTTTTGCTTGTGCCTAAAGCCCCGTAATCAGCTAAAAACCAGCTATTGCTAATGTTTTAATGTTGAAAGTGTTGGTCACCTGTGTTCAAACTTTTAAGGACCCTCATGGACATCAGCTACCTGTCAGTCACAAAAAAATCATTATTTTTCAAATTCTGTGAAAGATGACACAAAATCCTTTTGTAGAGATAATTTAACCTCTTTTTCTCCACAATGATCAGTTTTTATGGCCAAACTCCATGTCGGTTGGGAGATTTTAATGCTTTTATTTTTGGGTTACCCATATGCCCAAACAATTAAATCCCAAGTCTTATGTGTCCTATGCAAAACTGATTTCTTGGTTATGCTCTACTTGGCTTATTTATTCTATAATTAAAATTTCACAAGAAACAGAGCCCTTAGTAAAAAGTTATACAAGTTTCTCTATGGCAGCCCAAAGGAATAATGTCATGTCTTAGGTTTAACATTGAACCATTGAACCAATTTCAGAGGTTCAAGGTTCAGGTTCAGAGTTCAAGATTCATCCTGCATGAGAATGTAAAAGAAAAATGATTGGAGAAGTCAAAGATGGGGCAAGATGTATTTTATCTTCTTTGAAAATTGGAGGGAACCATGTTTCAGGTGGCATGTGTTTTGAATGGAGAAGGATTGAGGTTTGTTGAAGGGGAATGCATGACTATCCCAGAAAAAATAATCTCGGTGCGGGATCGATATCTCAAAATGTAAGTGTTGGATTTTTCTCATTTTTGGATATGTTGTTGAGAGGCAAATTTCCCAGGATTGCACCGGAGCGATTGGTAAAATATTATCAAGTTCAAAAGCTATTGATCTCTGAGTACAAGTCTATACAAATTCTGAGAAAAAGATTATTATGAGAAGCTCACGGTGGGGACTCTTTTGAAATGGAGACCTAGATAATTTATCCTGGAGATATAAAAAAAATGTCCACCTGTCAACACATAATTAGATGCATTTAATTTAAATTTTCTACAAATATTTCTTAGAAAGGAATGGAGGATAAAAATTTTGAAGCTAAAAAAAAGAAGAGTTATTGGGAAGAAGATAAAAGATAAAAGAAAAGATTAATTAATAATCTTTTCAAGAGTTATGAAAAAAGAGGAAGATTATTTAAGGAAAATTTCTCCAGAAAAGAAAGGGGGGGAGGGGGGGTTCTTTCCTTTCTCCAGCAATCTATTGGCTACAGCAAGAAAGATTATTTTCGGATTTCATTGTAACAGGGATAGACAAAAAGAATTTATTTTTAATTCTGCATAGCTTGATTTTGGGTGCAGGGATAGAGTGATCAGTTGGTCACCTTTATTTATGTATTTGGAATGTATTTGGAATAAGGAGAAATATACTTTTAGATCTGTTGGTATGGACATTTATTTTTCTGATTGAGATTGATCTGTTGGTTACTTCAGTCACATTCCTTGTATTGTCATGTTCTATCTTGTCAAGTATATGCGTGTATTGCAAAATCTGTAGGTTTTGCACATTCATATATGTAGAATGAAATGTTAAATTTCCCTTTGTCCCTGTGTATGTGGGAACATCAAATAGATGGTTTGTGTGCTATTTATTTGTTTCTCTCTTCGTTATTTAAATCTTGAATCACATTCATGCCATGTTGATGGATGAGTGTTAACGTGCCTTCGTGTCTTTTGGTTAAAGACATATTCAACATTTTAATTCATTGTAGATATTTTAAAGAGGGAGTTGTACCTCTCAATTCAGAGGAAGATTATCAATTCAATGATAATGTATCCAACTGTTAGTGCACTTTGTCCTTTATCCCGGGCAGTTGGAGTTAGTATGTGTATTTATTTTTGAGGGACAAATTTGTTCACTAACAACATAAATACACTAGGGCAAACATATATCATGTCATAAACACTGCATATTAACAACTAGGGCACAAGTGGGATGTAACATCAAAGATGCCTTGTGACATATGATGGTTTGTCAAGAACATTTGAATCTCCTCACCCTCAGTGTATATTTCTTTCTCCATTCTATCTTGGTGCCAAACTTTTGCATCACTAAGTTGAGGGAGTTGATGGTACAACCTATTCAAAAAATGGGCATGTACCTTTCTTCAATCAAAGCACCTATTGCCTTGCAATTTTTAGCACTTAGACAATACTTTCAAGTTTCAACAACTACCAAATCTATTGACTCAATGCCAATTTTTGAAATAATGTTCATGTTAGAGTGTACAAGGTCATGTGCTAACTAATTCCTTAGTATGGACCTATTCACATGTTAACTTAGGTCCTAGGTGCTATTTCTAGAAGCTAGTTATAATGGGGATATGTATCTCATTTACTTTTAGTTACCTAGATCATTAAATATTTGTTCTAAGTGGTTGTTTCATAACATAAGATTGAGACACATGTTAACATCTTGTTTTGTCCTACCTCTCACCTTGCCTATATAAGTACGTACACTTTTTGATATACTTATTGATCATCATTTGATCATATCTTGGAGATCTTAATATCAAGCAAGCTCATTTCTTGCATACTCTCTTGTGGAAGATTTTCATTGTTTTTGCATGTGGTCTTAGGTGTTGTGCTAATTTGCTGCTCCTACATGGTATCGGAGCCATGCCCATGGAAAACCCTTCTCAAATTTGAGGGGGAGCTATTGCTAGATTAGAGATCTTGGTTCTTTTTAGTAAAGTTGAGTATGCTCTTCTCTTGCATCGTGTGGTGACTTGGAGAATTAAAAAAACTTGTAAAGAACACCAAATTTTGGGTTTGCCTCTTGTGGGTTTCTATTGCAAGTTATTTTTGGCACGTGTTGGAGGAAATCTAAGCTCACCATTGAGTCCAGGGTATCAAAGAAAGTTAGGATTGGCTTTTGGTTCGTCAAAATACGAGATTTTTTGCCACATCTACAAGGGTTTCAAGGGGGAGGAGGTTGTCAAATTTGGGAGGTAGCTGAACTTTTGGAGCACTTTGGGTCAAAAAAGACCTTTCTATTGCATCCACAAGGCCTAAAAATCCTACAAACGCTTGTCAAATTGTCAAAATTTGACATAGTTACCTCGGGGCATCAAAGAAAATTTTCAGCCAATCACCATAGCTATAGTCTATACAATCATACAAATTTGTATTCTACAACATAGGCATTAATAGTCAGTCTAGTGATTAGCAGAATTTGTAGTTTGAATATTATAGGCATATGCTTTGGTTAGCGTAAGCATTGTGTCAGTCTATTACTATCCTACGCAAGTTTTGTGTAACATTGTACATTCACTTGCATAGTCAGTATGACATCAACATTTAAAAAAAAATATTGTTTTTTATTCATTAGTTTTAATTTGGTTTAAGTGCTTAGTTTCACTACCCGACCACACTGAAATATGTGGGCTAACCCCCCTAAGCAACGTGGCTTAGCCTATTGCTCCCAACACCACCGCCCCTGATGGTAGTTTTATTTTTTGAAATTTTTAGCAGGCGGTCATATGGATGACCAATGGTTAAGCGCCTAGGTGCCAGTCTTGACCCTTCATAGCCCTTGAAGGGATGTTTTTGTTCTATGGGGCATAACTTTTTGTCAAGATCAGAAATTTTGCAAACAAATATCAATGGAAAGCTGGTTCCACATACTTCACATTGGTGCAAGCGATTTTTCTAGATTTTTCTGTAAGTGAATTTATTGCTAGTTGAAATCAATTTTTCCATTTTGGCCCTATGAGCTCATAACTTTTTGCTATGATTTGCAATTTTCATAACTTTTGCGGCATTGGAAAGATATTGAGGAGCTTTGTCACTATGCCCATGCATTTTTTCCAGATTCGATCCCAAGTACATTTTATTCAATTTTTTGATCATGTGGTATTGTTATTGTTTACTTGGATATCCAAACTTCTGGAGAGGTTTTGTCTTTTTGGGAGGGCTTCTTATGCCGTATTGATCAGATTTGGGAGTTTCTATATGTCGTTGAGGGTTTTTGTCTTTGTAATTTTGGAGAATTCTCATAGTTGATGATCGGTTTTTCATTTCATGCTTCTTTGATCATCATGACAAGGAAAAACTATAAACAATGGAGAGATGGTATTTGTTGATGTGTTTTATAGGACACCTCGAACATAGAATAAAATACTCAGTTGTTGATGTGTTTTATAGGACACCTCGAACATAGAATAAAATACTAAGTATGCTGTCCTCACTTGAACAAAGAAACGTTATATACTAACAAATATGATCAAATGAGATAACTCCATGGTTTGCAATGCAAACAATCCACTTTATGCTTGGGATAGATTCAATGATTTGATGTGATAATGCTAGTAATCTCAAAGGGACATATGTTTATGAGCACGACTAGAATGTGGAAATTAGGAAAATAAAAGACAAGGAAAAGGGTTTAGAGATCTAATCTAATCCTAAGAACAATGATGATAAAGGATGATGCTTTGATAGATGGATTCCTTAATCAAGCCTTACTTCGCCATGCGGGAACAACTACAAAAAACTAATGCAATCTCCTAAGGGATAACTAAAGGTTTCATATTATGAACATTCATTCAAACACCCAACATCTGGCATAGTTCAATCGAACTTATGCTTAATGAGGTTTAGACTAACCATAGTCTGCAACTTACAATCAGCAAATTACAGATGGTATGAACTGTAATTCCAACAAGTATCATCACATTTCTCCATTATAATTAATGAACTTTATCTAAATTTGAAAAGTAACAAGAAACCTTGCAAATTGTAGAAACAACACATAAGGATCCACCATGCTTAAATGAAAATCATATATTAATTCCACAAGTCTTGGTAACAACTTCGACTTTCCTCCTACTCTACTGCTACTACTAATTGTTTCTGCTACTAACCATTAACTATTCACCTTTACAGATGAGATGACTGAGCCTTATATAGAGAACTCTTTACAATTCAATGGCTCAAATTGATGCAAGATCAGTGTTCCAGGGGGGTTTGGGACAGGGGGACCAAGGGCCTAAGTTTGGGGACGGTGGGGGGGGGGGGGCATGGGGGGTGGGGGGGTGGCGGGGTGGTGGTGCTCATATAGTTATACATATACAAATAGTACTTGAAAAACTAGTTTTGAAAAGATTTATGATAGTATAAAAGTATAAGAATTAGATTTCAAATGAAACTATAGGAAATACCAAGATTACTTAGATTAGTAATACTAATTGCTAAATGCTAAATAAAATTTGACAAATGAAATTGTCAAATTGGAGATTTCTCATTTCTATTATATCGAAAAAGGAAAACGAAAATATGAATATCTGATGCCATTGCAAAGTCTATAATAATAAAGATGATTACATGATTCATCATTACAATGAGTAGCCAAATACAAATACGTGTAGCAATAGCATTACAAAAGAGACTAGAGTCAAAGACAAAATGACAACTCAAAATGTAGCTAATGGAGGCCTCTAATCATCTGCGAACTCCTCCTCACTGGAACTGTTGGACTCTTGAAGATCAAGGTCCCTCAAGCTCACACCAACTAACCCTACATCTGAAGTGGTAGGATCATCCTCATCAATCTGTGAAGGCTCCTCTCGCTCTAAATCCTGTCATGCCGCTGGACTCTCCTTGTACACAAGTGTCTTGCGGTCCATGAGACGCAAAGCACTGTGTACAGCCACAAGCTTCTCTGCTCTCTAAGAGGTAAGTTTGTTCCTCTTAAGAGAGTGGATGAAGCTATATGTAGACCAGTTCCTCTCAGCAGCTGAAGAACTGGAAACCTGGGATAGCAGACGGATGGCTAGAGTGGTGGTCAAAGATTTCGGGCCATGACAATTCCACCACAAAAGTGGGTCCTCCTGTGCCATAGTGTCTATATCCACCTTTGCCGCATCTGAATAACCTCTAAGAGTGACAAATCTTCGCCACTCAGTGCGCATTGTGTCGGCATCTCTGGAATCAAACATCTTCTCTATGCACCTAAAGAAACCCGCCTTCACCTCTTCATCCTGAATCGGTGTCAGTCTACCCGGTCTAGCCTTGTACCACTTAGGATTTAAGGCAAAGGCATCCATATGCAAAGGAGTGTTCAACTTGTCCCATCTACGTTGAATGATAGGCCGGATTTGCTCATTGTAGAATGCTAGAGAGGGGTCCTTCACTTGCACAACAACCCTCATCTGGTCAAGCATAGAGTCAATGCACTCATACACCTCTCCAAGGTTAGGTGCATCCCCATCCCCATATTTGATCACTTGGAATACTGGAGAAATGATGGAGACAATGTATTCGCATCAGTCCAAAACACATCACTCTTCACTATCTCCTTCACCCTTCTCCCCTGCTCTGTCTTGGCCTCAGCCCACCAATTCCACTCATTAGTCATAACCATGAGTTGGAATGCCTCTTGCAACTCAATCATTCTCTCCAAGAGAATGAAATAGGATGCATATCTAGTCTCAACTGGTTTCAAGAACTCCTTCGCGAAGGTCCTGAAGAGTGCATGTGAAGTGTGGTGGTTGCAGATAAACATCTGCACATCTCTTGCATCGATGACCACTCCTCTAATCCAATCTATCTTCCCCATGTCCTTGAGTGCAATGTTCATGGCATGCACACAACATGGGGTCCACCAAATATGTCTATAGGCTGCCTCAATGAGTCTCCCTGCTGCTCTACACACATGGGCTGCATCTGTCACTACTTGGACCACATTTTGTGGCCCAACCTCCTCAATAGCCTCCCCGAGGACCTGAAACTGGAAATCAGCATCTTTACGATGCCCTGTACAATCAACTGCTCTAAGGAAGTATGAGCGCTCTGCACATGTGACCATGACGTTGATGAGTGGACGATGGCTAATGTCCATCCACCCATCCATAACTATGCTATACCCCGATGCCACCCAACATGCCTTCGTCTTCTCCATCAAAATATTGATCTTGGAATAGCATTTATCCAAGATCGAGGTCCTCATTTTCGTCTCCCCTGGTGGCACATAAGATGGTCCTCCCTTGGCCACCATAGCCATCATCTCCCTATAATAAGGAGACCGTGTAACATGAAATGGAATGCCATTGGCAAAGAAGAACTTGCCAATGGATTCATCTATCTCATCTCTTAGTTGCACATTAAACATATCAGCAATGGGGTTGCTCTGTGGTGTATGCAACCTACGTTTCCCAGCCCTGGCGACAGTAGAAGTGGAAGTGGATGGAGATCCAAACATTAGTCCTCCCGTCTGCGAAGCATGAGAAGTATGTGGCACATTCTAGTTGCCTTGAAGTGCTGCCCTAGCAGACAAAGTAGTAGGCATTGAAATATTTGTGTCATCTGGAACCCCCAAAGCCTGTTAAACTCAATTCTGTACTGTATATTTTTAGCTTCCTCCAAAAACTTACAATGTTTCACGCCTTTTCCTCTCCAAACCAGAAAGTGTGCATTCACCCTACTAATGCTACCGAACCATTCAGTATCACAAATGTTGCACTTCCACTTCCTTGTTCCCCCACTTGGATGTGATGTGCCTTGTAATGATATTCGTGAAGCAAACTGTTTTAGAGGAGACTTAGGATCAAAATGACCCCTAGCATATTGTGCCAACAACTCTGAAGGGCAACCTGTACTAGCTGGTGCACTCGCCATAGAACTAGATTGGGCTCCAGGATCAGCCCCATGGTCACCCCCCTCATTTTTAGGTTCATATTCTGAATCATTCTCACTATGAGAATGGATTTCCATGTCATCTTCACTCATGCCTTGGGAGCTCATTGTGGAATTGACACTGCATTTCACAAAATAAAAATAAAAATAAAATCAGCCTAGTTTAACAATATATTTTTTTCCTATTCATCTCAAAATGAGATTTGATGTTGAATCTTGAGGGCAAAATGATGACTGATTCATCTCAAAATGAGATTTGATGTTGAATCTTGAGGGCAAAATGATGAATGAATCAACATCAAATCTCATTTTGAGATAAATAGGGAAAATTAATCCAAAAATGACATAGAACAATGAAAATCAGAAAAAAAAAAACAAAAAAAAAAAAAGAAAAAGTTGAAAAACCCTACCTTGTGCTTGAAAAATCTCTCCAAAATGTAGAAGAATCTTCTTCTTCCTCTTCTTCTTGCTTCTTCTAGCTCCTATCATGCTTGCAATCACTTTTCTCACCCCTTCAATCAGTCTTTTTCAAGTTTTTCCTCCTCTCCAGCTTGCTGGAAAAAAAATCAGTTTTCCAAAATGAGAATGAAATCTGAAAAAAACATGCTTTTGTGTTGTTTTGGGGGAAAGGGTGGGTCCTACGTCCAATTAGGGTTACCCCTTAACCCCCAGTCACATGTTTATAAAAAAATGCTTTTTGTGTTTGCTTTTGACGTGGGTGACGAGAGACATCTGGGTGTCTCCCTATCCCTCGAGAGACGGGGAGATGCCCAGACGTGTCCCAAGGAGACGCCCAAACGTCTCTTGGGCCGCGTCTCCCTAGGAGATGCGGAGACGTCTCAGCGTCCCGACAGCACTTGGGTGGCGGTGGCGGGACGGCTGGGGACGTCGCGTCTCCGTCCCCTTGTCCTTGAGACGTTTCTTACGGGGAGACGTGGCCAAAAAGGGGGGGGACGTGTCCCCGTGGAACACTGTGCAAGATCAATGGCCGAGGTTACATGAGAAAACCCTAATTAGGGTTAGTTACAACTATTTCTTCTAGCCAATGATAAAATTACATCCTCTAGGACACATGTCTCTTTAAATACAAACCAATGAGAAAATAGGTTAGATATGCTGAACAAACTCCGATGCAATGCCATGTGTCACCTGCCCCTTTCACTTGAATGAGTATGATACATTGAACCTAGACGTGCTGATTGGCATATTCTGATTGATTTGATGATGACTAGACGCCAACTCAACTTACTCCTTGTAGATCATCACATCATGTTTGTGATTGAGCAATATCTCTTGATACTCAACATTTCCAATTTGCTCAATGTGATGATGATGGGGCATATTACCAAATTGCATCATCTAACTTTAACTCTTTGGAACTATCTGCTCAAGATGCATGCCTTCATTTCGCCTTTATGATGTTGAATGCTTGATCTTCTTCATATTTCATCGTCTCCCCCTTATACCTCGGAATTGTTGTAGTTGTAGCTTTCACTTGCACAATCTTCCTTTGTCATCACCTTAAGTATGTTGATTGTTGCACTTACATTGCTTGATGTCATGATGTCTCTCTCTTGCATGGTTGTAATGTCTTTCTTCACCTTGTTCAAGTACTCTATATGGTTGAGCCGTTCATTCACTTTCATACCTGAAAAAGAAAGAGATACTCCAGATTGTAAAAGTAGATAAAATCGTTAATGAAATGCAAGGCTATAATGAAATGAAATCTTAAGCCCTTGCATCATTCATTCAAATTGAAGAATTCTAAAATAACTTGTATGAACATCAATCTTCAAAATACATTCATGAAACGAATTTGTTCAAATCTGATCATGAATGGCTTGTTTTGCTTCATAATTTCGTCCTCTTGCCTATAATGTTGATCCCTCCTGTCTTAGTTCTTCAGGAACTCAAGCATTCCTTCTTCAATTTGCTTAAACAACTTCTGATTTTTACCCTTCAATGATCTGAAGAAGGATTTAAGAGTTCTGGAATTCGCACTCAGAAATCAGAAATTTGCCCTTTTCAGACCTGAAAATGTCTGATATGCTGATGATCAGTGCTTGCAATTCTTATTTCCTTGTGTTGTTGATCATCCTAACCTTAGCTCTCATGAATGCTTCATCAAGTTTCGCCTTGTTGCTGTAAATTACTTCCACAACCACCTTCATAAATGCTGGTGAAATTCATTCTTCTCCGAACTACAGGTCTGCTCTGCTTATGGAATTAAGTGCATTTGATTTGGATTTGAAAAAAATGATTGATCCCCTCTTCTCTTTATATGCGCTGGGGTAAGGAATAAAAGGATGTCGGCTTCTTGCAAATTTTACAAGTTTTAAAATGTTTCAAAGAGTTTAATCCCTTTCTCCCAAGTCAGCTATTTCCTCCTTTCACGCTTCAAGGCCTATCTCACATGCTTCATGTCCTTGTTCTATTTCTCTCAATGCTTAGGTTGGCTGCCTTCAGTGTGTTTAAGATTTGGATGACACACTTGAGGGGTTATCTTTCCTCTTTAATGATAGTCATTGCACCCTTCTTGTCAAACCATCATTGTTTTTGGAGCTTGTTCTTCATCAGTTTTCACAAAGTCCTAGTTTGTCACCTTCTTTGATTGGGCATGTACCTGATTGGATTGTGGCATCATCATCTCACTTGGACAAGAAGACATTTGAGTAGTTTTCAAACACCATCATACTTCCTCATGCCTCTATCTTTCAATTCCTATCCAGAATGGGAAGCATTCCTTCATTTGTACTTGGTTTTGTTTCTTCCTACGGGGAGACACATTTGTAGACATTTGATCATGTTTTTTCCTTATACACTTACCATTTTTATAGGAGATTATTCATTTGAGGTGGCTTGTAAGTATCCCTCTTTCCCTTTTGTGGGGGGGATATCGTTTGTATCTTTGTGATAAATGTAGTTCTTGGGGGATATTAACGAGTCCTCCATACATCGCTTATGCCATCCCTTATACATGACCGCTTTTTGCATTCTCTCTTTTGTGGAGGAGTTTATTCCCAAGTGTTTTTTTTCCTTTTGTACATGGGTTACCTAAAATGGCTTCTTAGTTGGGACCCATCTTTGTATCATTCGCATAGGTTTTGTTCATCCCTAAGTTGCGCTTAAGGGAGGTCTTAGAATGAATAAGGTCATGTCCTAACCTACATTACCTCAAGTTTTTGGGAGTGGGGGACACGTTTCTGAGACGATGATTTTTTTTTGCCAATTTTGGGGACAGCTGGGGGATGACAAAGGGGATGACTATTCAAAATATAGGGAAATTTCAAATGTTACCTAAAATGGCTTCTTAGTTGGGACCCATCTTTGCATCATTCGCATAGGTTTTGTTCATCCCTAAGTTGCACTTAAGGGAGGTCTTAGAATGAATAAGGTCATGTCCTAATCTACATTACCTCAAGTTTTTGGGAGTGGGGGACACGTTTCGGAGACGATGATTTTTTTTTGCCAATTTTGGGGATAGCTGGGGGATGACAAAGGGGACGACTATTCAAAATATAGGGAATTTTCAAATGTTCATATGAAAACATCAATAAAGCATGCATATGTACATTATATTCATATGAAAACATGGGTAAAGCATGCATACATACATTATAGAACTTTAACTACAATTTTTTTGTTCAAAATTCATTGTCAATACTCAATATGCAATCATAATTAAGAATTCATTGTCAATATGCATGTGATATTTAATAAAGGGAACCTCCCCTCATAATAGAGGAGAGAATGTCCTATACACTGCTGTAAATCTATTTTGACTTGTGCAAAAATAATTTACTAACAGTAAGTTTTTTAAAGAAAATGTTGTTGGGATTTTGGGTCATTCACCTGTTGTTCCTAGATGCTGAAAATTAGAAAAAACATCCTAAATTTAAGATACTATGGTTACCTTTCCTAAATTTAGGTGCCAAGTTTATTGTTAATATATAACCTTGCGATACCCATCGTGCATATTCAGAGTTCTAAGATTCTTCCATAATAATAAAAATTGCAACTCTAGAATTCTGGTTTCAGTTTTATTGTCTATATATTTTTGTGCTTTCAAAAGTTTGTGCATGCAAGTTAGAGCAATCAGAATTGCAGGTTTGATCAAAGGTTGAGTTAGTCGATTTGTTTCAAATCCTAATAAGAACAATTTGCAAACCATGTGCTGAATTTTAAAATGGTATCAGAGCACTGTTACTAAGATCTTTCAGGTTCATGAATGGAATTTTTTGCTATCTGTTATAGGTAGTTGCAGGAGGATTTCAGTGCTTTACTTTAATATGCTTGAAGTATATCAGACCTGTGAAAGGTTATAGGGTTTGATGCCCTAGTTGCTCTAGTAACTGAGTTGTTGATGTACACCTGTGGTAGATTCGTTGATCTGATTTAATTTTAACTGATTTGTTCAATTTCAACATGTTCTAGTAGTTGTAAACATGACTAGTCTTTGCAGTGGGTTTTTAAGTTCAGTGAGTTTTTTTTAACTGCCCCCTGATGTCTAGGACGTCTAGCTGTCCCCAGGATGGTCAAGGGACGTCCTAGATGTCTCCCCAAGATGGTCAAGGGATGTCCCAGACGTCCCTGGTACGGTCGGATGTCCTGATGTTGTGGGACGCTGTCCCTGAAATTTGGGCATGTTTCCAATTTTTTTGCAAACCAGAAGGATCAAAGTGATAGGTAGCAGAAACATCAGGTATTTCATGAATCAGAAGGATTTTCATGATAGGTAGCAAAAATGGGATAGCAGACTACAAGCATATGATTTTGACATTGTCTATGTCAAGGGAAAAATAATGTAGTTGCTGATGCACTTTCTAGGAGGCCTCATTTATGTTCACTTGTTGAGATTACTAATGAAAAGAGTTGAATTCAGCAAAGTTGCTAAGGATTCTTGGGCAGCGTAAATAATAGAAGGCGCTATCCATGATGATAGGTACACATTGATCAATGAGTTGATCATTTATAAGGTGAGGATTTATTTGGCGCCTACTTCATAGCTTTAGGTGAATATATTGAGAACTTTTCATGATGCACCTATGGCTGGTCACCCTAGAGTCTTCACATGGAAAGGATTCACAGATAAAGTCCTTAAGTATTTTAGAGAATGTCCCACTTGCCAGTAGAATAAAAATGAGTACACTTATCCGGCTGGTCTACTTCAACCCTTATCCATTCCTAACTAGAAATGGGAATGTATCTTGATGGACTTCATTACCAAGGCTACCTAAGGTACATGACAAAGATTGTATATATGTTGTGGTTGACAGGCTGACCAAATTTGCACATTTCTTTGCTATTTTTGCAACACACATTGCAACACATGTAGCTGATTTGTTCTTTAGGGAGGTTTTTCAAATTACATGGGATGTCCAAGAGCACAGTAAGTTATAGGGACAACAAGTTCTTGAGCCTCTTTTGGCAAGAGCTTTTTAGATTGAGTGGAATGAGCTCACTCCTAGCACAAGCTACCACCCACAAACAAATGGGTAGACAAAAATAGTAAACAAATTGGTGGAAGGGTATCTGTAATGCCCCTTTCTCCGCAGTGATTAGTTTAGTAGTCCATTGGCCTATTCTGAAGACCTGTAGGCTATTTGGAAAGGAGAATTAAGGTTTCCAACTTTTGTGGAGTTCTTCTCGAGCTTTTTAGGGTTATCAGAAGGGAATTCTTCAATTTTGTCTATACTTTCCTTCTGGGTTTTTCATGAGCTCTAGGGTAGCATAACATGCATTGGATTCTTTGGTGAAGTGAGAACTTACTATTTTTAGTAAGTTAGGGTTTGGCTGTTTGGATGATGCTGTCTTACTGAGCTTTCCAAGCTCTTCCTCTAGGTGCGAAGATCATGATTTTGGGAGAAGTATTTCTTGACTTTCTATTTTTAGTAAGCGGCAGTATTGAGCGTTTCTATTTTTAGTAGTCTCGGACAGAGTCCTAATTTAGTGCAGTTTTGTGGTCTTCGTCGCACAACTTCATCCTTGATTTTGATGTTAATCAGTACCAGAGTTATAAGTTATTGAATTAAATATTATTTCTTTATCCTAAGGTTTAATATTTAATTATTTTATTACTGATTAATTGTGTTTTGGGTGACTTAGGGAAAAGGATAAATATATGCTACTAATATTATTATTTCCCTTAGTCAGGTGGCGTTGAGAGTGATTAAACATGTCATGTTTATATTGTTTTAATATTGCAAGTTGTTCACCTAGCAAAAGTTCGAACTTTGCCTAGGTAGTTGGGATAAGTGGACGCCATTTTGAGGACACATGTTTAATTAAATTCAAATGTGTTGGGCGCCTTGGAGGACATGTAATTTGGGCGTATTTGTGTGCTTTTGCATTTGAATTTGGTGAAGCAAGAAGTTATAAATAAGAGCCTTGGGCTCTCATTTTGGGATCTTATGAAATTGCATTGTTATGCTGCCGGTTTGGCGATTGAAAATCTGAGCTTCGAAGTGTGGCTTCCTAGCTAAGTCTTAGTTTCGTACTTGGAAGATAGTACCTAGTTGTGTTCTTGTAATTTCAGTGCTGTCCGTGAGTGTTCTGCAAATCGTGGAGAGTTTTGTGTGGATTCTGGAGTGTTTCCTTGTTGTTGCTCGTGGAGTTGCTGAAACCATACTTTGTTTATACCTCTTGACCAATTGATTGCATCGTTCTGGGTATCGGCTCTTTGGAAGCGTATTGGGAAGACAATCATTCTTCTATCTTGGCATGGCTTTTGGTGGTCATCACAATTTTTGGTTGCAAACCGAAGTTTGCTACTGTAGCGCCATTTTCAGACTTACCTTGGGATGTATGCAACACATTCTGTGCTTCCAAGTTGCGAGTTTGAGGTATTGGATTGGTTGCCTATGTTATATTAGTCATTTGCATTTTATTTGGTGTGATTCCGGTTAGTTTTGAGAAAGTTATGAGTGTTTTGGTGTTTCCAGTAGTGGCTGGATAGTGTGTTTTCTAGCTTGCAGAATTAGAACAGCAGTAGTGTTCAAGTGTGGTGTGATTTTGATGGTGGATTGTTTGAGATCAGCATTAAGCTTCTTATCTTATCTCATATCTTTATTTTGTAAGATTGTTTCAGTAGTACTGATCAATCATTCTTGCTGTTCTTATTTGTAATTCCCACTGCATGTAATTCAGTTTATGTACTCAGTCCTCCCACTGAATAAGTGGTCGAGTGATAAGTTTTATGCAATTGTCCTCGCGCTGAAATATGCGGTAGAGTGATAGCTTAATGTAATGTCCTCCTACTGAAATACGCGGTAGAGTGATTGAGTTTCAATTTCTTGTTATTTCCCTTTGTTGGTTTACCTCCAAGAGTTCAATTTCGATCCTGTTAGATAAGCAGAAGGGGCTGGCTTGCCGCCTGTGCATTGTAATTTCAGTTTGATTTATGGTGCTAACGATCCCCGGAACACCATATGCTCTCACCCTCCCAGATTGGGCTCTCGGTGAACAAAAGGTGGAAGGGTTCCCTTTCAGTAGTTTGGATTATTTTTCTAACCTTAACGGGCTATGGTGTTTGCTTGTAACTCTTATTGCTAAAAACAAAAAAAAATTAAGGGGAATATTACAGTATCTCAAAACTTATTTTTCAAGACAATAGAGAGCTTGGGTAAAATGTCTACACCTTGGAGAGCATTGCTGCAGTTCTACTTCTCACATGTTTATTAGGATGTCACCGTTCATAGCATTGTATGGGTATGAGGCACCTAACTTTATTGATTTTCTCTTTGGGGACAGTAGAGTGTCAAGGCAAGAGATTTGTTGTAGGAGAAGTCAAGATTTTATAAAATCAGCATTGGATAGAGCACAGTTTTGAGGTGGGTGACATGGCATATTTGAGGCTCTAACCATATAGATAGTCTAATCTTAAGCCCAAGCCTAAGTTTGATGGTCCCTTCAGAATATCTAGTGTGGTCCCTGTAGAGTCTCAAGGAGGGTTGGAGATGTTGTTTATGAGCTTCAGTTATCGATTAACAACAGAGTGCTCAGTGTGTTCCATGTGTCTAGATTCAAGAAAGCACTCAGGTATAATGCGGTTCCCTTATCAAAGTTGTCACCATTGGATGAGGAGGGGAAGTTAATTCTGATTCCGAAGACCATCATAGACTACATGGAGCATACTCTTTGGAAGAGGGTTATTAAGGAATACTTGGTCAAATGGAAGAACTTGTTGATAGAAAATGCAACATGGAAGAATGAATAGATTTTGCAGCATGCAGAGTTGGAATTGCTTAGGGACAAGCAATTTTGGGACAGGCGGACTATAATGTCCACTTCCTACGAGTTTTTAGTTTGGCAGATTATTAGCTTATTCAATGGGTTTCTATAGGCTAATAAGTTGAGTTAGGGAACTCATGATGATAATTTGATTCAACAATGATAGGTGTGTTGGAATCGTTTGTCGTTGCGCCAAAAGGTCGAACTATCAACGCCCAATACAAACGCCAGATTTAACCTGACCCACAAGAGGTGGTTAAGCCATGTCATGACTCACCAAGGAGGTGTTGACCACCAAGTCAACAATCCCCCCCTCAACTCAACTAAGCCTTCAACACCCACCAAAGGGAGACCCAAACCTGTGACCCAAGACTTTGATACCATTTGTTGGAATTGTTTGCCATTGTGCCAAAAGCTCGAACTATCAACGCTCGATAGTAATGCCAGATTTAACCCAACCCATAGGAGGTGGTTAAGCCATGTCACGAGTCTCTAAGGAGGTGTTGACCACCAAGTCAACAAGGTGTTTCCTTGAGCTTAGATGGTTGAGATGTGTGCAACACCCTTTTGTAGAGTGTATTTGGATGGATTTACCATACTATTTTTAGTAAGTCAGTTTTTGGGCATTAACTAAGCTAGTTGTCAGTTTTACTATTTTCAGAATGGTTGGTGGATGCAGTTATTGATGATATCTCAATTTTGATATAGTCCAATTCTTTTAAATTAAATAATGATAAGTTATTAAATTATAAAGTTAAATTAAAGATTTAACTTTATTGTTATTTTTATTTATTTATTAAAGGACTACAAGGGCGCCCAATATAATGAAGTGACGAATATTTAAAATGGGGCCTTTAGAATGGGACATCACTTTGGAGACATAAGGAGATTTAAAAATTAATTTGAAACAAAAAGGGCAAAAGTGGCATAGCTTTTGGGGAGATATAAAAGCAAATTTTATGAACTTATTTCATATGCCTGGTTGATATGTTGGAAATCTTCTTTGTTGGTTGAACTTGTTCATCCTGTGGCATTGTGAGGACGAAAACCCTTGCAATGAACATCTTCCACATTGGTCAAAGATCTAATTTGGAGGATCTTTGGTGGTTTCATTCAGGAATCAGATTGGAGCTTCATTGTTGTTGTGATTTAGTCTTCTTTAGTTTTCAGTGCTTCATATTGACAACGATTATTCATAGAGGCTGGTAGAGGAGGGCTATTAAGTTTATTGCAGACTTTTGAGACCTCTTTGTTGCATGTTGTGTTGGCAATTTGGCATTAAGTTGTCATTGATGTCAACCGGTTTGGCAAGGTCACCGGTAAGTAAGAAGTGGTGACCGGTATGATGGCAATACAGATGAGAGTGAGAAGACAAAAGGAAGGCTACAGGTACACATGACTTGGGTCATCTATCGGTAAAAAAGGCTTACCGGTAAGGCATAAACCGGGATGAAGGTTGCTTGTTTGTTATGAAGGCACAACAACCGGTGAACAGAACAAAGAGGATGGTTGATGGTCATACCGATAACATAACCTAAACTGGTAGTCAACCTTGGTCGACAATGTATGTCAAAACGACATAGGAATCCAAGAAAAGGTGGATGTCGACAAGCATGACGATTGGATGCTAGGTGGAGGTATTGCATAGGTTGGTGGAGTGTGCATTGATGTAACAAATCTGCAAGCAGGTCGGCTTTTATGAGGAACCCGCAAGTCACGGAGGATGCCAAAGGATTGCAGCTCGAGGAAGGCAAGTTGGAAAAGCAATTGCACTAATCCTGCAAGAAGAGTTGATCTTCGTACCTGTTTGGTGAAGGAAACAGCAAAGTCATTAATGGCGAATGATAGAGAAAATCAGAAAAGCATGATGCAGACCTCTAGATTTAGAAAACGCACATTGGAATGCGAAGCTTTGCTGGTGATTGATTGATGTCATGAAGATCTTGTCCCTGGAAAAGCATATCAAATCAAATCATATTCGGATCAAGTTGGAGAAGGGAAGCCTTACACGACAGTGTTTGAATGCGTTCTTGGTGGGAATCCACAATTATAAATACATGAGCTCAAAACACAAATGAGTGATGCTTGAGGAGAAGAAGAAGAGTCAAGAGAGCTTGAGTGCAGAGAAGAATCATCTTCCTTAGAATTCATTATAAGAAAGTTGCAGAGTGAATCTACAAGCAAACCGTTGAGAGGGTTTAGCCGGCAGTGATTGAGTACCGGTATAACTGTAGCAAGTCCAACTGTTGAGCAAACCGGTGAGGTGTGGTTGAGCAAGGCAGCATCCAAGTGTGACATAGTGAGTTGTGAGAGAAGAGAGAGAAGAGAGGCCAAGAATCAGAGAGAGTGATCTCATAACCAGTAGTGTGAGATCCAGTAAAAGAAGAGAAGACTGTCAATCGGCAGTATTCTATGTGATCAAGAGTTGCAGAACTCATTTGCAACAAGAAGCTATAACTGTATCAAATTGTATTTCAATATACATCACCAAGTTGGAGCTTGGTGCAGGGGTTGGTGCTCCTTGGGTTGGTGCCCTAAATCTTTGTAATTCAGTGTTTCACTTGTGAGCCTGGATTGGAGCAGTAGTCTCCAGCTGCATTTCTCACCGAGGTTTTTCCCATATTGAGTTTTCCTCGTACATTTGGTGTTGTGGGTTTCATTTGTGTGATTGTCGATTTTGGTCTCCTCAGTTGCTTTACTGGTTTGATTGTTTAGTGCTTAAGATAACAACCGGTATTCTGAAGTTGCCTTAAAAGAGAAGAGTTTAGGAACCACTGATTCACCCCCCTCTCAGTGGTACTTTGTGTTCAACAATTGGTATGAGAGCCTAGGTTCCCGGTTATCTCTAAACCTTGGGTAGATTCTGGACTTAGAACACAATGGCAAGAAATGAGTCTGCTTCCTCAAAAGCCCCCATGTTTGATGGATCCGACTATGCCTTTTGGAGCAGAAGAATGGAGACCTATATTTCCTCCCTTGACTTTGACGTGTGGATGTCTGTCAAGAGTGGATATGTTGTCCCTAGTGTTCCTCCCACTGATCTAGATGCCAAGAAGGAGTATGAGAACGATGCAAAGGCCAAACATGTTATTTTGAGCGGGCTGTCTGATAATGAGTTTGTCAAGATCATGCATTGTGCATCTGCTAAGGAGACCTAGGATAAATTGCAGAGGTTATTTGAAGGAGATGCAAAAGTCAAAAAGGCCAAGCAGCAAGCACTAAGGGGCCAACTTGAGGGCATCAAGATGAAGGATGATGAAAAGATTGCAGACTACCTTCACAGATTTGATGAAACTGTGAATACCATCAAAGGACTCTGAGAAGATATTGCAGATGAGATCCTTGTCAAGAAGCTACTTAGGTCTCTTACACCTAAGTATGATACAAAGGTGTCTGCCATAGAGGAAGCCAAGGATTTGAAGATCTTTTCAATGGATGAACTATTTGGCTCACTAATAGCCTATGAGATGAGAATGATCGATGATGCTTCCTTAAGGAAAGAAGCAGCGTTCAACACCACCCAAAAGGGCAAAGAAGTAGCTGCTCATAAAGGATCTAGTGAAGACTCTGATAAAGAGGTAGCAAACTTTGTCAGAAAGCTCAAAAGAGGATTCGACAAGTATAAAGGAAAGCTACCACTCAAATGTTTCAACTGTGGTAAGGTTGGACACTTTGCTGCAAAATGTCCTTACAATGAAACCGGTGGAGATGAGTCAAGAGAGTTTAGCAATTCTGCTGGCAAAGATAGAGAAAGAAATGTCTACTGACAAGGAAGAAGAGGCTACCGGAAGCAAAACAACCTCTATACTATTGAGGATGATACCACAAATGAAGAAAGTGCATCAAAAGATGGCTACCATGAGAATGGCAGAAAAGTTAATCTCTTTATGGCACTTGATGAACCGGTTGGTGAAGATGAGGAAGAAGAGGATATTGAGGCTGAAGTGGACTTAGAAGGAGAGCTTATAAGTGCTCTTGAGGAACTGAGTAAAAAAAGAAGAGAACTCAAGAAGGTCAAGCATGTTGCAGTAGATGAGCAAGGTCTCTTGAAGCAATCCCTGGATGAGTCCAGTCAAGTTATATCTGACTTGAGACTGCAGCTGGAAGAAACCAAGAGGATATGTGAAGTTACATCCTCTGATCTAATGAAGAAGGAAAAGGAGCTTCAAGATCTGGAAGCAGAAATAGTGAAGCTTAGAAAGGAGCTTGAAGAAAGTAAGGAAGAAATAAAAGTGAGGAGCAAATATGAAGGTAGCACCGAAGCCTTAGATAAGATGTTGAACAAACAAAAGCAATCCAAAGATACCAGTGGCTTAGGCTTTGAAGAAGGTCAAAGTTCAAACAGAAAAGACACATCCGGTAAAGAAATAAAGTTCACCTCTTCAAATGAAGGTGAAGAAAAGAAGACATTCATTGTAGGCAAGGATACTGGTAAAAAGACATGCAGATGCTGTTGGAAATCGCCACACAAACCGGTATACACAAGCAATAGGGTTTTTTTTTTTTTGGGGGGGGGGGGGGAGAGTTTGTGGCTGCTTGGAGGCGTCTAGGACTGACATGATCAGAGACATCCAAAACTTTGTCTTGGGGGGAGTATTTGGAGGGTGGCATCCAATCCAGTTGATGCTGGTTTGCAGATTTCAATGCCAAATAAGACTTTTGTATTGCTGGAGTTAATGGGTATGCTTGAAGTGTGTTAGTAATTCATTTTGGTTATCTGGGGTATTGCTCATTTTGATGATAATTTGTACTTCCCATTCTGAAATTAAATCTAAGTTATATCATTCTGTGGAGTTTTCTGAATATTGTCATTTTCTGAGTTATTATATTGCTGCAAGTTTTATCATTGTGAAAGAAATATTTTGCATATCTCTTTTCTTCAACAAACACATCAAAATAGAAAACAAAACCAGAAAAAGAAAAACAAGGATGTATATTGCATTTATTGTGAAGTCTTGGGATAAACATAACCCAAACATGGCTGGGATCTCAATTATCACAATTTGTTTGAACATAGTGACTATAGGACAAGCATATAGAGTAGGAGGAAGGTTCCTAATGAATCCTATAGCCCTATTCACCATCTAATTTGGTGACTCCTTTTTCGATAGGCTCATACAATAAATGTAAGGCATCATCTTCTTTTTTTTGACATTACAAATATGCTAGCTCCAAAATCAATCATATAATTGTGTAACAGCTTCCTTTCAATAGTTAGAGTAAGGTAGAATGAGGAAGGTTTAGATTTACCTAGATCTAGATCTATTACTTGCAATGTTTTTTAAGGTTTATATTTAGAATGGGGAAGTGACTACTTTTCTTGCAATGTTTTCTTTAGAAGAACAATAGCTAATTGTTTGACTCTATTCTTCTCTTGTTCATTTAGAGCCTCTTTTAGCAGGTTCATTTGTTTCAGCATTGCTAGGATCTCCTATAGGGTTACCTAAGCCATTGCTTTCTTCATTTGGTTCACCGTGTTCAAGGATGCAACTAATTGTGCTTTTGGTGCATGCGCCCATTTTCTTGATTGCTTGACCAATCAGTTATCTTTTGTTGACCTGGGTTATGTGTAATGTCCCCTTCTCCTTAGTTCGCAGATATTCACGAGGTTGGCCTATCATTTGACCCTCGTAGGCAAAAGAGATTGATTAGGGGGTCGATTTGGCAGATATTGGTGGCTGCACATTTTATGTCTACATGATTTTATGGTGAGATAAGGGGATTACACGTATGATGTCACGTGTGCACTTTAATTATAATGTAATAATATTTTAAAGTGCAATTAAATTAATTAATGTGTAATAAAATAATAAAGTGTAATAAGAGAATAGAGTTTGTTAGAGAAGAATCTTCTAGAAGGAACCAATCGATTGGAGGAGAAAAGTATAAATAGAGGGGGTTGGTTCATTGTTCATCATTGGATGTTTTGATATCTTCTCTTGAGTAGACTTGTGGAGCCAAGGGTTTCTGCAGACTTAAATCATTTGGGAACGAAAACTCCCTATGATTTGCATAACTGAGGTGGTGAGAGATCCTCCAAGGGGTTGCTGCTAAGAGTGGAGGATAATTTCAGTCCTTCACATTGTGCTTAATGAGTTTCTTGTGCATCACATGGTAGACATTTTGTGGTATTTTCAGTCCATCCATATTTATCATATTTGTGCATCGATTCCTATTGGGAAGAATAGGCGATTTTCTTTGAAGACCAATTGAAGGTGAATTTGGAGGATAGCTGGTTGTGTAGCAGGTCTGAAACAAATCGAGCTCTTCCCTTCATTCCCACGACTTTGTTATTATCTCCTTGTTGAAGCATCAAGACCTTCATTGGAGGACAACGCTAGCATTGGGGACATAAGGCGACTCCCTTAGGAGCATTTGGGAGAAGAGATAAGAAGATTTCAGAGGTCTAATCAGATCTGAGGACAAGTCGAACCAGACTTCTATTTCCTACGATTTTGCTCCTATCTACCTATCTTAGCATCGAACTTAAGAATTGGTGACAGCGTTGTGATTGGAGGAAGACAGTGAACATTTTCAGGGGTTGATGGAAGACTTGGGAGCTGATAAATAATTATTATCAGACCTTCATACTTTCAGCAGGGGCGATTTTGAAGACAAGTCGATTTGGCATTGTGAGGGCTCCAAAACAAAGGATATTGATTGCTTCTTCAATCTAAAGGCTAGGCGATTCATATCAGGTTCCTTTGGCATCATATTTCCTTGTATTAATCAGTTATATGCATGCATCTATGGCCGTCATGTATCTTCAGATTTTCTGAGTAAACCATTGATAATTGCTAAGTGTTTGGGCATTGGTTTGGTTATTGTAAAGAGCACATTTGACTCGTAAATAAAGGAGAATTAGTTTGCATATCATTGTTCATTGTTTATGGTTTCATGCCAACTGTTTGATGAAATTACAGCCAGCTGTAGGTGTGTGATTTTGTATCCAAATTTGTGTGATCACATTGAAAACAAGTTGCACCATCATCCTAGAGGGTTATGCTATCAGTAATAGTTGTTTCGAAGTCACACTTTGATGAAAACTTGTAGTTGATGCCTCCAAAACAAGTCTGAAACTCTGTAACAGTCAAACAACATAACACGCAAGTTATCCAAGAGTCTTTGAATCCGCATAACACGCTGGTTGACAGCCAATTTTTGATGATATTCCTTGCATTTTTAGTCCTATGACCTAAGTCACCAGGTTCGGCCGAATTTGAACCTTGAAGTTCGAAATTCGCTGAACTTGAAAAACTATGTAAAAATTCGATTAAATTCGAAAAAAAGTTTAGGGTTTGCGATAAAGTGTTTTTTTGGCTTGCGTTTTAGGGTTTCGTCGCTGATTTTATAAATAGGGCGGCCGCAAGAGTTGCAGTCACGCCCACGCGAGTTGCTAACGGAGTCACCTAGTCTGCCCGGCCGCCACGCGAGTTGCTAACGGAGTTGCCCAGTCTGCCCGGCCGCCACCAGTCGACGACGCCACCACCAGTCCGCGACGCCACCAGCCCGCACGCCACCAGTCCGCGACGCTACCACCAGTGACCTGTCCGCGACCTGCACAGGTAGGCCGCCATTTTTTTTAGGTTTATTATTTTTTTTTTATTTATAATTTTTATAATGTTCATTGTTTATAATGTTTAAAAATTTATAATTTTATATTAATAGTTTGTAATATTATATTATATATTTTTATATTTTTTTAATTTTTTTTAGGTTTAATATTTTTATAAACAATTTAATAATGTTTATTATAAATTTTATTATTATTTATTTAATAATGTTGTTTATTTAATTTTTTTTTAGGTTTATTATTTATTTATAATGATTATAATGTTGTTTATTTAATGTTTATAATGTTGTTTATTTAATTTTTTTTTAGGTTAATTAATAGTTTATACTTTATAATGTTTATTTTTTATATATTTATTAAAAAAATTTAAAAATTACATATGGCGAATTTAATTCGAATTTTATACATTTCGAATTTCTTCCGCATCGAACTTCATTCGAATTTCAAAGCTGTTGAACTTCGAATTCGAATTCGAACCTGGTGACTTAGCCTATGACTGCAGGGGATATTTCATTATGCACATTGCCTCCTTGTTTTTGAGTGGCAGATGCAATTTACTTTGGATTAGTGGTAGGGACAATTTATTTCTGTCCCAACTTCTCCGGGGATGTCCTCCTTATGAGAAATGCAGTAATAACCTTGGGGATGCATTTAGGTTACATGGGAAAAAAGCTACCTTGAAGCCACAAGACCTCCCCCTACAGCTACTCAACCTCTCTCAAGATACAAATATAGTGTCAAAATGAAATTAGCCTTTCATGGTTAAGGGATATAAATTTTTTTGTGTGATCGAGACCTAGGGGACCATATAAAGGACTACAATGAGCAAAAATAACCAGCCATTTATGATAATTTTGGAGGTTAACAAGTTGGTTTTGTATTCTACGCAAAGTTTAAAGAAAGTAGCAGAGGTGTTTGGATATGTAACTCATTCTGCAGCATTAGCATAAGACATGACTTTGTGCACAAGTATATATAGATGCACAGACATATTTGAATATGTAAATATGTGTACATATGTAACTATATATACTCCTATATATGCATATAAACATACGTGTGTATATAGTATAATATACACATTCATAAATACAATTTCACGTGCAAATGAATACAAATAGAAAGGATTTTAGGTGTTTCTTAATGTCCAAACTTTGCTATTTGAGAAATTTGCAAATTTTATTTGTCTATATAGGGTTTTTAGTTGAATTGCATTATAGAGATAAGTTAGTCTCACATTTTATTCTGACTAATTGAAGTTCTGAGGTGAACAATAACAATTGATTTTGTGCATCTTTGTAACATTACAAAACTTGGTTGTAAGGTATTGTTCAAATGATTTCTGTTTTAAGGTATTTTAGAATCACATTAGTGAGAAGATTTTATGTGACTTGAGAGGGGAAGGCACTGATAAAATAATTCATTTATTTGCAGCGTGCGGGAAATGTGTGGCAAAGAAGATATTGATATTACATACAAGCATTTCAAGGCATTCTATAAAACCTTTTCTGATATAGATGATAGGTTGTCTGTTGATTGTTGATGACTTCCATGAATATCATGTTCATTCACATCTGTTCACTCAGAATTCTATCATGAGTAGATATCTTTTTTCTCGTTACAGTCGGGTAAGTCATTCCTTTGTGATTAGATTGGACTTTTGTTGGTCTTGATAGTGGTGGAAAATGCTAATAAGAGGAACATCCAATCAATAAAATAACTTGAGTGTTGTCACTTTCAGCTTATGATGCTTGATACACCGAGACATATGATTTCTTCCATTTGGGGATCATCATTTGGTGCTTTAGTATATACCAATGAAAAACTTTGTTCAAGGATTCTAGTGAAAATTTAGTTATGATTGCAACCTGGAATGTTTTTGGAAAAAATAATTTAAATTAATTTTGAAATCCAATATTTAATTTTTTGTGTTCCCATGCAGGCTAGAAATTAAACTAATCTTGTGTGATGTGGTCCCTGTTAATGACATATTTCTACATATTTTAAGTAGGATTTTTAAATGCAGAAATAATCATCTAATATTGAAACATAGCATGTAACAACCTTTTCGTTGGAAAGAGTTTATGGTTGTATGGATGACAATGATATCACATTTTATAATGGATACGGAGTTAACTTTTAATAGAAGCTAAAATGTCATTGAGAATTGGAAAAAAAACGATGGTCTCTTGGAATGTGGAAGGCAACTTTTTGTAAAAGAATACGTGCAAGGATGCTAATGTGTGAGATGAAATTTAATAGTAAGATTTTACACAAGTACTAGATTTATGCTTATAGGATGTTTTGTGCGTAAGTTGATAATCTCAGTAGTTATTTATGTTATGTTTTGAGAATTTATGTTTAATAAATCACTAAGTTAATGATTAATTAGGGTTTTCTCTCACTGAGTATAAGATGAAAAAATGTCCTAGATCAGTTTTCCACTTTGATTTATTAATGTAATAAAGAGAGTTGTGAGTGTGTGAGCACCCCTATTGGTTTACAACTAGATTTGCAAGTGCAATATATCTTAGGTTAGAAGGTGCTCCCATTGTTTTCAACTTAAGCATATCCTTGGTATCATAGATTCAGCCAATTTTCATTCATGTTATAAAAATTTCAATGGGAGCTAACTCAAGAAGGTAGTTAAAGTTATGATAAAGGAAGAGTTGATTGTGTAGTTAACATATTCAAAGAAAAAACATGAAGAGTTGATCTCTCTCTCAAAAAAGGCCAAAGATTAAGATTCAAGGTTTTCAAACTATAGAAGTTAACCTTCAGATCATGAGGAAAAAGACTCAAACTTTTAGTGAGCCTCTAATCCACCCTAGATGAGGAAGAGGAGATTGAATTTAAACCTCAAAGGCCCTATTTTAACTTTTTGAGAGTGGGGAAGAGAATTTCAACTCTACTGGGAGTCCCCAATTGTTCCTTGGATGAGGGAGAGGTGGATGAACACCATCTAAGGCCATCTTCTAATTGTTGATGGTGTTTTTATGCACCAAGATATGCTTGAGCAACTAGATATTGTATGTAAACCTTTAAACCAACCCTTTTTGTAGTTAAACCAAGGGAACCATTAGTATCCTTTTTAAAAATGATAGGGTTGTACTATGATTCTAGGAAAGTCTACATATGATTCTAGGCCATAAATCTTGCTAATCTAAGCTGCAAACAAAGGAATACATCTTGTAGATAAGTGTCTATAAACACACCTCTTTGTGTATTGGTATGTCTCCATGGCTATTTGTAAAGATTTAGAAAAATGTATAGTTGGAATTATACATTTTTGCTTACCACATTTACTGTTGCAATTGTAATAGAGGTTAGATTAAGATTGACAACTTCTAATGCATTGCAATACTATTGTAACTCTCTTTCTTTTGTTGCAAATGGGTTATTGTAGTTTTGAGATGGATTATCAAGTAATCTTGTTTGTATGATGTAATTTTTTTATTCTCATGTTAATGAAATCTCGTTTTGTTGATACTTCGAAAGATTTTTTCTTCTTCCTCTTTATTGTTGGCGACTTTGTTGCCTAATGGGGTAAGAACTTGTCGACATTATTGAAGGATCAAACATCCATTATTTAAACACCCTCTATCCACATTAGGAGTAGATTAGAATATACATTTTATTAGTTATTCATTGTTATAAGCTAGTGAACAATCTCAAGTGAGCCCAAATAGTTAAATCATTAGAGGATCATGTCATGCATGCCCACACCTTGCCATTGTGTATGTGAATATTAAATGAAATCAATTTCGAGGATTATAATATTGATGCGATCTATACGTGCATGTGCAAGATGTTTTATTGACTTTATAAGAGGTTTTATGTAACTAGTTTATCTTTGATCTAGTGACAAATAATGGGGGTCAAGTGTATGTTGGGTGTAGTTATTGATTATTGTAGTCATACTTGATTTTAATTGATTTAAAACCTTGTTAAATATACCTCTGAGAATACCCTCTTAGGCCATAATGAATAACAATAAGAACATGATATATCTTCTTGATGTGGGAGATTCATCTACCGTATAAATAAGATTGAAGCATCCTCTTAATTATACTCCAACACAATATGATCTTACTCCATAAATTTTCATGGGCCATTATTTCATATAACTAATAAAATTAAATGTTTCTACAACACTAATGATTTCATGCTACATGAACTTTAAGGCACTCTAAATAACATTAGCATTAATGAGATCACCAAAAAGAAAATGCATAAGACATGTATACAAAAGAGAACAAAAGGGCCTAGTAATGATAACTCGACACCTTTCTGGCCAATGGAGTAAAAGCATGAGTTGGCACATTTCTGTTTAGCTCAATGGAATTGTACAGTTAACATCATTATCAACATCAAAATAGTATCTAACATATTTGGATTCTTCGTGATATCATACATACATAGCTAAGAGACGTAACAAAAGTTTATGGAAAAATAGCATATAACCATAGGAAACAATAAACCCTCATATGGCAACAAGGTTATATGGACCACATGATCGCCCATATCACTATCTATAGAAGTTGTTGGTAGGTAATAAACAAATGCAAAAACAAAGCTAAATTCACCACTACTCATGTTATGGAGAACACCTAACTAGTGTCACAAAAAAATATAACAAGAACCTGTAGCCATATAGAAATCAAATGACATCACACCTTACCGATTAATAAAATAAAAGAGGATTCATTAGGATATGAAATGATTTTATCCCAATCAATTATTTAACATGAAATAGAAGCTCTAGGAGCACAATAAGATTATGTGATGAGTATATTGAAAGGAAATCAATTGCTAATAGGCCTTATTTGTACTATTATGAACACCACTACATAAAACATGCTATGGCATATGAACAATGATCTCAACTATCATAGTTTTGGCTTTGACATACAAAAATTTTGAGCTCCAAGATATTGGCTCTTATGAACATGTGCAAAGCATTGCACCTACACCAAATATCACATGATATCATAGTATATCAATGTAACTCATGGCACTAAATTTCACCATTAGATCATCCCTTTAAAATACACAAGATCATATATTATATTAAGTGGACTGCGATGAATGTAAGATAGATGATCACTAAGCATGATGCAATAGATCAGTACCACATAGTTATCACAAGGAGGCAAGGGAAACATATGAGTCAAATGTAACATTTAGATTGGGCCCATTTAATTTAACTTCTTTGATTGATTATTAATGATAGGAAAATAGAGACTAGGATGATGGAAAATGTGATAACATTTTTAAAATGCGAGTGTATTATGTAAAAGGCTCGTATTACATAATAGAGTCATTTTATATAATGAGTACATTATCTAACACGAGCATGTTACATAATGCACTTGCATTCTACATTGACAAAAACTTCTTGTCCTTGTTGCTTAGGAATAGAGGCTAAGGTAACGATCTTAAAGAGTTCGACTTCTAATGTGCACCCATTTGACATGGTTTAACAATTTTAATAGCATTTTTCAACTTCAACATTGTCAGATTTACTTATTTTAAAATATTTTTTTGACAAAATTACCATTAAAATATAGCACATCTTCTTCACTTTCTAACCATATGATTTTTTAATTTGGAATACATTAACTATTTATTTTTTTCTTATACTAATGTTTCTGTATTCCTCATATATCTGTTTTTGTAAGTTTTGATTTATTTATCAATTTAAAGAAAACAAATTATATACGATTGTTCTAAGATTCATTCTTTACACTTTAAAAAATAGATTTTTTATTATTTCTGTGGCAGCTACGAGACACGCATATTAAGTGATAATGTTTTTAGGATGCATCCACTTTTAAAAATCATAAAATGGTGTATGCATTTAATAAAATAAATACATGACTTCTAGTACTCACTTTTAACTATATTTCTACCAATCAATTGAAATTAATATTGAAAGTAACAAAAAAGTGAAAGGTGCAAGTAGAATACTATGTTTATTTTATAATTAAAAAAAATAGTGTATAACAATTTAACTTATTAATCTTAACCATTTAAAAAAAAATAGTAGTTTATAAACTATATCTCGAGTACTACAATTCGTGTTCTTGTCGTATCTTCAAATTTTGAGTGCATACATCTCTAATTACTTATCTAAGTTTAGGTTTAGTTGATTTGAGAAAAGAAAAATGTAAACACTTTTGACTTCCTTGTTCTTCTACATTTTCGTGTACTTATCCTTGTTAAATAAATTTAAATAATAATAATAATAATTGAAATCAATAAAAAAATGTCACAAATAAAATTTAAGGGTACAAAATTAGGGTGAGTGCGTAGTATTTTCCCCATTAGGATCTCATGGAAGAATAATAGATTAATACTATACAAGATTAGTGTCTTTATAATGAATATCAAATCAAACATTGTCTCATCATCAGTAAGGATCATCAAGTCTTGATTGTAAACTTGTTCCTAGTATCCATCCTAGGATTATTAAACACACTGAGGTCTAGATTTTCTCTTCTAGCCTTATCATTCTTATGGTGCTCATTCTCATAATTATAGGTTTCATAATCATAACAATTTTAAATAGGATCCCAAGTGTCCAATGCATGAAGTGGGATATTTGTTGAAAGATATTTCCCCTCGAAGTATCATCCTGAAATATTCAAGGGCACCATATTTACCATAGGTGTCATACAATAAATAGGTGAATATGAGGGAGGGATGGATGGAAAGAAGGTAGATGAAAAGATTACTAGTGTTCACATTTTGTTTGCCAAAATATGTACTATACAAATATAACTAACCATATATTGTACACAAGTTAGAGATGGCACGGACATGTGTTGCACAACTATGGCTTGAAAATTGACATACACACATGTTCATGTGGAAAAATAAAGTGTAATTGAAATTGCCTAAAGGGCAACTTTTTCATGTGTGAGAAGTATCAGAATTGTGGCTATAATATTTTTTTGAGAGGACGTTATCACTTTTGTAAGATTTCTCTCTTCATAAGAAAAGAGTTCCTTGTGGATGGCAATGTTGTTTCATTGATGTGTATCATTTATCGTAGGTGTGTTTATTATTGTTTGCAAGTTGTGAAACTCTTGAATAGATGAAATAGAATTAAAGATAGGATCATTGTCCCAAGCATGGGCCAAATAAAGGCAATGTGACACTATGGATACCAAAACTACAACAAAAGGTTCAATGTAACATTCATGAGAACACACACGCATTGAGTTTAGTATCAAAGGATAGTGGTGATGTCGTCCTCTACATGGCTAAAAGCATGTTTTTGATTGTACAACAAATGGCCCCATGTCATCGGGAGGGATCAATAGGTAAAGTAGGATCAAGACAATGAGGATGCATGCAACCCTTTATGACCAAATAATCCTATAAGAGTACAATAAATGGCTCAATGTCGCATCAATGAGCACAAGCACACATAAGGTAGGTTCAATAAGATAAGAATGTTCAATGGCATAGAACTTGACAATGGCATGAAACTCGATAAGCTCAATAGGATGGAAACCTGATCAAAACATGATAGGTATGATTAATAAGATCAAAAGGATCAATAGCATGGAACACAACAATGGGTGACAAATATAACAAGTTTAGTTATAAGATAAGTGATGTAGATGTAGATAATCAAGTACAAAAATAGAAAAAAAATATTGTAAGGGGGAAAAGCATGATGCTTCCCAATTTAGGATCAAAGTGATAACAACATGACCAAAGATGTGATCATGTAAGCACAATTTTATAGCATTGTCATAATATAGAAATGTAGGTAAATGATAAGAATGTAAGCTTGGTGTGAATAGGATGAATAATATGATATGCCAATGTAGTCTCAATGGGGAAGGGGAACATCACGGTGCCCCCTAGTGTAAGATATGAAGAATAAGGTCAACACAGTATAAAACCATGATAGCATAAGATCTAGCAATGTAAGATTATCATATAACACAGTGATATGAGAGCAAGATGTAATGATTACCTCATGCTTAAAGTAGCAAGATATGACAATAATAGATCGAAAATGTTCGTAATAGGAAAATGATTAGACTAGATCATAAACAAGTTTCTTATTAATTATTTAAATATATAAGATAATATAATGCTCAAATTGACTAGATATAATCAATGTAAATACATAAGACAACATAGTGTTTAAGATAGCTAAATACAATTAATATAAATAAATAAGACATTAGATATAATCAATGTAAGTGCAGAACACAGATAATATAAAGCCATATGACAAATGTATATATAAAAATAAAATATTAAAATTAACAATTATTTCTCTTCGTTATAAGAAAGTCCCTACCATGATAAAGACTAAGAGATGATGAAACTTTACTAAAAATTAGCAAACAAAATGTGAATATGAAATTATGAATCCCTTCTAAAGAAATAATGAATAATGCAATTTGTTGTACATGTAGGGAGTTTACCTAATCCCCTTTTTAATTATGTTTCTTTAGGGGCAGACAACTAAGTCTTATATGGAATATATTGTCGCTAAATACAACGTTTAGATAAATTATTATATTGTAAGATATTTCAAGGTAGATATTACGTGACAGAGTTATCACCACTCAATGGAAACGAAGAAAAAGCAAGCAATTAAATACTGTCATGTAAACAAAAATGAATCCTCTTCTCTCAATAAACAGAATTAATTAGTATTGTAGTGACGATAGTGGTGAGAGAAATATCTCATGAATATGAAGAAGAACGGTGGTTATTTAATGGGGAAAGGTAGAAGGGGTCTATGAGTGGGGTTGGCTGAGTTCATGAGATGGTTGTGGTGTGAGGAAATCAATAAGAGCAAAAGATGAAGTTTGATGTATAAGATCTATATGTATGAAAGTAGGTGGGAGAAGTAGCAAGCTAATTAGAATGAAAAGGTGGGGGTGGTAGTTGTAATTGTAATGAAGTAAACAATGGGGATATGAGTGGCTTTCTTTAGAAAATCATGGACAAAGTAATGAGGAGAAGTGAAGGGTAGAGATGGAAAAGGTGTGTGTCTATGGGAGGAGTAAATGGAGAATTAACATGAAGGGAAAGTGCAAGGTATGGAAGTGGGTAGTGGTGCATGATTATAGGAAGTCATGGAGAAAGAAGTGTAGAAGTATTTCTCGATATCATAATAGATGATGTCTCATACATCTTTAAAAAAGAACATATAAGATCAAGTGGAGGAGTAATATCATTATCAATGAAGAAAGAAATCACATGTGTTGTATCACAGCAAACATCATTGGATGGTTGGGTGAAATCACGATCAGTGGATGGTAAAGAAGAAATGAGTTTAGCATGCCTAAAATTGATCTATATAAACTCATTTCTTCTTTACCATCCACTGAGTTTATATAGATCTTCTTGTAGGTACAAAAGAAGCTTGTTATATATTTCTCACTACATCACTAAAATTGTCTTTAGAATCTCTTTAAAAAAAATCATATATTCTTCCATAAAGCTTTGATAAATCTACTTATATGTCTCTTATAATTCTGCTCATATATCTTCAAAAATATGGACTTAGATGCCTTTTAATTCTACTATTTACACAAATGATATTCAATGAATTGATTGCTTCCAAATGCCCCTCACAATTTTCACCAAAGGGGTCAACTCTATGAAACAACATAGTTCCTTCCAATAGACATAACTCCTTGTTTTAAATGCACCTCTTCACCTTCAAATAGTGCTAGAGATAAGGTCAACCCAAACAACAAACTATATTTTATTAAAATTTATTCTCAAGAAATCAATGCCAAGACTAGGAGGGGACAACCCCATAAAAAAAATAATTTATTATTTTTAATTCCCTAGGAGGGGTGCCAATATGAGGAATGTCAATCCAAGCAACAATTTGGTTTTAATTCTTATTTTAAACTCCTCCAAACATGGCTTGTCCCATGCATATAAAAAATAATTATTTGTGCAATTTAATATTAGATATTCTCCTTCATTGTCTATTGAAGTCTCGAAAATATTGCACAATCTAACGTCTAATATTTTGGTTTTGCCCTTTGACATCAATGACAATTATTTTCAACAATCTCCCCCTTTGTCATTGATGTCAAACATATAAAGAAATAAACTGTTAATCCAAGAAAACCATACATCTCTCCTTAACTAAAATGCCCCCCTTACTCTACTCCTCCCCCTTTGAAAATAATGGCAAAGGCTTTATGGGTTCAAATATAAGACAACGAATGGCCTCCCTGTAGTGTCATAAAATTGCGACCCCTGCAATTTCAACCACATTTGGGGTCCTCACCTTGGCGACGACATCTTCTTCCCTACCTGAGACCTATTTCTGCATTTCCAACCCTTCACCCTTCCTCCTTCATGTCTTGTGTCTGCTCTAGACCTTGTCCTTGCCCCAAAATAGGGCAAGACAGGGGCGTGGTGCCCCTGTCCCCACCCCTTAGGGTGGCCCTATGTTTGGTTTTCTTGATCTCCTATGCACAGTTTGTTTTTGGGGTTTGCAATTCCTCTTTGTCGGCCTTTGGTGGTTGAAAATAAATCCTTGAGGCATGTATACAAAGGAATTCAATACCCTCATTCATGGACAGATGAAACATATGACAAGGGATAAGGAGTATAAGGAGAAGATACAAGATTTCAAGGTCATCATCAAGCATTCAAGCATTCTAGTCTTCTCCATTCATCCATTGGAGCAACATTACAACATTCATTTGCAAGCATGTGAGTGTTAGGGTTTTGTCATGTTACATGCCATTTCATACAACATTTGTGGTTACATTCAAGAAGCAAAGCAATCATCATCAACAAGTTGCAGATCTACAAGGTATACATCTCCATTATTTACATTCAGCATTTGCAATTAGTTTCTTTCTAGGTTGATTCCTCAACCGGGCTTGACTGAGGCAAAACCCTATCCATAATCCCCCTTTCTTCTCTTTCTGTGTGTAGGTTGCAGGTGTGCAACTGTAATTGCAGGTTTGGGCTTCATTTGCAGAGACCTAAGAACCCTTTTCGTTTCACGGATTTTGTGGCAAACCGTGTACATTCCTGCCACGGTCCCGACGACTTTTCTCCAAATTTGCAGGGCAGATCCGTATCAATCTAATTAGCTCAGATCCGAAGTTACAACACGATCCCAAATTGGTAGCACCTCATTTCACTCATTTCCTCTCTCTTTTCCACATAATCAACAAGTCAACTTTCTCATTTACAAAAGAGGGTAAATCACATTTCAATTACTTGCAATCCATTCAAAATTCACATCCTTGTTTCCCTTAGATTTGGATCTAGCAGATTATAGCCCCTCTTTTGAATGTAAAGTTCCTCCCAAGTGAAAATCATCTTAGTGGCTTCCATTCTCTCTCCTAGGTGGGGAGTCACTAGGATCCAATTTTCCACTTTACGTTTTGGTGATCCCGACGTCTTACACATTAATTCTGATTTCTCGTTCTTAGATCTGATTAATTGCGATTTTAATTTCTCACTTTCATTTTCAAGTTTGATCTATTTGCAAATTTTAGAGGTTAATTGCATATGTTGGTGTAAATAATTATTCATCTTGGATATTATTACACGATACTTAAGTTCACTTAGGTACATGAATTTAATAGTAGTTTGGGTATGAGACACATGGGTGTTTGTGCCACATTGGGATAGTGTGTGTAGGAGAATTTCCACCTTTTGTGGACTTATCTTGCTGTTACACTCCACATTCAGTGGGCGATCCACCTCATGTGGAATATTATATTGTTTCTCCTACCTAGCCACACCTATTTCCTACCTACCCTTGTTTCTTATTGAGCCACATGTCATGTTTGTGTGCTCACATATCCCTAGCCTTACCTATATAAGCAGGATCAACTACATTGTTTGTATAGACAATCACGGGCAATCAATCTATATCTTGAAATGATCCAGTTGATCATATTTTGCATCTTGATAGAATACAGTTTATTCCTATCATATATTTTTTCTCTCTTATTTGTGTTTTCCATTGCCAATAGATCTTGGCAAAATCTCACATGGTATCAGAGTTGGTCCATGTCTCACATGGTATCAGATCCATAAGAGTGTCATTGGTTTGTCAATTGAGAGAAATTTGATGCTATTTGGGGTTTATATTTTGGAGCTTTCTATTGCAGGTTATTATTGAAGCTTGATGGGTCAAATCTGAGGTCACCATTGGATTGAGGAGGTCCAAGAAAGTCAGTTTTGCCTTTTGTTTCATCCAAATCACACTTCGGAGGCCAAATCTAGAGGCATGTGAAGTTTGAAGCTGCGGCGGAAATTTTCCAAAAATTATAATTTTGCAGGCAATTTTCAAATAGAGATATTTCACTCATCTGGACTCCTTTTTTCGAGATTTTTTTTTTGTTTTGGGATAGAATTTTGTGATCTGTACAGTGGTGCAGGAGGTTTCTAATTTTCGGATACAGGTTTTTCGAAAATCATGAAATCCCATTTTTTACAACTTTGGAGGCTTCATTTGGGCTCATATGGAATCCTTTTCAGGTGTTGTTTTTTTAAAGTGCATAATTTTTTGTCTACTTTCATAATTTGCCATTTGTTTGCAATGATTTTGAGTAGAAATTGTACTTTCAATATTTGGTCATTTTTGGCCTATTTGGTACTTGTATTTTGCTTGGATCTCAGTTTAGATCACTAGCAATATTTGTTGACGTCTCTTATATCTCATTTTGAGAAGTTGTAAAGTTAAAATCAGAAGTCCACTTTGTCATTATTTGCAAGTTCCAACATGATCTTTTTATGGGGGGTCATTTGTTCATTTATATCTCTTGGTGAAATTTCATTCGGGGGCATCTTCATCTGCAGTATTCTACAGGGCTTCTTTGTCAGTGGCATCATTTTTATGTTTCCACATTTGAATATTTTATCATAATGTATGCTCTTTCTTGAGCTATGTTGTACTCGCACTATCATAAAGTGCCACACCTCTTTGTATCTTGTCATTGTTGACTATTTGATGTAATCCTCTTGTACATGTAGATTAGGAATATCTTGTGAGACTTGGTGCATGGCTCTAATTGAGACTTAGATTGTACACATTTGTGCATGGCTCTCGTGAGACTTGGATTGTACCATTATTTCTGCTATTTTTGGCATCCAAATGATGCTCATAGCAGGTTGTCTCCATGCCTGATCCTCATTTTTGTTCAGCGAGTGATTCATCATCATCGACTTGGTACCTGGTTTTGTCACACTTTGACATTATTGGTGCAACATTGACTCTCTTTGTTCCTTATGGGGAGGTATTTTGGTCATCATCATTGGACCATCTTTGTAGGAGATTCGACATTGAGGGGGGCTTCTTGGTCTCTTCTTCTCTCACATGGTATCAGAGCTGGTCTATGTCTCACATGGTATCAGAGTCAGGTTGTCTCCATGCTCGATCCTCATTTTTGTGCAGCGAGTGATTCATCGTCATAGACTTGGTACCTGGTTTTGTCACACTTTGACATTATTGGTGCAACATTTACTCTCTTTCTTCCCTGTGGGGAGGTATTTTGGTCATCATCATTGGACCATATTTGCAAGAGATTTGACATTGAGGGGGGGATTCTTGGTCTATTCTTCTCTCTTATGGGGTGGACTTTTTCCTCTTTGAGGTTTTGTCCTTCTTCTTTCAGAGTCTTTTGTAGATTCATCTCTCTTTTGGGGGGGAGTTTTTTCCCACTGGGTTTTCTCCCTTTCTCCATTTGTGAGAGATTGCATTGCATAGTTTTGCTTGCATTTGCATTTGTACATGGGTACCTAACATGGCCTTGTAGCCAGGACCCATCTTGCATTTCTTAGTTGCATTGTAGACTTAAGTGCATTCCCCTAAGTTGCACTTAAGTGGGGGTGTTGGTGTAAATAATTATTTATCTTGGATATTATTACAGTATACTTAAGTTTACTTAGGTACATGCATTTAATAGTAGTTTGGGAATGAGACACTTGGGTGTTTGTGCCCCATTGGGATAGTGTGTGTAGGAGAATTTCCACCTTTTGTGGACTTATCTTGTTGTTACACTCCACATTCAGTGGGCGATCCACCTCATGTGGAATATTATATTGTTTCTCCTACCTAGCCACACCTATTTCCTACCTACCCTTTTTTCTTATTGAGCCACATGTCATGTTTGTGTGCTCACATATCTCTAGCCTTGCCTATATAAGCATGATCATCTACATTGTTTGTATAGACAATCACGGGCAATCAATCTATATCTTGTAATGATCTAGTTGATCATATTTTGCATCTTGATAGAATACAGTTTATTCCTATCATATATTTTGTCTCTCTTATTTGTGCTTTCCATTGCCTCTAGATCTTGGAAAAATCTCACATGGTATCAGAGCTAGTCCATGTCTCACATGGTATCAGAGCCATTAGAGTGTCATTGGTTTGTCAATTGAGAGAAATTTGATGCTATTTGGGTTTTACATTTTGGAGCTTTCTATTGCAAGTTATTATTGAAGCTTGATGGGTCAAATCTGAGGTCACCATTGGATTGAGGAGGTCCAAGAAAGTCAGTTTTGCCTTTTTTTTCATCCAAATCGGACTTCGGAGGCCAAATCTAGAGGCATGTGAAGTTTGAAGCTGTGGCGGAAATTTTCCAAAAATTATAATTTTGCAGGCAATTTTCAAATAGCGATATCTCACTCATCCAGACTCCTTTTTTCGAGAATTTTTTTTGTTTTGGGATAGAATATTGTGATCTGTATAGTGGTGTAGGAGGTTTCTAATTTTCGGATATAGGGTTTTCGGAAATCGTGAAATCCCAATTTTTACAACTTTGGAGGCTTCGTTTGGGCTCATATGGACTCCTTTTCAGGTGTCGTTTTTTTAAAGTGCATAATTTTTTGTCTACTTTCATAATTTGCCATTTGTTTGCAATGATTTTGAGTAGAAATTGTACTTTCAATATTTGGTCATTTTTGGCCTATTTGGTACTTGTATTTTGCTTGGATCTCAGTTTAGATCACTAGCAGTATTTGTTGAAGTCTCTTATATCTAATTTTGAGAAGTTGTAAAGTTGAAATCAGAAGTCCACTTTGTCATTATTTGCAAGTTCCAACATGATCTTTTTATGGAGGGTCATTTGTTCATTTATATCTCTTGGTGAAATTTCATTCGGGAGCATCTTCATCTGCAGTATTCTACAGGGCTTCTTTGTTGGTGGCATCATTTTCATGTTTCCACATTTGAATATTTTATCATGATATATGCTCTTTCTTGAGCTATGTTGTACTCGCACTATCGTAAAGTGCCACACCTCTTTGTATCTTGTCATTGTTGACTCTTTGATGTAATCCTCTTGTACATGTAGATTAGGAATATCTTGTGAGACTTGGTGCATGGCTCCAATTGAGACTTAGATTTTACACATTTGTGCATGGCTCCCATGAGACTTGGATTGTACCATTATTTTTGCTATTTCTAGGCATCCAAATGATGCTCGCAGCAGGTTGTCTCCATGCCTGATCTTCATTTTTGTTCAGTGAGTGATTCATCGTCATCGACTTGGTACCTGGTTTTGTCACACTTTGACATTATTGGTGCAACATTGACTCTCTTTGTTCCTTATGGGGAGGTATTTTGGTCATCATCATTGGACCATCTTTGCAGGAGATTTGACATTGAGGGGGGGCTTCTTGGTCTCTTCTTCTCTCACATGGTATCAGAGCTGGTCCATGTCTCACATGGTATCAGAGTCAGGTTGTCTCCATGCCTGATCCTCATTTTTGCGCAGTGAGTGATTCATTGTCATCGACTTGGTACCTGGTTTTGTCACACTTTGACATTTTTGGTGCAACATTTATTCTCTTACTTCCTTATGGGGAGGTATTTTGGTCATCATCATTAGACCATATTTGCAGGAGATTCGACATTGAGAGGGGGCTTCTTGGTCTATTCTTCTCTCTTATGGGGTAGACTTTTTCCTCTTTGAGGTTTTGTCCTTCTTCTTTGAGAGTTTTTTGTACATTCATCTCTCTTTTGGGGGGGAGTTTTTTCCCACTGGGTTTTCTCCCTTTCTCCATTTGTGAGAGATTGCATTGCATAGTTTTGCTTGCATTTGCATCTGTACATGGGTACCTAACATGGCCTTGTAGCCGGGACCCATCTTGCATTTCTTAGTTGCATTGTAGACTTAAGTGCATTCCCCTAAGTTGCACTTAAGTGGGGGTGTTGGTGTAAATAATTATTCATCTTGGATATTATTACACTATACTTAAGTTTACTTAGGTACAAGCATTTAATAGTAGTTTGGGTATGTGACATTTGGGTGTTTGTGCCACATTGGGATAGTGTGTGTAGGAGAATTTCCACCTTTTGTGGACTTATCTTGTTGTTACACTCCACATTCAGTGGGTGATCCACCTCATGTGGAATATTATATTGTTTCTCCTACCTAGCCACACTTATTTCCTACCTACCCTTGTTTCTTATTGAGTTACATGTCATGTTTGTGTGCTCACATATCCCTAGCCTTACCTATATAAGCAAGCTCATCTACATTGTTTGTACAAACAATCACGAGCAATCAATCTATCTCTTGTAATGATCCAGTTGATCATATTTTGCATCTTGATAGAATACAGTTTATTCCTATCATATATTTTGTCTCTCTTATTTGTGCTTTCCTTTGCCTCTAGATCTTGGAAAAATCTCATATGGTATCAAAGCTAGTCCATGTCTCACATGGTATCAGAGCCATTAGAGTGTCATTGGTTTGTCAATTGAGAGATATTTGATGCTATTTGAGGTTTACATTTTGGAGCTTTCTATTGCAGGTTATTTTTGAAGCTTAATAGGTCAAATTTGAGGTCACCATTGGATTGAGGAGGTCCAAGAAAGTCAGTTTTGCCTTTTTTTTCATCCAAATCGGACTTCGAAGGCCAAATCTAGAGGCATGTGAAGTTTGAAGTTGCAGCGGAAATTTTCCAAAAATTATAATTTTGCAGGCAATTTTCAAATAGCGATATCTCACTCATCCGGACTCCTTTTTTCGAGAAATTTTTTTGTTTTAGGATAGAATTTTGTGATCTGTACAGTGGTGCAGGAGGTTTCTAATTTTTGGATACACGGTTTTCAGAAATCGTGAAATCCCGATTTTTACAACTTTGGAGGCTTCATTTGGGCTCATATGGACTCCTTTTCAGGTGTCGTTTTTTTAAAGTGCATAATTTTTTGTCTACTTTAATAATTTGCCATTTGTTTGCAATGATTTTGAGTAGAAATTGTACTTTCAATATTTGGTCATTTTTGGCCTATTTGGTACTTGTATTTTGCTTGGATCTCAGTTTAGATCACTAGCAGTATTTGTTGAAGTCTCTTATATCTCATTTTGAGAAGTTGTAAAGTTGAAATCAGAAGTCCACTTTGTCATTATTTGCAAGTTCCAACACGATCTTTTTATGGGGGGTCATTTGTTCATTTATATCTCTTGGTGAAATTTCATTCGGGGGCATCTTCATCTGCAGTATTCTACAGGGCTTCTTTGTCGGTGGCATCATTTTCATGTTTCCACATTTGAATATTTTATCATGATGTATGCTCTTTCTTGAGCTATGTTGTACTCGCACTGTCATAAAGTGCCACACCTCTTTGTATCTTTTCATTGTTGACTATTTGATGTAATCCTCTTGTACATGTAGATTAGGAATATCTTGTGAGACTTGGTGCATGGCTCCAATTGAGACTTAGATTGTACACATTTGTGCATGGCTATCGTGAGACTTGGATTGTACCATTATTTCTGCTATTTCTGGGCATCCAAATGATGCTCTCAGCAGGTTGTCTACATGCCTGATCCTCATTTTTGTGCAGGGAGTGATTCATCGTCATCGACTTGGTACCTGGTTTTGTCACACTTTGACATTATTGGTGCAACATTGACTCTCTTTGTTCCTTATGGGGAGGTATTTTGGTCATCATCATTGGACCATCTTTGCAGGAGATTCGACATTGAGGGGGGGCTTCTTGGTCCCTTCTTCTCTCACATGGTATCAGAGCTGGTCCATGTCTCACATGGTATCAGAGCTTGTCCATGTCTCACATGGTATCAGAGCCAGGTTGTCTCCATGCCTGATCCTCATTTTTGTACAGCGAGTGATTCATCGTCATCGACTTGGTACCTGGTTTTGTCAGACTTTGACATTATTGGTGCAACATTGACTCTCTTTCTTCTTTATGGGGAGGTATTTTGGTCATTATCATTGGACCATCTTTGCAGGAGATTTGACATTGAGGGGGGGCTTCTTGGTCTATTCTTCTCTCTTATGGGGTGGACTTTTTCCTCTTTGAGGTTTTGTCCTTCTTCTTTGAGAGTCTTTTGTACATTCATCTCTCTTTTTGGGGGGAGTTTTTTCCCACTGGGTTTTCTCCCTTTCTCCGTTTGTGAGAGATTGCATTGCATAGTTTTGCTTGCATTTGCATTTGTACATGGGTACCTAACATGGCCTCATAGCCGGGACCCATCTTGCATTTCTCAATTGCATTGTAGACTTAATTGCATTCCCCTAAGTTGCACTTAAGGGGGGGGTGTTGGTGTAAATAATTATTCATCTTGGATATTATTACACTATACTTAAGTTTACTTAGGTACATGCATTTAATAGTAGTTTGGGTATGAGACACTTGGGTGTTTGTGCCACATTGGGATAGTGTGTGTAGGAGAATTTCCACTTTTTGTGGACTTATCTTGTTGTTACACTCCACATTCAGTGGGCGATCCACCTCATGTGGAATATTATATTGTTTCTCCTACCTACCCACACCGATTTCCTACCTACCCTTGTTTCTTATTGAGCCACATGTCATGTTTGTGTGCTCACATATCCCTAGCCCTGCTTATATAAGCAGGCTCATCTACATTGTTTGTACAGACAATCACGAGCAATCAATCTATATCTTGTAATGGTCCAATTGATCATATTTTGCATCTTGATAGAATACAGTTTATTCCTATCATATATTTTGTCTCTGTTATTTGTTCTTTCCATTGCCTCTAGATCTTTGCAAAATCTCACATGGTATCAGAGTTGGTCCATGTCTCACAACATAAAAACCCTAATTTTTCATTTTGTGAAAATTAAGCTTGTGAGGTGTAAAATTTTAATTGCTTGTTTCAGATCTGATTTCTATTTCAAAATTGCAATTCAAATCTATCTCTTTATTCTGAAAATTCAGTGGTTAAATCATAAAACCCTAATTTTTAAGATTCTTTTATTTTTGACCTTTGACTGCAAGTTTGACCGATCTAGACATCTCCAAATCGGCTATTTTTTTTAATTCTGCATTAAAATCATAATCTCTATCATCCCTGAAATTTCCTTAAAAAGTTGGTCGAACCGTGTGCGTTCCCGCCACGGTCCTCGACTTTTTTTGCAAAATTTCAAGATGAAATCGACTGTATTTTTCTGCTCAGATCTAGAAAATTAGCGTACTTTATCAATTTTAACACTCTCTAAGGTCAAACACAAATTTGAATTTCATGAAATTCACATCTTAAAACTAATTTTCATAAAAAGGTCCTAATTTTAGATCTACTTTTCCTGCAAATTCAAATTTCACTTAAGAGACTTTTAATGGCAATTAATAAATTGGATTCACTTTCTCTTTCGCATGTGATTACATTAATTTTTGCATATATTTATCATATGTCGGATAAGAGTTTATTCCATTTCCTCTTGTTTCTCTTTCTTCATAGCACTTGGTCATATTGTGTTGCTAGGATTTCCAAATTATTAGATCTCAAAGCTTTCATGTATCATTTATGTTGCATTATGGTGATGGTGTTAACAAAATGCATTTCCTATGTTAATCACCTTAAAGCTTTTGTAGATCCTAACCATTGTACCTCTCCTAGGGTATCTTGTGTGAAAGAAATGAGATCTAATGCTTTAACCAATGATCTTTATACAAGAGAGAAAACATTGGAAAGTAATATGGATCCTTCTTCTTCTTCTACACACACCCCTGAGCAAGGGGGGCAATATCAAAACATCAGCATTCTTACATCTTTGGATCCTCCTTATTCTCCCAAGACCTATCTTCAACATCAAAGTCTATGTAGAGAGGATGATGTCATGCATTTTATTCATGACCTTTCTCCTCGCATAGAAATCACTAAAAATGAGCTTTTAGATGATGAAGATGTTCTTCCCCAATCTTCCAAAAGGGATAAGCTTGATAAAGGCAAAGAGATTCTCATTCCATATGATACTCCTCCTTCATCTACAAATCCTTTTCTACCTCCTTACACATCAGATTTCAAAGAAATTCATGATCATGTTCCTCCATCTAGTCAATTGCAACATTCTTATAGTCATGGCTTTCATATTATTAGAAAACAAGATTTTAAAGGACAAGGAATTGGGAAATTTGAGCATGGAATTCGTGTCCCCATAAACCCTATTTCTATGGACGAATTCCTTAGGCTTCAAAACTTTCAAGATTACCTTCAAAAACAACAAATGAAGAGAGCCCGCAAGAATGCTTCTTTTTCAAAGCGTCCTTTTTGTTCATTTCATCAAACCCATGACCATAATGCTGATGATTGCCCTGGTTTTTAAAAATCTATTCAAGATGGCATAGAAAGTGCCAAAATTAGAATTATGAATAATGAAACTTCTTCTTCTAACAAACCCTCTTCTTCATGGGAAGATGATATTTACCATCCTGCAAGAATCTATTGGAGGTTTTAATATGACAAGAACATTTCATTTCCTCCTCAAAATAAAAACAAAAATATTAAGCAAGTGAAAGGTATTGAATATTGCATTTTTCATGATTTATATTCACATTCTATTGGAAAATGCATTTAAGAAATTTGTTCAACTATAATATGATCTTGCACACATTTGTCTCACATAAGATCTAGCTGTATTTCTTGGTAAAAACATAGTGCCTGAGCACATCTTTTCCCTTCATGTTGCTCTTCACCCTATGGCATAATTAGCCCATTTAAAGGGAGTTCTTTATCATTAGTGGTGGTATTGTTTCACTTTAACATACTTTGGGGGCAGCAACATGAAGTTCATTTTTTCTACTTCTTTCTATACATTTATCTCTATCTTTGTGCCTTACTCATTATTAGATCTCTTTTCTTGCATAGGGTTATTCTTATGTGAGCATATCATTGTTCTTTGGTTTTTCTCTTTGCTTGGAGAGGAGCATCTTTAATGAGTACTACACTTCTTCTCTTTCCTTCATTCTCTTGGAAATCTTACCTCTTCTATGGTGTCGATTATTCGCAAGTATGATATGTCCCTTAGTAGGGAATGATCTCTTGAGAAGTATGTATCCCTTCCTTGAAAGGATTTTTTCCACTAGGATGGCATATCACTTGAAACTAATCACCATCAGAACATGTGTAATGTTTCTCCTTGTTCTCCTCACTTGGGGGGCAAGGATTTTCACTCCTTTCTCTTTCTTTCTTTTTCATTTATCATTATTTCCTTTAGGGGCTACATTTTTCATATGTGATTGTCATTTCTTACAATGGTATGCTTTTATGATTAATCCCCCTTGGGGAATATATGATGCTTTTTATCTCTTCCTATTTGAAGATTACCACTTCTTGAGACATGTATTTTACATTTACTAATGTCTTTCCTTGCTTGCTTATGTTTAATCTCTCTAGTAGAGTATGTAAGCTCTTCTCATTGTCCCTTAGCTTGGGAGACAATGATCCTTCTCTCTCTCTTTCTCTAGGGATCCACTTTGCCCTATTGATTGGGTGGTGTGAGTTCTATTACTTGATGTCATTCCTTGTGTGAAATTGTTGTTGTTCACTCAAGGATTCTCTCTTATACAAGAGGTGTTAGTCCTTGACTATGACCTCTTTTACACTTGGTATTGTACATCTATGATAAATTCACCCATCCCTCTGGGGGCTAAAAGTGAGTCATACCTCATCAAGAATCCCTTTCACCTAGAAATAGGAGGAAGGAATACATTCTTGTTCTTTCCTTTTCTTGTTCTAGAAGATGTTATATTTGTCTAAGACAACTCCTCTTGGGGGTAGATGTCTTTTGAACAAAGATCTCTTCTCCTCCAAGGATCACCTTTACACTTACAGTAAGATATCTCTTTTCAACTATCTTATCCTTGCTTGAAGATTATTCCCTCTCTTGCTTGGATTTATGACATTGTTTCATAGCGGATATGTTCTTTGTGATGAAGCTCGGTATCCTTTTTCTTCTTTCCTTAAGATATCATTAACCTATGTTGACATTTTAATTTTGGGGGGGGGGGGCAACCACTACTCCTTTGTACTATACTTCTCTCATGTATTGTACAGTGAGACATTCTTGGAACCAGAGGGAAACCTTTTAGAGCAAGATGTTGTCACTTTTTGTATAGTGGGTCATTCTCGGAACAAGAGCACGGTCTCTTAGAGCGAGATGTCTTCACTTCTTCTTTTCTTGTGCAGTGGGAAATTCTTGGAACTAGAGGGAAACCTCTTAGAGCAAGATGTCGTCACTTCTCTCTTGTACAATGGGTCATTCTCGGAACCAGAGCACGGTCTCTTAGACTGAGATGATGTTGCTTTTCTTTTATGTGGGGTGATTATTCTCGGAACCAGAGCATGGTCTCTTAGAGCAAGATATCACACCTTTCTTGACACTTGTACTATACATTTTGTACAATCTTGCAGCGTACTCAGGCATAGACTCCTATGAGGCACTTTGAACCTCACTTGCACACAGGTGCATGAGGTTGAGTGGAACTAACAGTGTTCTCACTCTCTCTCTTTACATCAATCACCTAGATAGGCTCTAGGGACGAGATTTTGCTTGTCCTTCTATCCATGGATCACCTAGTTTTAGGGGCGAGACGTCCATGGTTTCTTTCTTCTTCACCTTTCTTCTCATGGATCACCGAAGTGTGTATTCATGTTCTCTCTCTTCTTCCTCTCATGAACTCATAGTTTTACTATTGATAGTTCATGGACGATGTTAACTTTTCTCTTTTATGTGATCATTCGTGTTTATGTGATGGCATTGGTCTTTGTCTCCTGATTAGTTGTTGAGACATCTGAGCTCAAGATCTCTTCGGCTAGTTAGTTTGTCGTCTTGTGTCTTGTCCCTGTCATGTGTCTTTTTGTGTTTTGTCTTTGTTTTGTGTGTCTTGTGCCTTGTTTGTTTTGTGTGCTTTTGCAAATGTTGGCATGAGTTGAGGCCCTAAGATTGGGGGCTGTTTGCTCCTCAATATTAGTGGTGTCTTATACTCCTTGTGGTTTTTCTCTGCATCTCTCATATTCATCTCTCTTTCTTCTACTTTACCGGCAGTAGTGGAGTAAGCCCATACTCCCGCTAAAGTGGGGACTAAATGTAGTGTCATAAAATTGCGACCCCTACAATTTTAACCACATTCGGGGTCCTCACCTTGGCAATGACATCTTCTTCCCTAACAGAGACCTATTTCTGCATTTCCAACCCTTCACCCTTCTTCTTTCATGTCTTGTGTCTACTCTAGACCTTGTCCAGGCCCCAAAATAGGGTAGGACAGGGGCGTGGCACCCTTGTCCTCACCCCTTAGGGTGGCCCTATGTTCAGTATTCTCGATCTCCTATGCATAATTTGTCTTCGAGGTTTGCAATTCCTCTTTGTCAGCCTTCGGTGGTTGAAAATTAATCCTTGAGGCATGTATAAAAAGGAATTCAATACCCTCATTCATGGACGGATGAAACAGATGACATGGGATAAGGATCATAAGGAGAAGATACAATACTTGAAGGTCATCATCAAGCATTCTAGTCTTCTTCATTCATCCATTGGAGCAACATTACAACATTCATTTGCAAGCATATGTGTGTGTTAGGGTTTTGTCATGTTACATGCCATTTCATACAACATTTGTGGTTACATTCAAGAAGCAAAGCAATCATCATCAACAAGTTGTAGATGTACAAGGTATACATCTCCATTGTTTACATTCAAGCATTTGCAATTACTTTCTTTCTAGGTTGATTCCTCAACCGAGGTTTGACTGAGGCAAACCCCTATCCACAACCCCCCTTTCTTCTCTTTTTTGTGTGTAGGTTGCAGGTGCATGGCTGTAATTGCAAGTTTGGGCTTCATTTGCAGAGACGGAAGAACCCTTTTTGTTTCACAGATTTTGTGGCGAACCATGTACATTCCCACCACAGTCTCGACAATTTTTCTCTAAATTTGTAGGGCAGATCCGCATCAATCTAATTAGCTTAGATCCAAAGTTGCAGGGCGATCCCGAACTCGTAGCACCTCATTTCACTCCTTTCCTCTCTCTTTTCCACATAGTCAACAAGTCAACTTTCTCATTTACAAAAGAGGGTAAATCACACTTCAACCACTTGCAATCCATTCATAATTCACATCCTTGTTTCCCTCAAATTTGGATCTAGCGGATTCAAGCCCCTCTTTTGAATGTAAAGTTCCTCCCAAGTGAAAATCATCCTAGTGGCTTCCTTTCTCTCTCCTAGGTGGGGAGTCACTAGGATCCAATTTTCCACTTTACACTCCCTGAACACATGCTTCTTCTAAAGAACTTAGTATTTGGATGAGAGTGGTATCACTTCCAATTTCTCCATAAGTACTCAAAAGTTTCTTTTAGAAGGGGCTTTGTCAAAATTTCTACAATTGGTTACTTTGTAGTGATACATTCTAACTTCACTTGTTGATCAACCACCTGCCTCTTAAAAAATGATATATAATTGGAATGTGCTTTGTCTTGGAGTGTATAATTTGATTCTTCGAGATGTTGATTACACTCATATTGTCATTGAACATGGAGATGGGATTTCATACTCAATCTTAATATCCTTTAGAGTCTTTTTCATCCATAGAACCTTTGTGCAACAAGTTACTACTACAATATGTTTTGCCTCTATTATAGATAAAGAAATTGAAGCTTGTTTCTTACTCAGCCAAGGTACAAAATTGTTACCAAGGAAAACTTCACTTGTTGATCAACTACCTACTCTATTAAGAAATGATATATAATCATAATGTGCTTTATATTGGAGTGTATAATTGGAATCTTCAAGATGTTGATTGCACTCATATTGTCATAGAATATTGAGATGAGATACTCATACTCAATCTTAATATCCTTCAGAGTCTTTTTCATCCATAGAACCTTTATGCAACAAGTTGCTACTATGATATATTTTTCCTTTGCTATAGATAAAGAAATTGAAGCTTGTTTCTTACTCAACCAAGATATAAAATTGTTACCAAGGAAAACTACTCCTAAACTTGTGCTTTTTATGTCATCAACTATTTTGACCCATTTCGCATTTGTACATGTTAAAGGTTAAATATTTACCTCTTGGATACCACAACCCATAATAGTGCCATTTTGATGCAGTAAAGGATGGAGGGTTTGGAATGGATTGTCTAGCCTTGCAACAGAATTCAACACAATAATTAACACGATCTAAAAGATATTTAGCTTTAATGATTTGAATAAAATTCATACATGCTAGTAGGCCTCCCATATGTATATTACATCAAGCCTTATTGGCCCAACATGCAAACATATAGGCTTACATAGGCTTATTACCAACAAAATGTAGAAAATAGAGTTTTAAATCCTAATTCCTTAACTCCTAACTCCTTAACTACGAAGGTTACTTTTTTGTACACCTTGAAATGGTTATATGGTAATTTCAAGCATTATGAGCAATCTATGGCAACCTCGGCTAGGTCTCAAGCCCCATTTCTAGCAAAACATGTAGGTCATCTCAAGGAGGATGAAAAAAAATCAAAACTCGATATAGAGGGGTGTAGGTTCGCCTAGGGATTTCCTTGCCCCATATCTATCATGTAATATGTCAAACAAAACCTACAAGGTATAGATAAGTTCCACATGATATCACCCAAAGATTTGGGTTCCAAAAGCTTGATAGGGTGAAATTTTGGTTAAGAGAACTTATGGATAATAAGTCACTGGCTATTGCCACCTTGGTATGTTGTAATAGACTTTCCCTGCTATCCTCATTCCAATCCACAGAGGAAATTTGGTTGACATGGTATGATATATTCAAGTTCTTTGGGATGTTCTTGTAATAGACCCCTGGGGTTATTTGAAAAGTGCACGTCACATGTGGTCAAATCCAAAAATGATCCTCCAAGTTGCTCCAATTCAATCTTTGAGATCCATGTTGCGTTTTCTAATAGCTTTCCCTTCCACTTGGCCAAGTACTCCCTATATTCCTTTTTTGGGGTGTTGTGCTTAATACAACTACTCAAAAAAAATTCTAGTAGCTCTAGTTGTTGTTGCAGTATTAAGTTTTGAAGTGAAGCTTCAATGTCATTCCCATTAGATTGTGCTCCATGAAATTGGTAGAGATCTACAATGTTGAATATTGGTGAAACGTGAATGTCTTCTGGTAGCTCTACCACATAAGTATTTTCATAATTAAATCCTTTAAGGATCTTACAAGGTCCAAACTTCTTCATCTCCAACTTGTTGTATGTACCTACTAGAAACCTCTCCTTTTGGAGCTACACAATGACTTCATTTCCGATAGGAAACTCCTTATGGTACCTTTTAGTGTCTACCCAATCCTTGTACTTGCTATTTATAGTCTTCAGATGTTACTTGACTTCTTGTGCACAATCTCCGTGAAGTTTGCAAATGCCTCTACCTTCGCACTCCTCTTATCTTCTGAGTTGATGTCTAATTATAAGTAAGAGGTATTTTCTGCATCATGTCAAATTATGATATTGCTATCAGGATTCAAATGTGTAGTTTTTGAGTCAAACTCAATGACTTAAAAACTACATAGTTGAATCTTGATAGAAATATCATAATTGATGTCTCTAAGTTATACCGCTCCCTTAGGATGTAATTTGGTAACAATCTCAAATGGTATATCCCTTGTGCTCTAGTATATTGAGATTGTATGCAAATTTTGCTTGTGTTAGGATTAAATTTTATTTCCTTACCTTGTCTCCTACCATGCATCTAAGTAGGTTCCCCAAGCTTTTTTTCATGACCTTTATATCTCCATCAATTTGTGGAGATGAAGTTCAAGTATGCCTTCATCTTTTTCCACACTGTTCTCCAAAAATATTTGATAAACTTGGTGTCCCAATTTGAAATAATGCTTTGTGGTACTTAGTGTAGTCTTGCCGCTTCTTAGAAGAAAAGATTAAAAATGTGCATTCCATAATGGGTTTTCTTATAAGGGATAAAATGTGTCATCTTCAAGAATTGGTCCACTACCACAAATATGGAGTCATGTCCTCTCGGAGTCCTCGCCAACCCTAGCACAAAGTTTGGATGTTTATGTCTCCCCAAAGCTTTTTTGGAACTGTACGAAGTTGATACAAATGGGCATTTTGATCAATTCCCTTAGCCACTTGACAATTACTACACTCCTAAACATACTTTTAGACATCCTTATTGTGAGGCCAAAAGTTGTTCTCACTCACCAAAGCTATAGTCTTGTCAATGCCAAATCATCCTACTAATCCTTTGCAATGTTTCTCCCTGATTAAATTCTCTTGCATTGAGATCCTAGGAATGCACAATTGATTACCTTTGAGAAACATGTAATCTTGAATGAAATAATCCAACCACTTTCTCATGTCAGTTACTATTGAATATTTGCTTGCCTTCTAAGCCTCCACAAAATCAAGTTCAGTCTCATACAAATGCTTCAACTCATCAAATCTCATCACTACCACCCTCACCTGCATCATCATGTTTCTCCTTCTATTCAATGCATTTGCCAACTTGTTTGACTTTCTACTCATGTACTTCAAGACAAAGGTATATCTCTGCATGAATTTCACCCACTGAATATTGTTTTGGTTCAAATTTCCTTGACTATTCAACTACTAGAGAGCTTGATGGTTCGTATACAACTTAAACTCTGTTGGTATTAGGTAGTGCCTCGACTTATTCAGGACTTAAATTATAACATAGAATTTAAGGTCATGGACTGAGTATCTTCTCATGCATCATTCAATTTCTCACTATAATATGCAATTGGCCTTCCTTCCTGACTTACGACTACCCCTATAACATTGTCACTAGCATCACAATCCATTTGAAATACTTGGTTGAAATCTGGTAATGCTAGTACCAATTGCTCCATCACCTTCTGCTTCAACAAATCAAAGCTCTTTTATGCTTTGGGTGTCCATTTAAACTCCCTTCGATCTCCTCTCATGGTCTTGTTCACTAGTGTGTGTATGGTACTAGAATTCCTGATTATTTTTTGGTAAAAAGTGGTCGAGCCATGAAAAGATCTTACCTCCCCAATTTCTACTGGTGTTGGCCACTCCGCAATCGCCCTCGCCTTCTCTAGGTCCATTTTCAAACCTTCCACAAAGATTACAAACCCCAAATAAACTAGATTTGTCTTCATGAAACTATATTTCTTGATATTGATTAGAATTCTTTCCTCTCTCAGTCATTGGATTACTTGTCTAATGTGCTGCAAAGGTTCTTATCTTGCTAAAAATAAGAATAGATCATTTAAGTAAACAATGAGGAACTTCCTTGAGAACTCCTTCAACACCCCATTCATCAACCACATGAATGTGTTTGGTAGATTAGTTAGTCCAAAAGGCATGTCTAATCACACATATAATCCTTCATTGGTTTTGAATGTAGTCTTCCACTCGTCGCCTTTTCATATTCTGATATAATGGTATCTATTCTTGAGATTCATCAATCTTTGTAAAGTATCTATCACTGCTCAAACAATCCATAATGTCATACATTCTTGGTAAAGGAAACTAATACTTAATTGTGTTCTTGTTGATGGCTCTTGAATCAATACATATCCTCCATTCCCCATCCTTCTTTAGTACCAAGACAACAAGTATTGTGCAAGGGCTCAGATTTTCTTGATTCAATCCCTTCTCCAACAACTCCTACTCATGTCTACTCACCCTTGCATTCTTTGTCGATGTCATTCGGTGTGCTTCTATTTTTGGAAAGCTTGCTTTAAGCATAAGGTTTATGTGATGGTCGATACTGCAGATTGGTGGCAATCCATTTGAAACATTTTCTGGCACAATATCCTAATACTGCTTAAGCAACTTTGATACCTCCTTTTGCATACTTCTTCTCCTTATGTGGTGGTACTTTCTGAGTCCTTAGTGATAAACTTCCTTGGAATCAGTGCAAAATAGTTATTTTCATTCTTCAATCCATCTAGGAACTTCCTCCCATCCACCAAATAGATTATGGCATTATTGCAACCGTCTTCTTCTATTCTTCATCTAAAGGAATCAAGATATTCTTCTTCCCATTCATGGTCACAATGTAGGTGTTCCTTCTCCCACCATGTATATCTCTCATACAAAATTTCTATGGTCTCCCCAAAAATAGATGATATGCATCCATTGGCATGATATCACACACTACTTCATTCATATATGATCCAATATGGAATTTGACAAGACATTGTTCACTTGCTTATATTTTATGCTCATCTTGAATCCAAACAATCCGATATGGTTTCAAATGTTTCATCCTCTTCAAGATCTACTTCTAGATCATCTCTTTCGAGACCAAATTATCTGTGCTACAACTATCAATGATAACATTACTAACATTTGCTTCCTAACTTGCACCTTGTGCAAAACAGGCTCTTCATCTATGTTGATTCTCCTTGACCTATATCTATAATAGGGCTCTTCTCATGACAGGTGGTTCTCCTCTTTTCTGATGTCCCATGGACCAAAGAACCATATGTTGCTTTGGATATAGGCTTCCTCGCACTTCCTTGATGACACTCAAAGGTATGATGTCCTATTTCCCTACATTTGAAGTAGGCTCCTTGAAATGGTCCTCAATCAAATCTTATTTTGTTCCTCCAGTATACATCATCACGACGATGGTCTCCACCTTCCCTCTTGTTGCAGTAGGAATTTTCCATGGGTCTTTGCTCCTCCTTTCGGGAAGGGCTCCTCCCTTTGTTTCGTTTAGTGTATGCCCTCTTCTAATTTCATTGTAACCAATCTTCTAAAATTCTCTGGTTTCTGCTTCTTGGCATCCTCTTTTCCCTCCTAGCTAGCTTTTCCTCTACCTTCTGCATAAATTGGTGTGCTTCTTTCATGGTATTCATATAGACCAGGCTTAGTTCCTCTTGGATGTTAGTTTTGAGACCATTGATGCACCATGCCACCATCTCCCTTATGGCTTTACTATGGCCAATTCTTATGATCATTTTGTGGAACTCCTTTTTGCACCCCTTTATTGTCTTCTCCCTTTGTCTTATGTATTTTTTTCAGTATCTCCAACTCATAGTCAACAAGTATGAATTGACCCTTTAGTTTGACCACCCTCCTCTCCCATTTTTTGATATGCTCCTTTCCTCTTTGATTTCTATCTAATTGTACTTCCTTCCACCAAATAGCATCATGTCTCTTCCATTTAGTTTTTGCAAACCTGGTCCACTCTAAATCTTCAACCTCTTCATATTTAAAGTACTCTTCCATGTCATTTGTCTAGTCAGTCAATTCCTATGGATTCAAACTTCTAGCATAGCTAGGGATCTTTATCCTAGGCCTTTTTCTAATCCTAGTGATAGCCTTTACCATCTTGATATAATCTAATGCCTCTTCCTCTTGACTCTCCTCATTCTATTCATGGATCATCAACTCTTCATCGTCACTCTTCTCCTCTAGTGTAGAGTAAATGTCCTTTCACCTATCCACCTCTATGACATCCATCCATTTCTTCATTGCGCTCAATATCCATCATATTTTTTGCCCTTCTAGTGGCATTGGCCATCACAAGCACTCTCCCCAGTGGCAACTTTCCTTCGAATTAGGCATGAATCTTAACACAACCCCAAATCCCTTTCAAGAAGTACTTATTTTTTGCCTCAAATTCAAGGAGATAGTAGAGAAATTGAAATTTTCCTCTTCTAAACATTTACTTTCCCAGTTATTCTATGGAGAATGTGGAAGGTGAGAAATACAATTTTTTTCAAGAATCAATATGTACTCCTTCTTGGGCCATCATTATTTCCATTCATTTTTCTCTCAAGGAGATTAATAGTCAAAGCTTCAAAACTATAAATAATGTCTAGAAGCTCATTGGAAAATCCCTATGCTAGTGTTCCTAGATTCTCTCTCTTCTTTAATGGGGCCTTGAAAGGAAAGCTAGGATAAGGAGGTGGAATTGGAATAATACTCTTGAATAGTATATATTTTCTCTATTGGTTTGAGTTGTTCTAACAATAATAATGCTAAAATTCTTGCTATTGAAATTAGCCTTCTCTTGGCCAAACACAAAGTGATTAAAGCTCTTCAAGTCTATGAAGACTCTCAAACTGTTATAGATAACGTTACAAAAAGACGTTCTAACTCCGTTGTATTAGAATATAATGTGCTCTTTATTCATATCCTTTTGAAAACCTTCTCTCTAGTGGGACTTTAAACATATTTGAAAGAAACTTGATATTGAAGTAGATTGATTAGCATCTTCAAGTTAGAATCCTGAATATTTGATGTAGTAATGACAACTCTTGTCATTTTTACAATTGATATGCACCTCCTTTCATACCCATTCTTTAATTAATAACATATATTGATGATATGGTTAAATACAAACAAAAAGTAACAAAAATGGAACAATTGACTTCAAGCATATTTAGTACTCCTTGAAGACCTTTAGATTTATAGTTGAATACTTTCTCGAAGTCACACAAATGAAATAAATGAACATCTACTTTTAACTCAACCTCTTGAATATTTGATCACTCAAAGATTGAAGTGGTATTTCATTGCTACTCGACTTGAATTTGAAATAAAAGTTGGACCATATTTAAAACATACATATTCTCTATTTTCTCTATCCACTTTGTCTTTTCTACCCTTTGGTTTAAATTGTTTGTTTTATTCTTTAGACTCTAGTACATAATAAAAACACATTTAATATATATATATATATATATATATATATGTTTGAAAGTATCAATTATTTGTATTATTGATTATAATAAAATCCCTGCCATAATAAAGACTAATAAATAAATAAAAGACTACACTAAAATTTAGCAATGAAACGTGACTATGCTATTATCAATTCCTTTTAAAGAAGTAATGAATAATGCAATTTGTTTTGCATGTGGTAAGTTTACCTAAACACCACGTGGCAACATCTTTTTAAAATAAATTATACAGCTAAGTAATATATTGAAAATATTTGGCGCTACCAACAATGTTTGGATATAATTGTTATAGTTATTATTATATTATTAAAGATTTTAAGAGTATATATTGCATATGATAGAGTGGTAAGTAACGAATTTAAATAATAGTATAAATTTAAGAATTTTGTAGGCCGTGTGGAATTACATTGAAGAATAGTTAAGATTAGTTATGCATGGGATTGATTTGGGATTGGTCTTGCCAATAAAATGTTAATGACAATTATTTGGGCACTTTATGGAATAATTTATCGAAGGTGTTAGGTTTATTAGTAATAGGAAGAATAACGATTTAGAATGAATTTGATGATTATTGTCAAAGCTATAATAAATATGTTTGTCTTTTATAAATGATGTAGGGGATAACCCCTTCCAAAGATCATCTAATTATACATTTTCAAACATTCAAAGAAATTTGATTCATGACATCAAATAAGATGAATTTGAACACCAATTTTATGCAAGCAAATTAGAGAAATTCTCATTGAAATCTGAAACAACCTTCATAACACCATGCCAATCCTCTTGGCTTCTCATTACAACATCCCAATCTGATATTTGGTTGTTCATATACCTGCAAAATGATGCATAACAGTAGCAGCAAGGCTTCCAAGAGCCTTATTCGCAAGTACTCTTCCCTTCACCCGCCAACTGTGCTCCCCTAAAATGAAATTCCCTATTTTTTCTTCATCACACCAAATGCGATTTCATTTCATTTACTAAACTTAGAGTCCCAAAATGAGTATGCCCACCTTCTCTTCCCATTAAAAATTTTGGTTCAATTTGAATTCAAAATCTTCCCATTTGATGTTCTTGCATCACTCTTGCAACCAACTAAAGATAGGTGTCCATGTAAGACGATTAAGACACCCAATTGACTCTAAACATGGAAAACCCATATTATCCCTTATGCTATGCCCATTATGGAAAATATGATCTTGTCATAGCATTTAATTCCCAAGAACCTCATTTTGGCTCCCATTTGGGTGTATGTGGGGTCCACAAGTTCCTAGTGCCCGTTTTGACAAATTTTGAATTTTGACACTTATAAATGCCACCAAATTACATAAAAATATATTCTAATGTCTATTACAAGTCATGCCAAAATATTAATAAAAATATTTGGCCTTATTTAAACACAAAATTCCACCTAAAGCCAAAATTCCAACAATGCATAAAAATGTAACATTTTTGGGTGTGCAAGATTCCTTTGCCCCTAGATGCTCTTGCATCAATAAAGAAGTAAAGTTAATGTAGATCTTGCCCAACCATCTAGTGGTGCAAATATTGAAGTCCAATCCATTATCAACAAATATTGAAGTCCAATCCATTATCAACAAATATGTATGTGATGTCAATGATATAATATTTCATAGTGATGAACAAAGGAATATTTCCATGAAACCATAGATAAAGGAAGAATTTGGATGCATCACCATAGTATCTACCATTATATTAATATGAAAGTCAAGATTCAAAATAACATTTTTCCAACTCAAAACATGCTTAAAGATATCAAATAAATGATTGACAATAACCTTCCATTTTTTTAGCAAGTAAACAATTTCAAAAAAATAAAATCATTTTAATTATGCTAACAAAAAGAACATTTGATTGGTTGAACCATCATACATTTCAACTTATCCCCAATAGGTAGTTTGAAATGTAGGAACTTTTAAGCCAACATTTGCACATTGGTTTCAACTCTAGACCTAATAAATATTTGGCCACTCAACCTCATCCAATTTTTTTAATGAAGTCTACACCTCCATTTTTTGGCTTAGTCGTATACTTAAAGCCATATCATGTGAAACAAATGAAATGAATATAGATGAAAATTAATCAAATAAGAAACCCTCAAAGGTGACACAATGCAATATAGAGTTAGGGTATAGGATGAGAAAACTAGGTTTTTCAACATAGCACTAATGCTATATGTGAGATCAAAGGATAACAAAGATCAAATTTTATGACAAATATGTAAAAACCAGAGCTATATCAAATTTAAAACTTTGATGCAACAACCAACCTAAATTAAATCAAAATGTTGAAGTGGGGTGTATGAGATCATGTAAAATTAGAAGTGCATTCATATCATAAATAAACAATTAACAAATAAAAAAATTGTTTAATTTTATGATTGAAAAAATATGTATTAATTAATAAAGAAAGTTAGATTTATACACCCTAAAATTTGAAAACCCTAGACAATAGTATATTTAAATCACAATCAAAATATTTCTCTTTATTTTATATTAAATCAACACACTTTATTTAACATACATTTAATTTGTGATCATGCTCTGGTTGACCCTCACGGGTATCCCTTATCTTTCCCAACTCCAATGGAGGTCGCTTCATCTCAAGAATCAGGAATTGGAATATGATATTTCTCCAGCTGGGGTGGTAGATTAAAGGTGGTAGAATATGGGTTGATCCGAGCTTGGCATTTTCAAACATGTAGTCTCTTTGTCCTTTTTTGATAATTTCGCTTCATCGATTGTACGGATTTAGTTTTGTTGTTGTCCATATCGGGAAAGGGTTTGTCTCTCTCAGTCTTCGTCCAAGGCTTTTTTCAAATGACCCCATGTCTACTTCTAGGGGGCCTCTCTTTCAGAATTGTATTTATTAGGGGGATGGAGATAGTGTCATTTTCTTTTATCTAAGTATATGTAAATCTTCAATTATTATTAATATATTATAGGCCATGGCCTTTTGCTCAAAAAAAAAAAAACACACATTTTATTTGTTTTTAATTCTTTATTTGTAAGTAGACACCTATATAATATATACAACACTAATTCATTTAAGGCTAAAGACAACGTTTGGATATAATTATTCGTAGTGATTAATTATAGATCTAAGGGTAGATGTTGCAAAAAAATGTTTGTTTATGTTGAAATCATAATAAGACAAGAATGAAATTCAACCGTTGTTCATACGTCAGCCTTTCTAATTTCATTTAAGTTTCTATTTATGAAAGGAATTTTGTGGGCCCTGTGGACTTTGAATTGAAGAACAATCTTAAGAGTATATATATATATATATATATATATATATATATATATATATATATATATATATATATATATATATATATATATATATATATATATATATATAAGGTAAATAAGTTTTGTGAAGAGATAATTAAAAATAAATTGATTAGAGATTTTGTTAGTGGTAAAATTTTAGTTTTAAAATAAATAGTAATCTTTGATTTTTAAAATTTATTTAAAGTTAAATTATTAAATCTATTTTTTTATATTGAATAAAGAAATAAAATTATTTTACAGGAATGAAATTATTTCATTATCAAATCAAATTTGGAGTGGAGATATAAAGAATCTTAAAAATTTGGAGTGCATATTTAATCGTATGAATGAATGGACATATATCATATTAAATGCATGTAAGGAATATAGAATGCAAATCAACCAAAGAAAAAACCCTTAGAGGTGCCACAATGCAATGTAGAGTTAAGGTGTAGGATGGGAACACTAGGTTTTACAATGTAACCCTAATCCTAAACATGAGATTAAAGGACAACCAAGATCAAGATCTATGACAAATATGTAAAAATCATCTGAGCTATATCAAACTTGAAACTTTTGATACAATAATTGGGCCCTACAATCAACTTGAATTAAATTGAATTATTAGAATAGAGTAGATAAGATCGAGTAATATTTGAAATAAGTACAATAATGTCACAAATAATTATTAACAGATAAAAAAATTATTTAGCTTCATGATTAAAACAATATTTGAAATAAATATAATAATATCACATATAATTATCAACAATAGAAAGATTATTTAACTTTATGATTAAAAATATGTATCAATTAATAAAAAGAGTGAGATCTACACATCTTGTTATTTGAAAATACCCAAAATATTCATGCAATATAGATCACAATCAAACTAATTCTCTTTATTTTATATTAACTCAACTCTATTATTATAAATTAAATAACACAATTTATTTTACATACGTTTCCATCAATTTTATTTTATATATTTATGAGTAGACAGCTATGTAATATAGACGAAACTATATTATGCTTTTTTTTTTCTTCCAGATATTTAAATTAGATGTTGCGTGATTGAGATGTCTATAAAAATATATTTTATTGGTTGAAATCTTAATATGACAAAAATGGAGTTCAACAGCTTATATATTTTATTGGTTCACACGTCATATAAAAGAATAAAATTATTTTATATATTCTATTGGTTCACACGTCATCCTTTCAAATTTCAACAAATGATGTTCTGCACACGATTCCCTCATTTAATATAATTTTAAGTTTTACTCACTCAAATGTTAAAATAGTAGTATGAAAGGAAGTTTGTAGGGTGTGTGGACTTTTGAAGTTGAGAAATAGTTTTAAGATTATTTAGTTTTAAATTTATTTTTTAATGGAGGATTTTATATTATTTGTAAGGTTGTTTTGTTTTTTATTAAAAAAGCAGTGTTAATTAGGGCGCTGATCCTTAATAAAGAAAGAGACTATCGAAAAAAGAAAAGTACGTTGCAAGAAAAACAGCACATCGGAGCAAGCCCAGGACCAACAAGGTCGGACAAAGGAAACTTGTCCAACTTTCAACAACTCAAACCCGACTCCGGGAGGGAAGTGGACACCCAATCCAAGGTTGTTTTGTTATTTGATATGAGAATAGGAGTTAAGTTGAAATCTATTAGAGTTTAGAATTACGTATGATGTTTCTTCTTGCATTATCTATTGCAAGTAGGGAACATAGCTGAACTTGAGGCAGAAAAATAATATTATAAAATAACATTTAGATTTTTCTAAGGTTAAATTAATCATTTGAGTTCTAAAGAAGAAAATGTTGGATTTAGGTAAACAATAAGCTAGTTGCAATTACAATTATATTATTTTAATTTGTATATTTTATAACCCTTATTTAATTATCAAGAGTGCATTTCTGGATTTGATTGTGTAAGATTTTTGCATCAACGTTTCGGATCACACTCTGTGATCCATCATTAGGATTTAACTCTCTTCACTCTGATGATGGATCAGAGAGTGTGATCCGAAACATTGATGCAAAAATCTTACACACAATCGAATCCAGAAATGCACTCTTGATAATTATATGATAGATTGTGGAAATCTCTTAGAACTGAACCCTTATTTATTTAATTGGCTATTATGTAACAGAATACTTATCTATTAAAAACATAGAAAGCACGTGTGTTATAATCTTTATTTATTTAGTGGACTTTTTGTTCTTATAGTTTTATTTATGATAATATTATTTAAGGTTTTACTAATTTGAATTTTTTTTGTGATTTGATTTAGCAATGGCTATTCTTCATACAAAACAACACTTCAAAAATACAAATTTGTATAACACAATTATTTTTCAGCAATTTTTTTTCATTTTTATAACATTGAGAAGGTAGATTAAGAGGATTGGACCAATAGAAATCATGTAAAAATCCGTTATGATTTACAAATTTTATATTTTTGATCAATTTTCTATGAAGAATAGATGTCTCCATTCAATTCCACTATAATGTTATATATTTCTATACAAACCAATGTAAATAGATTTATCAATTAAAAAATAAAATAGAAAAAGTATGTATTTTGCATGTAATACCTAGTGATGCTTCATCTCTTTTCTTTTGATTTTATCTTCAACTCAAAAATGGACGCCTCTGGCTTCAAAACGATAGTACGGATTGACTAACATGTGTGTTAGTCGCATGTTTTACACCGTTGATTTTGCAATTAACGGTTGCGATTGACTAACCTGTCCCTAACACGTTGTAGAAAGGTCCGTTTTAGAGCTAGAATAGACATAGCCTTTAAAAACATTCATTTATTTTTAAAAATCAATAAATAAATATAAAAAGGCTGACATGGCAAGAATCTCGATAATATGAGGAGAATGTGCATGAAATTCACTAACGGTTCACACGTCAGCCTTTTGAGTTTCAACGCAATAATTTACGTCAACTACCTAACTTAGGATTTGTAAGGAATTTTGTAGGCCACCTTATCTAATATTAAGATCAGATAACATTAAGTTATTAGAGATATGATGTTTTCCTAGAGTAGGTATTAAGTGCTATAGAAGAGAGGATTTTGTAATTTTTTAATTTTTTTTTTAAGGAAAGGAGTTATGTGGGTAAATTTTCTATGGTTGCTATATTAGAATTAAATTTAGGTGCATTTTTTATATTATAATATATGATGCGATTTAGAACAAAATGATGGGTCTAGTTGTAGAGTAGGTATTAAGTTGTATGAGAAAAGAAGATTTTTTTTTAAAAAACGAGTTATATGAGGAAGAATCTAAGTGATTGGTAGGACATAGTTAAATTTAGATTTTTGAGATTATAATAATATTTGAGGATTACAAGTAGAAGAATTCATGATGGGTTTAGTTTAGTTATAGAGTAGGTGTTAAGTGGGACAAAAGAGAGGGTCTCTAATTTTTTTTGGGTAAGGAGTTATATAGGGAGGAGGGTTAGTGGTTTTATAGGTCAAAATTAGATTCATATTTCTTTTTTAGATTAAAATAATATTTGTGAACTTTGAGAAACAAAATTTATGATGGGTTTAGTTGCAAGGTGGGTGTTAAGTAGTGCAAAGGAGAAGATCTTTTCACTTTTCTTAGTAAAGAATTTATATAAAGGTAGCAGTTGATAGGTTTAAATAATAAAATAGATTTTATTTTTTAAGTTAAAATAATATATTAAGGATTATGATGGGTTTAAATAAATAATAAAAGAGGTTGTCAATTTTGGAGTTATATAAGGAAAGGGTAGTGATGGTAAGTCTACTATAACAATTTTTAAATTATTTAGGCATCTCGATTTAATAAATGAGTTATATGGTGGAGATTCTAAGTGATTGGTAGGTCAAAGTTAAATTTAGATTTTTTTAGATTATAATAATATTTGAGGATTACAAAAAGAAGAATTTATGATGGGTCTAGTTATAAGGTAGGTGTTAAGTGGTACAAAAGAGAGGGTCTATAATTTTTCTTGGGTAAGGAGTTATATAGGGAGGAGGGTTAGTGGTTTTATAGGTCAAAATTAAATTCATATTTTCTTTATAGATTAAATAATATTTCTAAACTTTGAGAAAAAAAAATTATGACGGGTTTAGTTGCAAGGTGGGTGTTAAGTAGTACAAAGGAGGGGATATTTTCACTTTTCCTACTAAAAGAAATTATATAAAGGTAGTGGTTGGTAGGTTAAAATAATATATGATGGTATTAAGTGGTATAAAAGATTATTGGATCAATAGTGGAGAGTATTTATAGTTAATAATAAAAAGTTAAAAGTACTACCACTATTGGTAACAACACATTAGATGTAATTCTATTTATCAAAAAAGGTGACTTAACATAGAATATACCTTCTTAGAAACCATGAATACAAGATTCATTTTTTTAATCTTCGTTCTAAAAATGGAAACAAATTTGTGAATTATAATGTTTTTTCTTTTTTTCATACAAGTTATGATATAATGCATTTTCCTTTCCCCTCTTATTAACTTATTTTGATTGAATGTACATGAATCAACATTATAAATTTCAAGTTATTCTCATGTAAAAAAACATCTTTATAGATCAGAATAGTAATGACACAATGTGTGATGTTATGATTGTTGTCACCAAAATTGAAAATTGAAATGTTAATTAAGTATCTGCACCATGACATCATCCATTCATAACTCCCATGGAAAATATCTACCCCAAATCTAAAACATATTTGGAAGAATTTCACTTTTATAGGCTACTTGGGAAACTAAAATCATTAATAAGCTTCTTTTTTAATCTCACTAACTAGTTATAGTAAGTTTAGGTACTTGCCTAATTTGCTTGCTTTGAAGTCAAACAAGTAATTTGGTGGGCCACGACACACAGTCCCCTAAAACACACGCAGAAAACTGCACGTGCCGCACTTCTTTTCTAAAACTTCAGAATCTCCGAATTCGGACATGGATGAATCCATCTCCTTCATTTATTTGGCGGCTGCCCCTATGAAATGGAGATTAATTTATTTATTCGCCTGATTCGACCTCCCTTAGGATGTGCGAAAAGAGCCCAAGTTCGAAACGTGGATGATCATCAGTGGAAGAATACAGTGAACAATGGCGAGCAAATCGGCGGCCGTTGAATGGCGTCTTCACGACTAAAAGCTCAGCAGCCCACGTTCGAATCCAATGCAACACTGGCTACAAATTCGGTGCCATGGTGGATTACTAAGGCGAATGCGGAGAGAAGAAAGGCGGATTTACAAGGGTGGCATTCTATGGCATTAAAGCCCCTGCGCCTGTTCTTTGCATTGCTGGCTGCCCTCACCTTCACCTGCATGCTCAGCACAGAGCTCCCGTACTGGTTGGGTGTGCAGAGCACTGTGAACCAGAAGCTCAACAAGACTTTGCTTTCATGGCCGACCCACAAGGCCGCCCTGGTCTCCCGTTCCCACCGCCTCCCAGTGAATTTCACCCAGACTCTGTTATCTTATGCTGCAGTACAGATTGGAGAGGCAGAGGAGCGCCGGCAGATTGAATACCTGCTGCATGCATCCAGGTTTTCCTATAATGGTAATGAGCGGCCTGAGATTTCTCATCCCAGATATGCTAATTACTGGCCGGCGTTCCGCCATGCTCTACAGTCATGGGTGCAAAACAAGCGCTATGAGCCTACAGTTATGACCCAACTCATTGATCTGGTAAAGCAGCCGCTAGACCAGCACTATATGATCACTAATCTAACGGAGCAGCAGGGGGCTGCAAATCTGTCTGAGATTCACATTGACAATCGAACAGAGCAGCATGGCTACCCGCCCAATTGGCAGAGTAAAACAGGGCAAAAACAGGGCCACCCAGTCGATTTGCAGAGTAAAACAGGGCAAAATCAGGGCTACCCATTCGATTTGCAGAGTAAAACGGGGCAAAAACAGGGGTACCCACTTGATTTGCAGAGCAAACCAGGGCAAAAACAGGGGCACCAGCTCGATAGGCAGAGTGAAACAGGGCAAAAACAGGGGTACTCGCTCGATTTGCTCGATTTGCAGAGTAAAACGGAGCGAAAACAGGGGTACCGCAGCTGCGCAGTGGTGGGCAACAGTGGAATCCTGCTCCAGAAACTCCATGGTGCTCTAATCGACTCCCATGACATGGTGATCAGGCTCAACAATGCCCGGACTGCTCGGTTCGAATCCCATGTGGGTTCCAAGACAACCCTTGCCTTTGTGAATTCAAACGTATTTCATTTCTGCTCCTTGCGGCCCCAGTGCTTGTGCCATTCCTATGGAGAAGCAGTCCCAATTATCATGTACATCTGCCAGCCTGTGCATTTCATGGACTACGCCTTCTGCAATGCCTCCAAGAAGGTGCCCCTACTGGTCACAGATGCCCGATTTGATAACCTCTGTGCTAGGATTGTGAAGTACTATTCGATGAAGAATTTTGTGGTGACTACTGGGAAGCACCCTGAGGAATGGAGCTCTGCCCACGAGGGTGAGATGTTTCATTACTCCTCCGGAATGCAGGCTCTAATGCTGGCATTGGGGATCTGTGAGAAGGTTAGTTTGTTTGGGTTTGGGAAGAGTACTGGGGCAAAGCACCATTATCATACTAATCAGAGGCTTGAGCTCAGTCTCCATGATTACGAGGCAGAGTATCAGTTCTATTCTGATCTGGTCAATGGGTCGCAATATATACCTTTTCTCAATGAGGCCGGGATCAAGATTCCTCCGGTACAGATATATTTTTGATCGATATGTGTTCTGTCTCTTCTTCCGTTTTCAGTTCAAATGGGTTTGGGGATTCTTGAATCCCTTCAAACTGTGCAATGCTCATTTTATTCTTGCTGATGAAAGCCGACTTCCATGGAAGAACATGTCGGAAATGTGGGTTGTGCGTACTACTGTTGGTTGCAATGTAAAAAATGCACATAACCATAGTACATCCATCTTATACTGGCTGTTTTATGGCTCTAGTTTAACTAATCCACTCCTCTATTTGATAACAAAATGTTCATATGGCTCTAAAAGGAGTTGTTGATTTGATATCCACATTTGTTGATTTAATGTCTAAATTTTTATTTCTAATGAAGACTATTCATAGTTGTTAAAAGCAATCAATCATGTGATGCCACATCAGCTGCACAAATATGGATCTCCCCTTTACACGACTATTGGTCTCACCTTTTTTGGGTCTGTAAATTTGAGAGTGATTTGAAATTTCCAGGTAAGATTTTAAGAAGCGTAAAGTTAGGGTGCTCAACTATTGGGTCATTTCCCCTATATCCAATAACAAAATGTTCATATCTAATTCTAATATAGTCTTCTTCATCTATATTGAATAACCTTATTTGTAAAAAGTTAAAAATAAAAAATAAAAAATTTATTTGCTTCTTTGGTGATAATAATTTAGATGATTTCTTTACCTTAATAAAACTTTAAATACAATATTACATTATATTAGTTAATTGCACATGTAAAGAACAGTCGTAATCAATAAATGGCTTGTGCAAAATTAGGTAGAGTTATCTATTGAGTAAGTTAGATGGTGGTGAGCTTATGTTTCAAACACCCTCCCTTAAACTTGACTTAAGACTATTCCTATTTAGTTTTATTCTAAACTGCTCAAAATATAGTTTAGACAAAACTAAATGGTGAAAACATCTCTAAATTGTTCTTTTAATTTGCAAAACTCAAGTTTAATTTCTCTATTATTGACTATAGTTCTATTATGAAGTGATATCTTGTATCGATGTATTTGCTCATATAAAACACGCGACTCTTTGGCAAAGATATAGTAAAATCATTATCACATCAGTTTTTGTTGCTTCTTGCTCTTGTTTCAAAGTAAATAACATTCTTCTCATCCATATTACTTTACATGTTGATGTAGTTGCCACATTATGTACTTATGACATAGAAAGAGAGACAATTGAATTGTTTATTTGATGCCCATGCTAAATCAAAGTGGAAAACATATTTGGTTTCTATCATCAATGCTTCCTCCCCTCCCCAATCACTATTAGTGTAACTAACTAAACCAAAGTCATTAGGTGCAACATATAAGATAATATGATCTTTTATGCCAACTTAACATTCTTCTCATCCATATTGCTTGACATGTTGTTGATGTAGCTACCACATTATCTACTTATGTTGTAGAAAGAGAGACAATGGGTTGTTTCTTTGATGCCCATGACATTGCTCCAAATCAAAGTGGAAAACTTAACCAATTTTGTTTTTCCTATCATTAATGCTTCCTCCCCAATCACAACGAGTGTAACCAACTAAACCAAAGTCATCAAGTGCAATATTAAGAATACTATGATCTTTTATGCCACTAACATTCTTCTCGTCCATATTGCTTGACATGTTGTTGATGTGGCTAGCACATATCTACTTTTATAGTAGAAAGAAAGACAATGGGTTATTTCTTTGATACCCATGACATATTTCAGAATTGTGTAAGTTCCAACTTGCAAGTGACTTTTAGAGTCTATATGAAGCTTGAAATAAAACTTACTACATACATAATGTGAAACCTAGTTGATGTAGAGCATATGGGTGCATGGGCAGTCCTACACAATCAAAAAGATCTATTTTCTTTATTTTTTCTCTTTTGTTGTGTGTTTGTTTTTGTCTTGCAGGCATGACTTATTACTCTCAAAATATTTCCCAACATATTATTCTTTGATTTTAAATTCTGGAGGTTTAAAGGTTCACACAGACAAAGTTGCAACATTGCATTTTTATTTGTTTTGTCTACATTATTGGGCAAGAAAAACTCAATACCCAAGCATGACAAGGCTCATCTAATGCCTTTTGTAACTCTCTTTTGGTGATGGACATTTGTCTTTTTTGGTGGGAAAACAATCCCAGGTGCATAGATATGGAGGTAGTGGAATTGGTCAAAGAAGAACAATTTCAGGTAAAGAATTCAAAAATCTTTCTAGGCAAAGAAAGTGGAGGGGGAAAATGGGATTCCCGCACCCAAGAATAGCTGGAAAAATCATTATTCATTGCTAGTCTTAGTAGCAAAATACCATGCCCAAGCTTGGAGATGAGAAGAGAAGGTTGAGGACTAAGAAAATATAGAGAAAGGAAGACAAAAGAGGAAAAGGGTACTTTGGTGTCCAAGAGAGGAAGATCCAAAGAAATTAGAGTGTTTCCACATGCCTACAATTGATTTTTGGTGTGTTAAAATCAGTTTTGTAGTGGTTAATTTGTAATTGAATGAGAATGTTTCCACATGCCTACAATATACAAGTATTTTATATTAATGAAGGATCATGGGTGTTGTTTTCTTGATGCTTCAATCTTGGCGATGATATTTTTCATTTTGTCTCTCTAAAATTGGATAACTTGATGAGATCTATTTCATTATTTTTTCATAAATTTAACATGTATTGAAACTACACATGGAATATGACGGTTCAATTACATTAAGCTTGAAATATCTTATATTGTATTTTTCACAAATGCTTGCACCAATGTTGTGGATGATATTTGTTTTTATCATCTCATCTAACCTTTCAAATATGATAGATAATGTGTAACTTCTCATTATCCAAGTATTTATTTTTAGTTTCTTTTTCTCTAATCCTAGTCATCTTTTGATCTTTTTTTCTACATGATCTAATATAGAATAAATTTAGATCTAGGTTAGACTCTAGGAAATGACAATACATAGTCTTTGTTAAGCAATTGACTATGGTAATATAATCACACCCTATGCACAATGCTTTCAATTAACACGTTAGACTTAATATAAGTTAATAGATCACATTCACTTAAATTACCATATAATTGAAACATCAAACAATTACCAAGAGCCTAGAAATGTCATATGCTACAATTTGAAACACAAATAAGGAGGTCTTCCCTTTTGCAACAAAGTTGCCTAAAACATGTCCAAGAACTAGGGCTTCTTTTGTTGGAGAAGGGTCTATAATTGTTGTGTAATTGGTAGAGGGAATGGGTACACAAGGGGGGCAACAATATATTATTATGGACACTTCCCTTGTTATGAAAGGAGAATAACTTTGGATGTGTAAGAAGTGCACGATTAACAAAAAAAATGAAAGAACTCAATTAGTATGCAACTTGCTATGTGATAGCCAAAAATAGTTGCTATGCAAATAGAGGAAGAGATTACATTAATTTTGTAGGAGACGAAAGAAGCTATTGATTCTATCTATGGCCAAGCTATGAAAAAACCTAAAGAATAAGTATTATTGATTTATTTTGTTGTAAAAATATGGGGAAGACATATAAGACCTCAACCACTACTCTATTTGTAAAAAAATGAGAGTTAAAATCTACACAATAGAATAACCTTGTGCAAGAAAAACAGATTGAGGCCTTGAGGCTCAATTAAAATAAATTCAATCTAGGGCACAAGTCATGAAAACAAATTGCAAGTTCCTCAAACTAAACACCTCATAATTATGCAATCTACAAAAAAATCAATGCCATCTAGTGTATTCATCACTATGAGAGAAAATAACAACTCTACTTATTAATATTGACTAGAAAACTTATTTTTAGATTGTAACTATCGTATTTTGGATGTGTTTTTTTGTGCTCATATAATAGTTTCTTGCAGCCTTTAATCTTGCTTAACCAATAATAATAATTAAAAAAAAAATAGGTTAATGGGCTCACACAACATAGCTACAAAAATGACAATGGTTTCAAAAAAAAATAAAGTAAGGCAACACAATCATTTCCATTTAAGCTTAGTATCATTTCCTCAACTAGTATGTGAAATATGAGAAGAGAGTTTGAGAATATAGTGCAGGAGCACCTAATAGGTCCTCATGGCATAGTAAGGTCAAGTTGATACAAGGTTGGTGTTGTTGAGTCTATTCTATGTAATAATATAAAAAATGATCATTTGTGATGTAATAAGTGTTAATGAGTCCATTTGATGTGGTTTTGAGTCCAAATGATGTAATGTTGACAACATTGTCAAAAATTGTCAAGATAGTGCAAATTAGTGTAAATGAGTCTTGTAAAGGGAAATTATGATGTAAAAGGTTATTTGTGATGTAATTGGACCTATTGAGATCCATTTTGAGTCATTTGAGTCATAGGATTGGTCTAAGTTGAGTTTATGCAAATGTTGTCATGGAAAAGTTGTGTTTTGAAGGCAAATGATGTAAAGTTGTTAAGAAAGAAGTTGGAAAGGTAGTTATGGTTGGTTGAAGGTCTATATGGGTCTATAAAGGCCTTTCCCACATGATTTGGTCTGATGGTTGGATGTAATACACAGAACATTAACGAAAGTTGTTGATTCCCTGCACTTTTTATGAGTAATTCTAACGTTGAAGTTTGATGTCTCATTTATTGGGACATAAAAGGAGAGTGAATATAAATCAATCTGGGCTTTGTTTCATTTATTTTCATTGAGTTTTGAATAAGTTCTCTCAATTTTACTAAAACCTTGTCAAAACCCTCATATGGGTAAACAGTGAATAAAATAAAATATATTTTGAGTCAGTTCTTGATTGAATGGCCACAATAATGGATGTAACCTTGTATTGTAATTTATTCTTTCTTATGATCATGTTTTCAATGGTTCATGTTGAAGTTGGCACGTTCAAACTAAGGGTTTGATGACTACCACAGGGTGTTGGACTGTGAACATCAGATTGGTTGGAAGATTGTAGTGAGTTGGAGAGTGGAATGATAAGTTGGAAGTTTGATGAAGGAATTAGAGGGTGTAAGAGTGATTAAAGAACAATTTCCCTGGGTTTGGAGCCAAGAATAATAATTCAAAACACCAAATGTGATGATTGTCCCTGAATTTGTATAAGGTTGTCATATTAAGACAACATTAAGTTTTCCTTTAGTTTGTTGGTCTATTGAATGTTGGTTGGTCCTTGTTGGTTGGGACTTGTGTTGTAATGTTAGGAAAGACCCTAGGAAGCCCTTATAATCCCATTGGAGATATTGGAGAGTGTCAAGAATCCATATGTTATTGATTGTCCCTAAGTGTGTTACGACTGTCATTAAAAAAAATAGTCTCGGTACAGAGGCCATAAGTTTTTATTGTACCGTTGGATCTTCATGAAATATGGATATGATGTTCATAGATAAGTTTTCTACATTCTCACCAGAGGGATTGGTTTTATAATATTTTGTGTCAAAGTTATGAATGACATAGTCATGTACTATCAAGTTGTTGTCCTTAACAGTGACAGTTTGCAAGTTAATCTTCAATGAAAGTTGTCAAGTTTGAATGTCTTGAGATCATCCAAGGTGTTGTGTTTGAGATTCTTGAAGGAATTAGAATGGGATTTGGTGTGTGTTTTGGAAGAAGCCATTTATTTTTGTGAGTTAATGTACTAGTGAATGAAGAAGAACCTACAAAGGGGCAACCTTAGTTGAATAACCATATGTGGTTAGTGATTGTTTTAGAGTTGTGGAATATGGATATGCGTTCAAGAAGGTTGAATGGAGATGAAGAATGTGTCTAAGAAGATTGGATATGTGTGGGACAATGAGTTTGAATGGTTGGATGAGAGATTGAAAGGCTTGATTGGGTTTTGGGTTAGTGAAGTCTTGTGAGTAGATTCAAGAAGCTGTGAGAGATTGAGTTTCACCTATTGAGTTGGTGAGTTGGGAGAAAGATCTCCCTAATGTGGCAGAGTATCAAGATGCTCTGTATCAAATTAACAAATTGGTTTCAAATTAACAATGACCACATACTTATAATGCATTGTTACATATGGTAGTGAGGGTAATGGTGTCCATGTTGGTAGCTCAAAAAAGTATCTAATAAAAACTAATGTTGACAAATGTGACTACACTAATAAATGTAATGGGAAGAATGTAAATGTTATCTGATGTGGGCAATCAGGAAACTATCATGATATACAAGGTAAAAGCATTCACGGTCCCATCATGATCAGATGTCTTCTATCATTATCTACTCTTGTTATACAACCTATCAATACCATTAGTCTTTAGTTGATAAGAGAGGTAAATTTAGATTTGCCATCTATATCACTTTTTGGGGACATTCTTTAGTTATAGAGACAAGTACATTTTTTTTTCTTATTTACAATATCATATTAAATTTTCTACAAAATATTAATATATCGAACACAAGCTCCCAAAATTGATTAATCTAGATTAATTTATATTAGATTGTATGCATCTTATTAAATTAACCTAAATTGATCCTAGATAAAGTTAAGTTTTTCATATTATAATAAAACCCCTAATCTTACATGATTTTTCATCCTTATAGAGTTTCTTATGTTTTCAGGATCTTACACAAATTCATTAGTATATATCATTATAAAAACTAAGAAATTGTTTTTTGAAGCCTCTTTTAAACTTTGATCCAATATATCCAAATGATTGCCACAACCTTAGACTTTATTGTTAGATACTATAATCCATAAATAATCCTAATTCACCATTATTCCCCATAATTTATATGTGGCAATTTTGGAAGAGGTTGTATGTAAAATTCAAATATCATTATAATGATAGGTATTCTCTTAGTTGAAAGCACTTAGAGTAAGGGCATGATTTCATGTGATTGCTTGACTTATTTTGTTTAGCAATCAATGTTCAATTTTTTAAGGACCTTTTATAGAGCTAATGATTTCGTGACTTTTTTTAACTTATTTAAAAATTTAAATTATAATTTGTAATCTTATAATTCAATAAACAAAAATAAATTATTCATATATGAAAAAGAAAGAAAGAAAGATTCTTTAATAGTCCATGATGTCGGGTGGTCTGTATATGAGTCTACAGATGGCTTATAGCAATATGAGACTACCCCATATTCCTTGCGAGAGACATCTATCTGTATTACAACCAAGTCGTATGTATCTTACCCCCTATTAGATTTAAACTTGTGATCTATCTTTCAAGAATATATATATATATATATATATATATATATATATATATATATATATATATATATTAAAAGAAAATGTTTATATATATTCTCAATGTTTAATTCAAAATTCATATGGAACTGGGGGAGAGGAACGTGAGGGCTAACTTCATCAACATGTAGCAGTGACATGGAATATCGTAAGACCTCCATTTTTTTTAGAAATGTAAAATAGACACTTAACTATCTGCAATTTAAGTTTGAAAGCGTGACTATCATGCAACTCATCAAAATAACACATTTCATATCAAGTATCCAAAAATCACTTTTTTAAGACTCGACTAAAACTTTATCTAAAAATACCTAATAATTAAATAAAAAATAATATTTATAATTAATATAATATCGTTACAGAATTGAAAGGACTTGATATGATGTCCATAGATTCCATGAACCAAACGTTGGTTACATGTTTGCTAATCTGGTATAGGTATCTTTCCTCGTTCAATTTACGTTTCCTCTATTTCTTCTAATTGAGCCATACGCGTGCTCAACATCCATTTTTTATTCTATTAACAAATTTTTTATATCCAAATTAAATCATTTTTCTTTTGTAAAAACTTAAATTACAAATAAATTCGATAGAGCTTATGCCAGTTCGGACTTTTGGGTCTGAAATTGTTTGCATTTTATACCTAAAAAATTGTTCAAATCAATGACTAGTTAGTTAAGATAAGTACCCTTGTTATGTATGCATAGGGGAAACGATTAAACTTTTTCTGTTTATGAGATTTGGATGATTTGTACCATAGTTAGTCATTATGTTTTTGTCATTGCAATTTTAAATTGTGAGTATGACAAGGAAGAAACAATTAGAGAAATAATTATAATAAATCTTTAATAAAAAAATTGGTTTAACAGGTATTAGTTTGTTTTAATTCCTTGTATTCTTATGTTTAGCAGTTTTGCTTATGCTTAGATTCCATTATTGTCAAAACTCGAGGGGTTAGTGTAGCCAATTCAATTTTTATGCTTGCCCCTTCAGTGTCATTGACTCCGAAATTTTATTTATTTCAACTGTTGAAAAAATAAATGATTGGAGATCAACAAGCCACCGTGTCTTTATTTTGTTTGGAAGAGCGATAAGTTGGATGAGTAAGGTGACAATATTACAATTGAAGTAGAGCACATTGTGGCAACACATGCTTAGTGGTAAGAGTCGTACAATATTGAATTGTGATTCTTAGAGTGCAATTTGTCGAGTTAAGTATCTTATTTATAGTGCTAGGAATAAACGTGTAGATGTACAATGTAATTTTGTTCAAGAGGCAGTTAATACATGAAGGATCTAGATGAAAAAATGACAATTTGAGACAATTTGAGAAATCTACTATTTCTTGACAAAATATATGAGTAGTGCTAAGGATTTGTGATGCACGGATGCGATGTGTTTATCTTTGCCTTTTTATTTTAATTATTATATTGGATTAAAAAATTATAGAAAATATACAATTGAATCAACAATCATCATTAGAACAACATCATAGATACATTATCGTTGTTGCCCATAGAGGTGTATCCATTGAGATAATAAATTGAAATTGGCTCACATAGTCAACAACACAGTGGATCAAGAAGAATAAAAATGACTTACAACCCACAAAACAACAAGTATATAGTCTCAATGTGTGAAATACATAAATTATACTCTTTAATGCAAAAAGAATACAATCCGCAAAACAACAAATATATAGTCTTAGAGTCTGAAATACAAAAATTGTGTTCTTTATCATTAAACCCTGTCACCATCTTTGTATGTTTCTTCCTAAAACCATTAACTATTTTGATCTCATCCATGGAGGAACTAGATTCTTGTCTTTTCTTGTGTAGCCTTCACAGTCCATGGAAGCTCTAAAGATCACCTCCTCGACAAAGAGTAAGGAAAATGACTTGTTTTATAGGTTGTCATTGTTGGAAATGTGCCTCAAATTCACTTGATAGTTTCGGGTTGATCGGACTAGCCTAAACCGAGGAAGCAGCAGAGTGATACCTCTTGGTTGTTGATCATTCTCTGATCAGTGTGACTTAGACTGATGTCTTCATATCTATCGGGTACTGGAGTAGTTGTTTCCTTGTTATGTCGATGGCCGATGGTTTTGGTCTCAAGCGGATGGATTCACCTTAGGAACCATCGGGAGATCGGAAGTTCATGCTTTTCTTTATGTCGAAACTCGATCGGGTCGTATATCGACAATTGGGTTGACATTTTGAATGTCACGTCGATGTCCTGATGAGACCACCTTATGTTATCGGGCTATCAATGCATATCGGCAAAGCAGTTCTGAGTTTGTTCTAATGTCCCGATGAGGTGCGCACTCTTGGTATCGAAGATCGGGATAGCCTTTTTTGTATTGATCTCGATGGGACGATGTGTTTGTCTCTTAGTCATCGGAGATCGGAGTAGCAGTCTACATGTCTAGCCGATGACCCGATGAAGTCGCCTTCGGCGATCGGGTATCATCGGGCGATCGGCTTTATCAGTTAAGAGTTATACCGATGGCCGATGGAGCGAGGATCAACTGCGGGTGTGCGATCTGACCGAGTTCCAAAAGGTAAACACTTGGACACTAAGTATGAGAGTGTCGGTGTAAATGAATACGAACCAACCCGATTCTCTGTTGCATGTGGGATAATTGATTTTCCATGATTGCAGGCCGACAGAAACAGTTTGACTTCCCAACTGTCTCAGATAGATGTAACGGCCGACCAGTTTGGTATTTGAAGCTGAATGTAAACCAAATGGGGGTTACAAGTTACAAAGCTATTGAGTGTTCTGTAACGATTGTGTGATCTGAGTGTTGTATGTTAATCTGGAACGGTTGTATGACAGAGTGAAGGAAGTCTACAGACTTTACTTTATTGTATTGTTTTTTGACATACTGTTAATAAAGTCAATTATCTGTTGGTGGTGGATTTTTGTCCCAAAAGGGTTTTCCCACGTTAACTATGTGTGTTCTCTCTGTGTGTTGTTTAATTGTGTTTTCTCATGCTTGTGCCATTTTCTGTAAATGTTGAAATTTTGTATGCACTAGTCTATTTTCCCTTGTAAACTGACATTAGGAAAGCAAAGTTCCGCACTTGCTTTCTTACAGTCATTAGGTTGTTGTGCTAAGTGCAAGGCAAGATCTTGGCTTGAAGTTGAGACATCAAGCTTTTCACTTTCTTGTAAAGATCATCGTTGGTAGTGGCATTCTCATTCATATAAGATGTTATTCTCAACACTTGGACATGCAAGTTGGAGCATACGATAAGAATTTTGATCTCAAGTGGAAAGAAAGAGTGAGACAAGGCAGCTTGACAACAAATCTTCCATATGATTTTTATTATAATAAGTTGACAAGAGTTGGATAACATGTTGTGAGCTTTAGAGAACCCTAGGAGAGTAGATTTCCATGTCCATTAAGGGAAATGAAATAGGGGCCGATATGACTTCAATAAGGGCTTTCCATAACAATTTCCTTATCTTATTCTTATACATGAAGTTAACTTCTTGGGATACTATAAAAACTCCTATAGTAAATATTAAGTAGGAGAATGTTGGAACTTTGTTGTGTTATTCACCTATAAAGAGTTCTTGGTAATATTTTTTAAATGAAATATTTGAAAAAATGGTTTTAATTCATTAAAATAGGACTTGGTAGAGCAAACAAACACTTATTCTATGAGTTTTTAAAGATTTCAATGACTGATTAAAGATGTGCAACAATGCGTTTAATTTGACTTTAGATAAATTAAAAGATAAATATTATAACATGATAAGCAATTTTAATATGGTAAATAAGAGGTCAAAGATTATGTTTGTCTCTTGATAATGGTAAAAATTGAAGTTGTTGATTTGGATTAACTGATGTATCAAATGGTCATTTTGAACTTGAAAATCACAATCAAGGGATAATTTTATAGTTGATGTGTTCTTGTAGCTTGCATTTTTGTTATATAAGATCATAGATAAATTTTTTTTTGTTGTGATTCTATTTGAAATCATCACTTGCCTTCAAAACTTATGTATGGAATTATTACATTATGTAATTGCCTTATTTCTTTGTATGATGAGCTATGTGAGAAGCCAATAGAAATAGTAGGCCTTATGGGGGCCTTATCCAATTCTTTTGATTTATTCAAATGAATACATGCAAAAATGATGTGATTAATTGGTTATACTATTCACCTTGCATTAGTGAGAGTCGTGAAGAATAGTATGGTTTGTAGAGCTCCTATTCAATCTCTCACATTCTTTGTAATATTGTATGCAATAAATAGTGTAATCTAGATGTATACTATATAGGAATGGTTATGAATGGTCTATGCGGTATTGTCGTGTCTCACTATGAAATGAAGATAATTTTAGGATTTATTATTCTAAACCTTTAGTAAAGGGATATTTTAAGTGATTATGTTGTTATACATTGATATTTATTGTGGTTCTACAAACTTGTACCTATCTTTCTTCCTATGTCGTACACTTTTGTGGCTCTATTTGTGAAGGGTAGGGTCCTACCTTTTAAGACAATGTACATCTCTTATGATGATCTCGTTATCCATTCTTCCAATTTTTGCATGGCTTATATTCTTTTATTATCTTATATTTTTTTTGCTCGGTCTTTTATTATCTTATATTGATATGTTTATACACATGTTAATTATTATATATGTTTGTGTTGGGGTTTTCAATATCAACAAGAAAAAACCAAACTTTTACGAAGTATGAGCACACAAAGCCAAATGGATTAATCAAAGAGGTGAATGATATGCACATAGAAGAATTGCATATATAGGCAAGCAAGTGAAGAGCGAAGGTATGGAATGATGACTAAATACCCCTCCATATGTAGGACACTTGTGAGCACAATTGAGACAAAATACTAAAAGTCCCTAAGTGGAGACTTAACCAATGTGAATATGACTCTCTAGGTTGGCTAAAAGCTAACTAGTTTGATAAAGTCACTATTTACACCAACAATTTGATCTATCTCATGCTATATGATCAACGTCTAATAGGATTTTGCACCTTAAGAAGTAACCTAGTTTCTATTTCAAGTGAATTTGATCCAAGATATTAATTATTGAAATTGTAAATTGATATTTAATATTGTATAATATGCATGTTATATATATATATATATATATATATATATATATATATACTATCTTTGAATTTTGAAAGGTGTGATGCAATATAACTCTTTCATTCTTGAATGCATTATGAATTATTTTTAATATATTGTATATTATTGTTTACAAAACTTAAATTGATATTTGATATTGTATAATAGACATGTTATAATATTTTTTTCTAAATTATGACATTATCATTGAATTGTGAAAGACATGATGGAATATAACTCTTTCATTCTTGAAAACATAATGAGTTACTCTTCATAAATTACATAAAATTGTATACCGAACTTAAAATTGGATGCACATCTCTCTAGAATAAATAATATAATAATTTATTCTCACTAGAAATACATTGCTATTAAAACGCCATTGTATATTTTCATGAAGTACCTAGATTGATTAATTTATTGATGTAAGATGCTTTTAAATTTTGTGGAAATAAAGATATCATTAAATCACTCAATTTTGTTGACCTAGTTAGCACTTATCAATTAGGATACAATAATCTAGATAAAGAAAGATTCTTTTGTAGTCCACGATGTCAAACAGTCTTATAGTAATACGGGACTACATGTACTCCTTGCGGGAGGAATCTAATTGTGCTATAAATGAGACATGCATACCTTATCCCCTATGGGATTTGAACCCACAATTATGAAACTCACAATAAAGTCAAACATTGAGATTGACGCCCTAAACAAGTAATGATCTCTATGTGCGACGATGTCATATTATATAAAAAAATATTTTGCATGCTTAGACTTGTACAACTAATTAACTAAGTTGGAAAAAACCATATATGGATTGTTGTGGTTTTTAATTTATTGTCATTTTGGATTGTTACAATCATAGACTATGATCTAAAGTGTAAATTTAAACAACTCGCATCATTTTTTTTGGAAGTTCTTCCTTCATTTTAATAGACTACAGAAACCTCATGAATACTATTGATACCCTTCATGAAAAATATTTGTATAATCTAAATGTGTTATAATTTTTTCTAAGTTATGACATTATCATTGAATTGTGAAAGACATGATGTAATATAACTATTTCAATCTTCAACGCATAATAAGTCGCTCTTAATAAATTACAATATTGTTTACCAAACTTAAAATTGGATGCACACCTTTTTTAGAATAAATAATAGAATACCAAACTTAAAATTAGATGCACACCTTTCTAGAATAAATAATATTATATTACATTCTTATTAGAAATACATTACTATTAAAAATATAATTGTATATTTTTATGAAGTATTTAGAATAAATGGTTTATTGATATTAGATGTTTTTGAATTTATGGAAATAAAGATATCATTAAAGCACTTGATTTTGTTGACCTAGTTAGTACTTAATAATTAGGACACAATATCGATGAACCTCACAATTAAGTCAAAACATTGAAATTGAAACCTTAAAGAAATAATTGTCTATATATGTCATAATTATTATATATAAAAACATTTTGTATGTTTTGACATCTACAACTAATTAATTAAGTTGGAAAAGAACCATGGATGAATTATAGTAATTTTTAATTTATTATCATTTTGAGTTGTATGATCTAAAGTGTTGATTTAAATAACTTGTATGCTATTTTTTGTAAGTTCTTCCTTCGTTTTAATAGACTACAAAAACCTCACGAACACTATTGATACCCTTCATGGACAATATTTGTACAAGTAAAATTCAAGCTTTTATTTTAGTAATAGATAATAAATTATAATATAATATTTTAATAACAAAATCAATGTTTATAATTTTTACCATTAACTCTTCTTTAAAAATTTTATCTCTATTTTTATTTGTAAGTTTTAAAATTTTATTATTTAAAATATAATAATTTCTAATTAAAAATAAATAAGTTAATTTTAGGTCTCTACAAATTATATTCAAATGTAAATTATATTTTATTTTGACCTTAGTGTATGATACATTATTGAATATACTATACATGTTGTATTCTTTGTTACCTTTACATCTTTTCATTAAAAATATTAACTTTAAAATTATCATTGATGTAACAATCATTAAAATTCTCTATTCATTATCTAACATTTCATAATAATATTAATAATATATTTTAGATGCTTTTTTGTTATGTTATTTTTATATTTTAAACAATGAAAATGTCCAAATGACATGTCCAAATCATTTGATTAAAGAAACACGTGTATTAAGTTTAATGATGCTTATCTTTAATTTTATTGGTGTTTTATTTAAAATATTTTTTTTTAATTTTAATGCATCTTTAGATTATTTCAAAATTCTAATAATTAATTTTTATCGTACCAATATTTATTTTAGAAATCTCTATCTCTAAGATATCATCAAATCATTCTAAAATTCTAATTAATTATATCAATATGAATTTTATTTTTAAAACCATCAATGATGTAACAATCATTTAAATTCTCTATTTGTCATCTAACTTTTCACAAGTATATCACAAATCTATATTAGATGATTTTTTGTAATGCCATTTCTATATTTATAACAATGAAAATGTTCAAATCACCAAATTATTTCATTAAAGAGGATATGCTAAACTTAATGATGTTTATCTTTAGATTATTGTATAATTTTGATTAAATATCAATATTTATTTTATTCTTAAAATTTATAAAAGACAATGTATTCACTAGTTTGTATCAACACATGCATTAAAATACATCAAATTAAAGACTGACAAGATCAAAACAATTAATATTATAAAACCAAAATAATACATCTAATGACAAGACCAAAAAATAAATAAACAAATGAAAATAAATCAAAATTTATTGAGTCATTAATAAATACATTTTACACCAAATTTTCTTTAAATTATCAAAACCATTACTTAATAACCAAAATATATATTTATGAAAATCATTTCTTCAATTTTATTATATTTTTTGTTTTAATTGAAAAGAGTTCATGCTTATACCATTAATTAGTGATAAAAAATATAGTTTGATTTTTTAAATTTGTGTTAAATATTTAGCCTGATTTTTTAATTTTTTATTAAAATAAATAGAAGTTATCTTTAGATTACACTCTCATGAGGCGGGGATCGAGTAGAGGGATTCAATCCATCAAATTCATCGAAGAATCAATCTTGGCCCATCCCATCTCTAAAAACTTTCAATTTCTTATTGTTGTTTCTGGTTTTGATTATGTGTGATTTTTGGCATCAATGTTTTGGATCACACTCTATGATCCATCATAGAATGAAAAAAATGCTCAAGAAGTAGAAAGACATCATTCAACCTTTAAATTGGAAAACATACATCATTATTACCTCTTAAACAACAAACTCTTAAATTTGCTAGTGTAAATGAGATTATTTCCTATCTACTTATTATTAGTTATTAGTGAAACCTATTTACTTAGGTCCTATTGCATTTAAGTTAGATGTCATAAAATTCTTTATATAACTTGTTATTTAATATTGTTCATAAGATCATGCTACTTATCCTAGGTGGCATTCTAGAAGTTGTCTTTACAATGAGGCCATGTCTCATAATTTATTTTTAGACTTTAGGCATTTATGATGTCATTATTTACTTTTAGATTGTAGACATTTGTTGTCTCATTATTTACTTTTAAATTTTAGGCACTTATTAGTATGCATCATGCATTTAATGTTTGTACCAAGGGTAGTGGTCATCCCAACTTGTCACCTTGCCTATATAAGCAAGACCTATCGTACATTGTAAAATATCTCATTTTCATTTCTATTGATCAATATCATTTCTCATATTCATGCAAGCTCTTGATCAAACATTCTCTTGTGGAAGACACCTTTCTTACTTGATCTTTATGTCTACAACTTCCTGATGGCTTCATTATCATTTCAACAAAATTGACTTGATGATTTGTGGATTTCACTGTGTGATCATTTTTTTCATCAACATTTAAGATTATGCTCATGAAGATACCTTTTTTGGTTGATCATCAAGTCTTCAGCTTCATGATGGGTTCGCTATCATTTCAAAAAAAATGACTTGATGATTTGTGGATTTGATTGTGTGATCAATTTTTTCATCATTTCAAATCACATTCTATGACCCATTATCACAATGATTTAGCTAGAAAAGAGAAATGATCTAAAACGATGATAAAAATCATTTCTCTTTTCTAACTAACTCATCATGATGATGGATCATGAAACGTTGATTAAATAGACAAATTCAGAAACCATCAAGTTAATTTATCATGAACTGTAAAAATTTCACACATTTACCAAACCCTTAATAAGTTTTTTAGGCAGCGGCTATTCTCCATACAAAACATCTTATCAAAAACACAAATTTGTTTAACAAAATTGTTTTTCATTGATTTTTTTTGTATTTTTACAATATTGAAAAGTCAAATTAAGAGGATCAAGCCAATAGAAATCGCGTAAAAATCCGTTGTGATTTACAAAGTTTGTATTTCTGATCAGATTCTAGGGGAGAGGAGACATTACATGTGCACCCTAACTTCGGGGGTCCACATGATTTTGTAAACTGCCCATGTGGACCTCTAAGTTGGCAACCCAAACTCAAAAGTTGACATGTCAACGCTGAGTTGTCATCCAAGTGGTAAAAAAAAATGCCACTTCGGACCGTCGACCAGAACCTAAGTGGGCCCACCGCTGAAATATGTGACGCTTTCCGTGCTCATCTAATGGGTTGGTCGTGTGGTGATCACTCACTTTCCAACCTTACCAACCATCTATTCCGCCTAATTCTCTTGCCACCACATTCAAATTCCAACTACACTCGCATTTACTACGTGTCACCTCACCTTCACTGTCTTTGCTCGGTCGCATTTTTCAAAGTGTTTGGCCTTTGTTGCGCTCGATCCCTCATACATTGTCTCAAAGCCCATTCATTTCCTTCCCACGGAAGCTCCGTTGATGGTTTGGACTGCTACCACAACCTGCTCTCCATGGACCGCCTTCAACCCAGATTTGGACCAGAACGTGTGCAACCAAAACTAAGTATCACTCAGTGCATACCCTATTTTGCAGGATTTTGTTTGCTTTTTTTTTCTAATTTTTTGGGGTTACGTTTCCGTGTTCGACTCCATTTTTTTTTGTTACTCCCTCGCCACCTCCACTTCGCAGGTACAGAGCCAAACAATGAGGACGACAGGGATCTACTTGCAGATGTTGAAGTGACTCATTTCCCCTTCGGCCCTAGTGAGGAATTTTCCTCACTAAGGGTCACGAATTTGCAATGTTTTGTATTGTTTTCTTTTCCACATTTGTCCTCTTACTTGTTCGTTTAAAAAATTGTTTAAACTGTTTGGCATTCTTCATAAAAATTTTGTTTCTAAATGTTTGGCATTCTTCAGGAAAACTTTATGGTTGTTTTTTGTGTTTTTTGAACACAACCTTTTGTGTTCATAAACATAATTACATACAAAAAGGAATCATACTCCTCTGTTCAAGCATTACTATAATTTTAATGGTGTTGTGTGACTAAAATTTTGGCTCATTTCGTCGGACAATGAATATATTGGGAGTTTTGGCATCGATTTGCAACATCACTATGGTTTAAAGGTTTAATGGTTCTGAATTTCAACATTAATGTTTAAGGGTTTCATTTCACCATTAATGTTTCAAGGGTTCAAGTGTTTCAATTCTTTTGGTTGATTGTTAATGTATAATGGGTTTGTGGGTTTAAATGTTCATTTCATTTATGGATTCATTGGATTTACGCTATTAATTTCACATTTACTGACAAAAGGGTTTCCAGGTTTCTATGTTAGCTTTAAAATTCACATTTATTGCCAAAAGGGTTTGACGGCTTTTCGGTGTTTCACTGTTAATGTAAAAGGGTTCACATTTTTCAATTTTATTGGAAATTGGGTTTCCAGGTTTCAATGTTGGCTTTAAAATTCACATTTACTGTCAAAAGGGTTTGACGACTTTTCAGTGTTTCACTGTTAATGTAAAAGGGTTCACATTTTCAGTTTGATTGGAAATTGGGTTTCCAGGTTTCAATGTTGGCTTTAAAATTCACATTTATTGTCAAAAGGGTTTGATAACTTTTCAGTGTTTCAATGCTAATGTAAAAGG